>NC_088884.1:150554360-150864456 GCF_037157495.1 Lathamus discolor | reverse complement strand
ATACACAGAAACAAAATGGCTTGGATGAAATAAGAAGGCAAGAAAACAGACTTTTGCATAAGAATGTTTCTCTCGCCTTCCTTACCACATTAAGTCTGTTTTGCATGTCTTTATCTTACTCTGTTTTACCAAACTGTCAAGCATATGGAACAGCAGCTTGGTCTTTCTTTTTCTTATATATATATATATATTATTTGGATATTAACACAATCATAAAAAGTAATTATGCAAGAGATGAAATGGAAGGTGTTTCGTCTAGAGGCTGTCCCAAAAGCCAGGTACCCCTTCTTTGCCTAAGGTTCAGCATGAAAGAAAGCCCTTATGCAAATCCTGTTTGTAAGAATATGCAATTTTAATAAAAACAGTTTGTTTTACTGGCATTTCATTCTGAAGCAAACAACACTTCTGACAATTTCAAAACATGCCTTGAGGTTATATTCATAATTTAATATTTCAATTTTTATTCTGAAATAAATTTTATGTACTTTTTTCTTAGTTTACCTCATACTCATATAACATGATCAAAATCCTGCCCACACAAACCATAAGAAAATTAAATGTTTCCATTTTGTCAAATGAAGAGCCATCAATTCAAAACAAGAAGACATTTAGGAAGCCTGCTCTCTGGAAAAAGTTAAATGTTCCAGGTTTTGTGCCAGTTTAATACACAGCTAAATGTCAAACCCCTTTGCAAAACAAAATTCTGTTTCTATGCAACAAAATCAAGTAACTGGAGATTACAAAAACATGAGGCCTAGTTATTAGAGGAAGCACACTGCTCTAAATGTTGAGCTTAACATTGATAAACGAATCTGTTCTCAAAGCTGAGTACTACTCAAATTCGAAAGTCCATTCTAAACTGAATATCTACGTTTTTCTTCCTCCTTTTCTCAAATTGCTCCTCCAGCAGCTTCTCAGACATGCACTAAATTTCTGAAGTCATTAAGGGAAAAGTCCAGCAGAGAATTTTTAAAGTAGCTCATTTACCATGTAATCAATTCTGATTTATTTCCATGTAACAAGAAGTATAATGACCAAGAGATATACATACTATGCTAATTATAAAATTCTGTTACGAATTTCCAGCTGCTTCTCACGTATGATTTTCTCTCACTGAGAAACCATTGATGTCTGTGGCTGAACTTGATTTATTATAACTCTGCTCAAGCGATAACCACCAGTGTTAACCCTAATATATGGGTCTGGTACCAACGGCTGCATCCCACACTAAGTGGATTCTTGGTGACTAACAACATGATAAACTTTAAACTCTTAGCTAAGTGATATAAAGGATTTATTGTGCACATACAAACCTTGAGACATAAACCATGGACCAAGTCTGGGACTAAGTCTGGATCCAGCCACGCCTAAACTCCCCTAAAAGAAGTATAGAACACAAGGGGGTCCTTTCTGAACCTCATGACTACAGGGATGGTTTCCCCTACAGTTTTGTCTGGCCCTGTCTTCTTCAGTAAACAATCATCAAGTGTACCTTGCCATCAAATCTTGTTAAACCACTGTTGCATTTACTAACAAACTCTGGTAAATCACTATTTTACACCAATAAACATTATTGCTTCTGTCTTAGGAGTAAAGTGCATCACTCCATTCTTGACAATGTCTACTTGCAAAGCTCTGCGGTTTAGTGAGGCAGATTCAAAATGGTCCTGAGCTGTTAATCTAAGCAAAATTTAGTTACTGAAGAGCTTGAAGTAACTGCAATGAGAAACCTTAGGTGTGCTTCAAAACCTCCTAATGTTACAGAGGCTCTCACTAAACCTTGTGTTTCCCAGGCACTATACAAGTTAAATCCTTTTTCAGAAGCCTTTTGTCTGCCTCTGTATAGATTTCACCTGGAGCTATTTTCCTTTGCTAATCTCATTATTTAAGAGCAAGAGATAAATTAAAGCACTAAATATGCCAAAGGTGATTTCATACGTTTGATTGGACAGCAAAAGTAGTACCAGCAGGCATAGAAATATTCAGCTCTGGAGGGCTGATGAAAACTCAATAAGATGAAAATAGTATTGGTAAGACAGAGGTTATTTATATAATAGTAACTGACACTGTTTTTTAATGCTAAGCTTACTTTGTAGGTCCTAAAAGGATGAACAGATGAACTAGTGAGCATATAAGAAAGCTGTCAGACAGGAAGGGCTGCTTCTACCCTTGGGAAGGAGATAAATCAAACCTGGAATAAAGGCAGGCATGGATAGAGGAGATTAACCACGCTATTAAATAAACAGAAAATAACAAGAGGAGTGTTGACAAAAACAGTAGAAAGTGTGTTCTGTAGTCACAGACTGCAAAACACTGATCAGGGAAAGGATTTGGTGATGACTGTTGACAGACACTTAGAAACAGCAACCTGATGTCTGGTAGCAGTTAGGAAAGCAAACAAAACATGGGGAAGTGTAAACAGAGGAACAGAGCACAGATCTCAGCAGATAACTGCATGTCCTGGTACAAAGGGATGCTCTGACCACACCTGGAGCACTGCATGCTGCTTTGGGTATCCAGTAACAGGAACCTGAGGAAACCTAGGTACAAAGGAAGTGAACAAAAACATGAGCTTAAGAGCAGGCCTTTACAACTGGGAACATCGCTTTGATACAGGAAAACCAACAGTAAAGAAAAGCTGCCTGGAAAAGAGCATTTAGGGGAAAATACCAACTTGAATAGCTTTAAGTGGGGGAAAATTTAAGGTTACACAAGGCAATTCAGCAGAGGTGACATAGTGCTATCCAGGGATAATTTACAGAATGCGTATTGAAAATCCTACAACTGCATTTTTACAGAGCTGCAGATATTACTGTGGCTGGGAACACAGCGTAACTTAATAAGAGCATTTTGGCACTACTGTGTGACTCATGGATATGAAATTGCATGCCATGTCTATGGGGCCACAGTGTGTGCCATAGCTCAGGAGTTCAGTTCTCTGCTCTCACAGAGCAGATCTGCCCTTGCCAAGCCAGTCTGGATGCACTGTGAATAACTTTGTGCCGTTGAAGCCTGAACCTGTGCTTCATGCGCTCCCCCCACCACCCTCTTGTAGCTGCAGATGGGAGATTTTAAAATGTATGCATGTAATATTGAAATTGGAAAAACCCAGGAGGGAACTCTGCTTCCATTCTGTTAAATGCTGGCCATGCCTGTATTAACATTGTGGTTTAGAGCAGGAGAATTTTTTTGAAGACGACCGTGTAACGTCCCCGCTTGCCATGCGTGGGTTACATTGTGAAGGATCCTCAGAGCACAAAAACTGGGCTTTTTGAGATTAAACTAAACCTTGAGACTGATATCAAACCTCCAACTGCTTCAGGTTTTTGTTCCTGGGATCAGGGCCTTTACTTAAAGCTGAAGTAAATCCCCTGAAATGAGAACAGTGTTGATGTCAGGTCCTAAGCATCAAAGCACAGACTGTTCTGCCCACCAGATTTGCTCCTGCTGGACTATGGTAGTTGCTAATGTAGACATAGCCTATCTCTATTTCTTAAAAATAGTTCCTCACAGCAATTCCTAAGGGCATTTTGGTGTTTTGCCCAGCAGTGTTTATCTCTTAGAGTGGCCATAACTACAAAGTAGATATCAAGATTGAGCTATGAATTACATATCCATCCTACTGGAAAGGTACATTATGGAAAAACGATCATTACTTTGATTATCTTCTGTCTTTTGAAGAAGAAATAAAAAGCACCAAATGTGGACTGATGAAAATATCCAAGTACTGGCCATACAGGTCAAAGAAAACTGATAAGCCACAGAGCTTCTTTCTCTCCCAAGATGTTATTACTGTGTAAATACGAACCATGCACATGGTTTGGCTATTTGCCAGTTCCACTTGGGTGTGAAAAGAAGCCTTCATGGTTGAAAAGCTATTTTTCTGAACCGCAAATGGCCATGGCCATGTGAGAGTCATCTATTTAAGATCTGGCCCAAGTAGAACCAGACATGAAGGGCAAAAGAGCTAGTGGGGCTCTGTGTCACCCCTGAAGCTACTCTCACTTCTTAATAGCCCCTCATAGACTTGCTGGGGAACTATCTGAGACAAGCTCAACCCCTTAGCTGGCACCTACTCTTTGCCTAAGAAATATGATTACTCACATATATAATTTATTATGATGCACTTTCAAACCTTCCTGTGTTTAAAACAGTTTATTATCAGCGGATTTTTAGAGAGATTCCACCCCTAACGAGAAAGGCAAAATGCCCTGGAGTGGACTGTATTCCTCCAGAGGAGCTGTAAGAGCAGGTTATTCAAGAACTCATTTGCCAGTTATAAATACTCTGAAGTGCAGAGCAGGAGTATTGAGAGGGGAGAGCACATTAGGAGCTGATGGTGCAGCTGTGTGGATATATTTCCTTTGACTTGTGTGGCATGGGGCTTAGAAAGTATAAAGGGTAGGAAGTGAGGTGGAACTGGAATTCAGAATGATCAGGGTCTCTCTGCACTGAGAGCACGGCAAAGAAACAGCTGAGTACATAAAACCTCATAAAGAAAACCAAAACAATGATATTCCCTATTGTGACTGTTTAGTCTTTCTGTAGAGACTCATGAGGTCTGGGCTATTATCTATTTTTAATATCACTTGACCTGAAAATTCATGCTACCATCTGGAGAATGTGAGGATTTCTGTGTTACAGACTTAACACTGTCAGCAAAAGAAAGAGGGGGGTGCAACAAGGGAGGTACATTACAGAAGTGTTTAAACATTATTCAGCAAATGCCACTCATTTCTTTACTTTTTTCTAAAGAGAAATTAAACAAAAATATATATCCTAAATCACAAAATACAAATATATGGGTTGAGATGTGAATTCATGTATATTATCTCAGATAATATTTGTTTTACATTTCTTTCTATTTCAAGACTTTTAGTACCTTAGGAAATTAAGTTGACCTTTCAGAAGTCTGCTGCTAATTTATCTTTTAAATAATGAATTAGAAATACTAAATGAAAGAAGAAAGACAAAAGGCTATTTAAAACCTTTGTAATAGTCTTGTTATTTATTACATTGATAATGCTTTGTTTCTGGAAGCATCTCCAAACAGAGAAATTTTTTTTTAAATCAGAAGATTTAAATATCAAAGTATTTGTTCTTTTCATCTTTAAACATTAAACACTCGTGCTTCAAAACGTCTCTGAAATCCTGACAGCTAGAAACCCTGTAATAGTTGCAATTGCTGCAATATTAACAAAACAAACTATATCATTAGATGTGCAATAAAGTCACGAAACTAGCAGCTCTGTAAGACAGTGAAGAAGGACCCCACTTCAGAGCAGGCTCAGAGTGGGAGGGAGAGGAGGATGCTGAACCTTGTCCACTGTAAGGGCCACTCCTGGTCCAAGGGTCCCTGTGCCATAAAGCCACATCTCCATCTCAACATGCAGGGTATTGATAGAGTGTGGTGGGTGGCACAAGTGGATCATGCTCACATTGCTTAGTGCAGAACACCTGCAGTGCTAACTGGCCACGTCCTCACTGCATATTACTTGGAGCTGGGGTTTCTCTGGGTCCATGCATCCGTAGATATACTTCCCTGATTTTTTTGGCAGGATGGGTCCCATTTTAGTGCACGAGAAATAATGTGAGGGCCAAGCTGCAGCCCACTAACATGATGCTTTGACATAAAACTGGAGGTATGTGCATAGGTCGTGAAGTATGAAGCTGTTTAGGGTGCATAGCCTGCTGGCATATCATTGAAAAGTATGTGAAAAATATGCTATGGAGGAAACTAATCCTCGTCCATCTTGTCTGTACTGCTGGCTGGGACAAAGTCTCAAGGTTAGCTGTCACCTGAATCATGCTGAGGATTTTCCTTTGGAATACCCTCACTGGAATACCCCAGGAAAGGGTTACATGTAAAAAGATAATTCTAACCAGGCTACAATAACATCAATCCTAAAGTAATACATAAGCACACAACAGTAATAATTTTGTATTTGTCTGTTTGATATTAATGAAAGACCGAGCTGAGCTTCCAGCTGGGGAAAAGTGTATGATTTCAAAAATGTGCATTTTTGATTGTTGGCATTCATGACTAGTGAACCTGAAGAAAGGTGTGTAAACAAGCTCACATCTAGAATCAAGTCTAAACCAAAATTAATTCAGCCTTTGTTGATGGAAATTAGAAGAGCTGTGTGAATATCATGGCCAGATATCAGAGAAGCATATTCGATTTTCTACAGTCAGGCTGTTTAAATGCTCCTCCACACACACACATCAGTAAGAATTAACTTGATTTTTAGAGTTCCTAGTAGCACCCTGAAAGGTGTAGCAAAGTCACTGCAAGAGATGTATTTCAATACTTGTGGAAGTAAAAAATACACTTAAATGTCTGGCATTTGAGGTTAATAATTGTAAGACCGAATCACATTGTATTCTCCAGGACCAAACCTTAAACCATTCATGAAATTATCCTGTTAAAAGAGGGTACTGTACAGCTTTGAAAAACTGATTCAAGATATCAACAAAGTGATCATTGGTCTTCTTTGAAAAAATCTCAAGTGAAGTTCAGCTCATCACCTACAATTCAATTTCCTCCTCAGCTACCTACAAACAGGCAGGTTTAAAAGTCCCATTTTCTCTCTGTATAGCTCTTAATATGCCACAAACTAATCAGAAGCTATACTGCTGTTAATGGAGCACCATGGGGTAAGTGAGAGGCATTCTGAAACCCAAAGTGGTCTCTTCTTTGGATCTTTTTCCTCAGATTCTTCCCAACTGTGGCTGCTTCCTGCCCTGTCTACTCCTGTTAACCTTCAGCCTCTCTTTCTTCACAGCAGCTGCTAGGGCTTAGGCATATTTTCTTCCTTTTGTCATGCCCCTTTCACCTTACCTTTGCTGCAGCTCTAACTCTTATGCCCAGATTAAAGTGTGAGTGAATAGTGGCAAAGTGCTGTGATGGAACAAGAGGCTCTACATTATGAAACTCTCCGCTGACACAATCCAACCATGCAAGTTAAACACCTGATCCTCCTTATCTAAATAAATCTGCTAGCTGAGAGAATAAGAACTTACTTGTTTGCAGACATACAGTGCTCTGGAATACTGGCAAGTACAGTATTGCAGCAATCCTGATGTCTGAATAGAAATAAGGTTTTTAATCTTTTCTCAGATCTGGAGGAAAAAGCTGTTTTGCTAAGACTGCTCATCCATCTGCAAACACTATAAACACTGTGTCTGCCACTTTCCTGCTAGCTCTAAGGTCAAGGCTTTGTACAGCATAATTCTTAATATCATTATGTTGATTGCACATCTGACTCGTAACCTGTAAGAGGTTCTGGAAATTTGTAGCTGGATATCCCCAGAGAATTCAAAGAGCAAGACAGAAAAATTCTTACTGCACTTTACAAATTAGGACAG
This sequence comes from Lathamus discolor, assembly GCF_037157495.1. Taxonomy (NCBI): domain Eukaryota; kingdom Metazoa; phylum Chordata; class Aves; order Psittaciformes; family Psittacidae; genus Lathamus; species Lathamus discolor. The sequence goes on along the minus strand of NC_088884.1, from coordinate 150,857,088 downwards.
GTTTTTACAGTGGACTGAAACACTCCTGCTTGTCATTTTCCTATAGCCTGTGTTTCCTATTGCAAAGTAATGTCACAGGACAGCACTACCTTGCTATTCCACAAGATAGTGGAATGAAGACAGTTTAGAGCAGAACTCAAATACTGTATATCAACATTGTATATATTCCAACTGTATATCAAGTTTGCATGTACTGATTTTCTTTAACTATACTTTTACAAAATATTGCAGCAAAAGAGTTGCCAGTGAAGTACCTGTACAACCAGGCCATCCTATTTCCTGTGCCAAGGTCTCTGCCAGCATTATTTCTTCTTGTCATTCATAAAAAGCAAGAAGAAAAGAGTAACTGCATCATCTACAGACTGCACATATTGTAGTCCGCTCAGAATATCAAGACGTATTCCCAAGAGCTCTTATTGGGAGTTATTAATGTGATTGATGTGTTCCTGTATCAGCCGTTTGTTTAACTGAGCATTGCCATTGCGTTTTGTGCTGGCTGCTCACTTCATACATAGATATTCATTGTTCTGACTCCAGGCTTTGTTCTCTTCTTTCACACATTGAGAAAGTTTTCCACAAACTGAGTGTTTATGTGTTGAGTGCAGTACTCCATGGACTTTAGGGTCTAATGGAGTGTGAGAGGGGGCCTGTGGTTTTTCATCTTGTTTTCAGCTGTACAAACATCATGTACTTTTCCCTTCCTTTTAGAGGCCAGTCTACGGCCTGCTAAAACACCAGCACACAGCAATGTAGTTGCTGAGACTTTACAAGTCAAACTGGGAGGACCTGATGCCATTCACCTTAACACCAAACATATTGACAGTGTTTATTTTCTCTGCCCCAGCCTCAGCTCTCAAATAAACATATCAGTGGCTGATTTTCAGTGCTCCTCTGAAGAAAAGCCTAAAAGAGTATCTATCTCATTGTCAATAACAAGTATAACCTGCTCTCAGAATAAAAGTGCTGGGGGTGGGGGGAAGGAGGTGGGTAGAGAAGGGTATAAACAAAAGAAAAGATTATTTTCTCTCTTATAAGCCTTTTTTAAAAACTTTATTTCAAGACACTTTTTGTTACAAGCAGGGTCCTTGTTTTGCTTTTATACTTTGCACTTTGTGAAATCCCAAAGAGACCTGAACTAGGTTGGTTGGTACTTTGTATATTTTTTAGCATGCACACCTTGCCTCTGGGGAAAGCCATTCATTAAATTGCTATTCTGGGTTGATGACATACAGATTTACTTTGCTCTTCATCAAGAAAATCCTGTAGCTGTCCAGAAAAAAAAATTCTCTCTTTAAGACAACATCTCCTAGATGTGTTTGAGCTTTTAAATTAACAGGGGAAAATGACTACCAGAAGTCAGTATAGATGCAGTAATGTACAATTATAGCTAGAAAAAAGGAAAATCCAATCACAAGTCTGTACTCTTGGTACAAAGACATGGCCAACATTAATTTCTCAGTGATTTACAACATAATGAGAAGACAATTTAAAGCCTTTTTACATGGAAATTTTTACATAGGTGTTCAGAGATAGCTTAGTGAATGCAAAACCAGTTCACATTGTTAATTGCTAGAGAATGAGCATCATTACTAATGAATACTGATTTTGGTACTTGTCCACTCTACTTCATATATCCAGATTCCTTCAGCAGTATCTTTCTATGCTGTCAAACATGTCCACATATCTATGATGAATGGCCAATATGAATGATGTACACAAACTTTTTGACTGATTATGGTATAGTTGTGTAATTGCATGTGTAGAAAGTAAATGACAAAATGGAAAAAGTGTCTCAAGTTTGCTGTTTAACCATAGTTTCTATATTCATGGTTCTCTTTTACGTATTTTCTTGGTACCATGATGTGGAAGCTGTTTAGAGCGCTGAGTGACTGTCATCACCACCTCTTCTATCTCTATAAATATTTTCCCAAGTCTCACTAGGCATATATTACAGTTCTGTAAGCCTTTTTGAAACCAATTCACTCTAAAAGGAATTAGTTTATTTAAAAACTTAGACCTCAGTGTTATTCCTGTGTGGTTGTATTAGCTGGAGAAAATCTATTGAAGAAGCAGGATCCCACCATATTAGACATCTGTACTAAGATAAAAATTCTTATCCCAACAGGTCTAAATATTTGGGAAACAGTGCTACCAGCCACAAACAGATTTCCTAGCAATATGCCACTCTTCATAGCCAGAATTACCGTAACCCAGAGATTCTGGTTCTACAATTCAAAATTGTGAAAAATAGCTGCAGCAAGGAAAAAAACAGAACAAAACACAACTCTAAAGCTCGAGTCACTTCTTTGTGTCATATGCACCCTGTTTTGCATACATGCAGATGCAGTACTGAACAGCTGTCTTAACCCTTCCTTGTGGTGTTTTGTGTAACTGATTCCTCACCTCACTAGCAATGAAAAGTATATTCTTAGGTCTGGATTCGTGGCAAGTTTTTCTTCCCATGCAGGGAGCACAGCCTGAGAACAGGCAGCCAGACAACAGGAGAAAACTAAATGAAAATAAGAAAATCATAAGTGATTTTAATTCCAGTTAACCCGACATGTTCAGAACTAAGTTCAGCAAGGCTGGAATAAGGTGTCAAAGATGCTGCTACTTTGGCATACCTCATAGAATTGATGGAACATGACAGGTTTGTGAGGGATACAAAGCTGAACAAAGGAGGTTAAACTAGAACAGACATAAAGTCTCTTAAAAGTGGTCGTTAACATATGCTTTTAGGTACATTTCATTTCTATTCCTTTTTCTATTTTTAATGCCTTTCCTTTTTTCTTTTTTTTTATTTTTAAAACTAGAAAAGCTAAAAATAATTATATTCAGACCAAAATCTTTCAAACTCACGCGGTATTAGCATGTTGATAATTGAAGTCTTAACTCTCCTATTATGACTTTTATTAAAGTCAATTTATATCTATCAGATCTTGGCAGTCTATAAGAATTCCCAGTGGGAATACTTGAAGCAGCTTTCCCCCATCATCATTAATTGCATGTCATTAATTTGATCATGTATCACAGGCATGTGATACCACTCAAGACTGGCACTTTCAATCCAGGGCTTCTGTAATTGTCAAGAGCCATTTAAGAGCAAACACATTCATCTAGACCCCAGGTGCACACATACAGCCCCACTGAGCTATAGCCTAGTTTGTGGATTTACGCTCATACCAGGTGCATGTTCTTATTGTGTCTGAACTCAGGTACGTTCTGAGGATTACCATGAAATTTGGCTGGGATTTCAGTTCCCAGTAGAATATTTTGGAGAATTTGAGGTAAGATTTCCAAACGGCAGATGTACCTAAAATAGTGTACCTGTTTTATTAGAAACTAAAGCTTTTCACAGGCAAGTAAGGCAATGTTTTCCAAAAGCTCAGCTTTTTTCTGCTACACAGTTCAAAGATGTAGCCTCTGTAATGCCCACCACAGCGGCGCTATGAAAAACCTTGAAATAGCTGTAAAGCTATAGTGTTTTAACCTGTCAGAGATTAGCTCATCTCTCATGTTCAAAGCCAAATGGCTAAATATAATGCTTGCACGCAGAAAAAATAGTTTGAAAACTGATTAGCAGCAGGAAGGCTTTTTAATTTCTAAGGGCACGTACTCTGCCCTCTTCCCAGTTAAGCCCCATGGTGTGGAAACTGATTTCACAAACTGGAACAGCTCTCAGCAAAACTAATTAGAGGAGACAGGTTAACTTCTTCATCTGCTGGTGCAGAAGTGACCTCCAGTATAATATGAGATTAGTTTATAATGAAAATATCTAATCCAACAAGGAAGATGGTGTGTGAAATGACTGCTGACTGAAGCTAAGGAGAGCTTGAACTTCAGCTTTCATACACCTTTCAAATACTTGAGTATATACTTAAGCATATGAATATATTTTATCACATCCTCTCTTCTTTAACTGGGAGTAAGGAGGGAAGAGAAGGTATTTCCCTGAAAGCATTTCTTTCTCCAGTGCCTGTAAAGCCTGAGAGCAACTTTTTAAGCTCAGGCTTAGCCTCAGCCTAAGAGCATTAAAAAAATGAGTTTGTGATATAAAAGCATTAGAGACAGTAAAGATGTGTGCATGCCTGCAGGGTCATGATCTTACTGGCTTCAGAGAGATGTGGTGGGATGGCTGCTGTGACTGAAGTGTTGCAGTTGAAGGATACAGGATCTTTAGGAAGGACAGGCAGGGGAGATGAGAAGGCAATGTCACCCTCTATGTCAATGCCCAGCTGGAATATATGGAGCTCTGCCTAGGGATGGAAAAGGAGCTGACTGAGAGTTTATGGGTTAGGATTAAAGGGAGATATTATGAAGAAGTTCTTTACTGTGAGACTGGTGAGGTGCTGGCACAGGTTTCCCAGAGAAGTCGTGGATGCCTCACCACTGGCAGTGTTCAAGGCCAGGCTGGACAGGGCTGTGAGCAACCTGGTCTAGTGGAAGGTGTCCCTGCCAATGGCAAGGGGTTGGAATGAGATGAGCTTTACAGTCCCTTCCAAGCTTAACCACTCTGTGATTCTGTGGTTTATTACACTTCTTATTCCCAGGAGATAAATCATAATTCCCATCAGCAAACTACAGGTGTGCCTAGTATAAAACATCCCAGAAGCACACCTGTCCCTACATTAAATTTTCTGTATTCCAACAAAATCAAGTACCTGACAAAGTATGTGGATCATTAATTTTTTTGGAAGAAAACTGGCACTGGCAGGGCTATTCAGTTTAAGGTTAATTAGGGATTTTCAGTGTCCTTTTGATTCCTGAAAAACTCTACTCACCTGCAACTTCCAACTTTTATCCCCAAGGCCACTTGGAAAACAGCTTTACTGGTTTCCTTCCCACTAGTTCTACAGTTTCTCACTATAGTCATATTTTCATCAATGACCTGGATGAGGGAACTGAGTGCACCCTCAGCAAGTTTGCTGATGACACAAAACTGGGAGGAGTGGCTGACACACCAGAGGACTGTGCTGCCATTCAGCGAGACCTGGACAGGCTGGAGAGTTGGGCGGGGAGAAACTTGATGAAATTTAACAAGGGCAAGTGTAGAGTCTTGCATCTGGGGAAGAACAACCCCATGTACCAGTACAGGTTGGGGGTTGACCTGCTGGAAAGTAGTGAAGGGGAAAGGGATCTGGGGGTCCTGGTGGATAGGAGGATGACCATGAGCCAGCAATGTGCTCTTGTGTCCAAGAAGGCAAATGGCATCTTAGGGTGCATTAGAAAGGGAGTGGTTAGTAGGTCAAGAGAGGTTCTCCTCCCCCTCTACTCAGCCTTGGTGAGGCCACATCTAGAATATTGCGTCCAGTTCTGGGCCCCTCTGTTCAAGAAGGACAGGGAATTGCTTGAAGGAGTCCAGCGCAGAGCCACAAAGATGATTAAGGGAGCGGAACACCTCCCTTATGAGGAGAGGCTGAGGGAGCTGGGTCTCTTTAGCTTGGAGAAGAGGAGACTGAGGGGTGACCTCATCAATGTTTACAAATATGTAAAGGGTAGGTGTCAGGATGATGGAGCTAGGCTTTTTTCAGTGATATCCAGTGATAGGACAAGGGGCAATGGGTGTAAACTGGAGCATAGGAAGTTCCACGTTAACATCAGGAAGAACTTCTTTACTGTAAGAGTGACAGAGCACTGGAACAGGTTGCCCAGGGGGGTTGTGGAGTCTCCTACACTGGAGATATTCAAGGCCCGCCTGGACAAGTTCCTGTGTGATGTACTGTAGGTTACCCTGCTCTTGCAGGGGGGTTGGACTAGATGATCTTTTGAGGTCCCTTCCAACCCTTGGGATTCTGTGATTCTGTGATTCTGTGATTCAACTCCTCTGACACTAATGTGAATATCAGTCTTTAGGTGAAAGATTTTTGAACCTGGCTGCAAATGAAGGGACTGATCCTACCCAAGCCAATATAACTTCTCGTAAGTAATTCTTCTTTGCTTTCAAATCCTGCTGTGAGGCAAAAAACTGCAATGACAGACATCTACGTTTTCTCCAAGAAATGGCTCAAGCCCTTGTCTGGGGTGAGTGGTGACCAAGCTGGGAAGCCTACAAGGTTGGAATCACTCCATGGACAGCATTGCTTTTCCCAGGGATTTCTGCAGCAGGATTCACACTTCCTCCATGTGAGCAATGAAATTACACTACTTGCATGTCCCAAGGATCTATGTAGCCGCAGGACTGAGGCAAAGTTGGTTTTCACAGGCATACATGTGGCACTCTGTAAGGATAAGACGCAAAGCCATTTAGCAGCTTTCACCTTTTTCGTGCCTCACTCAGTTGCCTGCTTACCACTTTTCACTGGTGGCTTCCTGTCCATGGCTGGAGCTGGACTCCACCACACAGCACAAGGCAGTTCTTCCAGCAGCCTTCAATCCTCATCCCACAGCTGTTCCTTGTCTCAACAAAAACATGTCCTTATTCCATCACATGCTTATTTTTTTTCCTGGATCACAGGAGCTTGCAACAACGTGTTGTATAGAAATTCAACCACTGTTGCCAGTGGTGTTAAGGATCAGCCTGAGCTTCAATTACAGCTACCTGGTTTCAGAGATTTTAAATCATTCATTAGGAAAAATAATGAGGACTTAAACAGAAGCAATTTGGTTTTAATTGCTGTAACACCATAATTAGGAACAATTTCATTGTTGAAATTGTTGAAAAGAAACTTGGGGTTTTGTTTCCATGGGATTTTTTTCTGTTCCTGCAGTTAATGGATGCATTTCTTTAATAAAGTACAAGAGGACAACACACTCTAATTGTATGAAATGAAAATTGGTTAGTAATGTATGCTGGAGCTGCAAAACAAGCTATCAGCCACATGCACTCGCCACTCTTTTGCTGAAGGGTATAGCATCCATTTACTGTTAAGGATTGATAGCAAGGCTTCCTAATGGGCATGCTGACAGATTCTTAACTACAGTCTCTGACCAAGCATTTATTTATTTATATATTTATTGATATCTTGGCTTTAAATATAATGGATTATAACTCGTACATGTTGAAAAGCTGATTCTCATTCACATTTAGTGGATTTGGTTTGGCCAGCTTGTGGGCTTTTGCAGTACTGCAAAATCACACTGTGTTATAGCTTTCACTGTGATGATAGGAGGCCTTACTCTGGAGAGTGCAGATCCTTACTCTGGAGAGCGCAGATCTCACTCTATACCCAGCGGAGTTGCCAGAGTTGAGGTCAGTGAATAACATTTACCTTTTGAGAAGACACTAAATTAATTTCTGATTTGGTAGACCCCTTAAGCTGAGTGTTGTTTTCAAAAGAAGTAGTGGGACATTATTATGAACAACGTGTTGTACCAGAAATTGCACTAGAAAGTTATTATATTTTTTATTTCATGTGAAACTACTGCAAATAGCAAGAACTGAACTAAATCACATAACAATGAGAAATGAGGTTGTAAGAGACTTATGTCATATTTAGACCTGCCCGAACAATACTTTTTTTCCTATAAAGAGCTCCAAAGATGCAGCCTCAGCTAATTCCATACTGTATAATGTCTCCATCTCTGGTTCAAACAGACTTAAAAGTATATAAATACATAAAAAGCAAATAACATAGATTTTGCCTTTTTTTTCTTCTGTCTAATGTAGGGTCGAACTGGCACTAAAATGAGAATTCATAATAATCGGTGGTGAAAATATTAACTGTTCAGTGGGATAAACAGACATGTTTTTATCTTGTCATGCAGGGGATGCTCTATTGCTGTTCTGCAACTCATGGCATCAAAGGAAGTCTGTAAATCTAAGAAAGTGGTTACATTTTTCTAAATTACAGTTCTCTCTGCTCCTCTGTGATTTGAACGGAGCTCCCAAGAGAACCTCATAGGAAAACATGACTATTTTTTAAGCTTTTTATTGGGGTATTTAGCCTATCTCATCTACATAGTCCACTCTCATTTCTCATCATCTGGATGTAGGAGTTTCACTGTGCATCCATCATTTCAGACTTGTGCATTCTTCTCAAGCAAATGGACAAGAGAATAAATCAAATCAGTGATTATCATACAAGAGCTGATGATGCCCTCACCTTTTAGCTTGCCTGATACTCCCCATTGTCAGACACTTGCTAGTTTTTTTTCAAGGGACATCACTTTTTCTTCTTGATATTTATGAGAGATTAAGCTTGAATTAAATTATGTTAAAGATATCTTCTCTTTACCAGACACAATTCAGCCTAGTCCTGACTGAAGGGAAAGATTATCTCTAAAAAAAAAATAGCATTTTCTTACTTTTATTTGGAATCTTCAGGAAAAAGCATAAGTATCCCATTTTCAGCCACTTCTCAAAGTGTACATACCCCCAGCAGATCATTTTCACTCTAAGGAAAATGGCCATCTGTTGCCAGCTGATGTAGTAATATGCTTTGTAGTGTAAATAAAAAAATGTGTTGTAAATTAAGGTGATGTTATAGTTGTAGCTCTGTGTCTTCTTCTTTAAAAAAAAAAAATCTTAAACACTACAAATGTAAGAAATTAGAGAAAAAAAAATACAAAAAATACACACTTGGAGAAACCTATGTTAAAAAAAAATGCATTGCAGCTGGAAAAATCAAAAATCAGGAAATGGCAGCTCACAGTTACCCTATGGTATATCAGTACACGATCGCACAATGTTTCTCCATGAGATCCCTCACCCACTAGAAGGGACTGACATACACCAGAGCAGAGTCAGATCTTCTTGCATAATTTTATTGAAGAGCTTGATTTTACAAAGAAAAGAGCATCCACACCTGAATGATTCTTTGTTACATGGCTAGCATACACAAGGTTAAAAAACATAACCAAACACTGTTCAAGAATATGTGGCTGGTGACTTGTGCAGCAGGACAAAATCTGAGATGAACATTTTAAAAATGCAAGTTAGATGCTAAGGTATTATCCCATTCAGATCTGTGTCTCACCACCCTGTGATAACAGAGGAACGGGAATGGTGTTGCAGATGAGCATCCAGGAAGTCGGGTCAAAAGAAATGAATATAAATAAGGTTGCATGTGTGTTGCAGATGTTACTAGAGTCCTGGGTTCCTGATCTCCTTGTTTGTTTGCTTTTAAAATATCTGTGGCTTTTGTAGTCCATGATTTTTCAGATCTGTGTATCCATGGCTTTGTAAGATGTGTGAGGGTATGAGCAAGGTGATGGTGCTGGAGACATGCATAACGTTTGCACCAGTTTCACCAAAAACAGTGAAATCTTGAAATTGCATTTCAGATTAACAAAGAAAATTCACCAAGTATGAAGATGAAACAGCATTAAGAGGGACAGAGATTTTTTTGTTCCCTGTATAACTTTAAGAAAACACTGGTCAACCTTATCCTTTAGCAGCTAAATATCAGCAGTAGACATATACATGCAGGGAGTTATGTAGAAATACTTTAACTGCAGTTGCTGTAAATTTGGACATTTGGAGAGAGGCTTAACTTACATGTGCTGAAAGGAAATTAAAAGAGAACATTAAAAGTTGAGTTTCTCATCTAGCAAAAATGTGCTTTTGGGCAAGAGCATGAATGCAGCCATTTCAAAACGCACTTTGCAGTATGCTAATTCTAACCATGGCTAGCAACAGAGAAATAAGGAAAGAGTGTAAAAAATGTGATTATAAACATATTGTTTCCCATCTGTGTCCCTCAAATTCAGACTATTGGTAGGTAACATGTACCAGATTGCTATATTTAATAGCCTAAAGTAAAACATTGCTGACTAAGCCAAAGTGAAAAGACCTCATAGAAGACTTTCTACATTTGTTTTATTTACACTCATTTTAATGTCTGATGGCTTCATTTACCTTGAAATATTATTCCATTATTTGACATCAACATCTGCAAGAAACTGTCCTTGATGGCAAAATTAAATCTGTTATCATTCATTTATTTTTCTTAGTAATGTCATGTAGAACACATGTATTTTGTAGTGCATGGTGGAATAGTATCTCCTCTTAGATTTTCTTTAAACTTGAGCTGATTCAGAATAGCTAAGCAATGAGCCTGTGATAAATTATTTCTCAGAACATTTCTAGATTTGGTTTTATTTATATATTCCCCATTATTCTCCAGGTAGGAAACAATATTTTTATGGAGTCTAATCTCTCAGAAGTATTCAACATTGATAGCTTCTGAGACTAATAAACTACATATAAGTAGGAAGCTTAGGAAAGCTGCCTCTGCAAAGGGCACACTATTTACATTAACACAGATATGTTCACCATATATTCTGTACCCCAGGTGTATATTTCTACGAATTGCTTTGTTACATTGTTTTGTATCTATTAATTTAGCCTGTACAGCTATACAATAGAGCCCACATGTTTCTCCCTCTTGGCCCCCAAAGACCGTTCATTTCCACCAGAGGAGTCCAGAGGTCTTCAGCATAAGACTCCTTCAAACCCCGCCAACTGCTTGTCTATGAAAAGCTTTTTAGGTGCCTTTGATAACATTGGTGTAAGTAGGCCACAGTGGTATATTCATGGCTACTTCAGCATTTGTTGGCCTCTGAGTACATGCAACAAATCAGTTTTAGCTTAAATGTGTAGTCATTATAAATGCAAATACAGTGGGTTTGTGCTCCAATATGTAATCACTAGACAGAAATGATGATTTTTTACTATTGTATCTTGCCAAGGAATAAGGGAATTCATACACAAATCTAATGTCTTGTCAGATTTGATGCCTAAACTATGTACTAAATGTATCAAAGGAAAGCTCAATTCTCTCTCCTTTGCCTCCCTCCTCCAGTAAAAAAGAATGAAGTTATGATAATGAACTATACTTCTGCCACAACAATGATTTTACTAATAGACATATGTACTTTCTACTTTATTCAAAGACTGCCAGGCAAAAAGATGACCCACATTAACTCCACATGTAGAGTTCCACATATTTTGGAAGTCATGCTTAGTACTGCTCTCTTTGGTATCACCAGTTTTGCAGTGACATTACACTGCAGGGCAGACATTCTTGCTTTGCACTGACCTTATCTGAGATCAGAGAGGGGACCTCTTAGAAAGGATCGTCTTCAGTGACCAGACTCACCCCACCTGGTACATACCCATGGCTGATGGTGCTGTGGTCAGGACAAGACAAAACGATTCATTATAAATTCCCTGTTGAAGAGCCTCTGGTGAGAAAAATCAGGAGAAATGCAGATACTTCCCTTCTGAACTTAGTGTTGTAGCTGAGCTTCTTCCTGCCTCAGTTTCTCTTCTCTCCTACTCAAAAAAAAAGCCTTCTTTTTGAAGCTGCAGTAGGTTTGACTGATGCTTTGTTCATTCAGCAGTGTTTCATGAATCTCTTCAATATGATGAGTTTGTTGAGCTCAGTTAACATGAGCACAGACTTTTCAGGAGACAATCAGCCTGGAACCACAGTGCAGGCAAACATTTAAGCATCTGTTTAAATCCTTTCCTACTCAGCAAAACAGTGATCCTATTTCCTTTGATAGAATGTAAGCATGTTTTTTTAAGTCCATAGGATTTTTGTTTTTTTCTTATTTTCTGAATAGGTACACTTTCTTTGAATTGGGATAATACAAATTTTAGATTTGCATATTTAGAACCCCAAATTAAAAGAGGAGAAAGAAAATGGCAAGCAAATGTTGTCTACAAGTCATTAAGAATCACCTATTGAAGAAAGATCTCCCTGAGATCATCCCATAAGAAACAGACTAAGTTTTTAGACTAATAGACTCATGACTGAGTTTTCATAGCACAGTGAAAAGAGAAATCTTAGCAAAGATAAGAAAAAAATGGTCTTGAGCTAGTACTTCTATTTGATTCAAAGCAAAAATTCTCAAGGTAGGTTTGGAGGATTTATTTATCTTCTCCAGCTGATGGACAAAAGTGCAGCACTGCAGCAATTCCTGTGTATTTCTTTCTATTTGATTTATAATATAAATTGCATAAATTATGCTTTCCCAGATATCAAACATCATATCACACAGACAGCCCTTAGCTGAGGAAAACTGGCATCCGCTTGTCCAACTCCACAAGTAAGAGAAAGTATAAATAAAGCATAAATGATTAATTTAACCTTCCCTCCCTACCTCCCGTTAACAACTCAAGGACCCACAGCACACTGTGCTCCTGTGATGTACCAGTGCGGTAGAGCCTTCAAGACTGTGGCTAACCCCTTTCCAAGTACAAACACCTGTAAAAACAAAATTAGCCCTGCCAATATGTCTAAGAAGAAATGCTTTCCAGTAGGTTATAGATATAATATTCACCCCATTCAGGGGAATCCAAACAAAACACAAATGTCTTATTGGGGCAAGAGGATATTAAGAATAATAGACAGATTATATGATAGTTTATTGAAGGCAAAGGAAGAGACATTAGTCATAGTTTTGTTATAAAATGAGACTTAATCAAAGAGGAATGGGTTAGAGGTCGTGTGTTCTATTTGTGCTATTATTATTTTTAAATCATTGAGATTTCCATGAGTGGCAAAAGAAATGATCCTGAACAGTGCAAAACAAGACAGACCTCACTGGAGCACTTCAAGATGAGCCAAGAGAATCCTCCACTCGAGCCCTGCTGGCTGTATGCTAATCTTCTTTTTATGCTCTTTTAACAAGGGATGACTGGGATCTAGGATTACCTTTCCCAGAGAAGCTTCTCTTAACAAATCCTAGGCTGGCTGGGACATGCTCAGTGATGTGTAGAAACCGGAGCAGAATGTAACAGAAACAACATTGTTCCTATATGCTCCTTCTTTAACTTCCATTATCCATTATTTTAATCAAATAAGGGAACTCTGGTACATGTGTCCAATTTTTCTTCTAAGTTATTATGCATATTAACTTCGAGATATTTATTTTCATGCTGAGGGGCCAGGGAGAGAGGCTCAAGCCATTCTGTAACGCTGAATGTTATACGTGATTTACTGCAATAACTGTGCAATTACATGGGCAATAAATTTTTAAAAGTGCAACCATTACTGCAACATATTTTGTATACAGAGCTACTGGCTTGCATGGGTAGGCTTTAGAGATATAGTTCAGGACAAAATCTTTAATACCTAAAAAATTGCATTGTTTCTTTTATAAGTGGAAATTTACTTTCTGTAATTAGAGCATTAGAATCGTATTTAAAATCTAAGCCCATACATAAATTTACACTATAAAAAATGACATTTTATAGTATTCAGATGAATTTAGGATATAATGCAATTGGAATTTGAGTACCTTTGTTAAATGGCATTAACAACTAGGCCAGAAGAAAATAACCTTTCTTTTTTCTTGAAGTCTTAATGATTTAAAAATAAGAATTGTATCTTAAAATACTTGGTAGACATCACCTCTCATTTTAAAGATAACTTTTAAAAGGAGATGCCTTTTATATGAATTAGAAAAAATATACGGAGAAAAAAAATCTTCAAATTAACTTTTTGTACATGTACATTTTCCCCATTAGGATTTTTAAAACATCTGCAGAATTTGCAGTGTTATGTTTTATTTCACTTACACTACTTCCATAGGTGAGTACACCTAGAAGTAAGGGTTCTTCTTCCATCATGTAGCCTATATTTTTGCTTTTTTATTTTTATGCTGTTACTCCAGAATACTTTCAAATGTAGCACACTTTGGTGTCAGTCATTTTCATCTGTCCAGACTCTTCCTGCTGCACTCACTTTATCTGCAGGCTGATTATTGTATCATTAAAATTAAGGATATCAGATGTACTGGCATTAGCTAATTCATTTTGAATTCATAGTATTTGCTGCCTTGCTTTTCTTTGTATACTAGAGCAAGGTTGTTCAAGCTGTCTTATCTGTCATAGATTAGGTAATCATGCATCTGACTGACACAAGACATGCATCACCTATCCTGCACAGCTGAGGGGCAAAATTGCTCCTGGACCACCTCACAGGCAGGAGGAGGCTGGGTTACTCCAGTCTCTCCAGTCTTCTGTGGAGCACTACTGATCTCGGTGGGATGTCCAGTTCATCTTAGCCTGCTGCACCAACTCAGTAGCATTTACAGCTCCATTTCCTCCAAGACTCAGCTTATTCAGGGCCCTCCTTTGTAGTAGCACTGTCCCATTACCAGTCAAGTAGCACAGCCTCACCTGGCAATCACGTGTTCCTCCAATAAACCTGTATGAAAGCTTCAACCTATATAAAGTGTCAAACCCTTCTCACAAGACTCAGCAGAAGACGAAATTTTATGGTGGGTTATCTCTTTTGCCCAGGGTTGCAAAAATTTTGGGACTTAGCTAAGGAGATAAGAAGCAAGTTAAAAATCCTGTCATGTTTGAGAGGTTTTGACCTACCATTGTACCTTCTTTAATGAACTCGAGTTATAGTCATGCTTAAAATTATACTGATGAAGTATCTTTGCATCAAGAACTTGCAGTTAAATGCTGTATCATAAAGCAATAAAAAGCAATACCACTCAATATTTTACAATTTTTTTCACAATAATCTTCCAACTGCATATATATATTTGTATACACCTATATACAAACACAGACAGTAGGTATATATAAGAAGAATATATGAAAGTAGTATGGAATCAGAAAAAACAAGGATAAGGGATTTCAAGGCAGAGAGAGAGAGAGAAGAAAATGACTAATGAGGTTCATAGCCACTGCATTTTGGAAGGACTAGCATTAAAAGCAAAGCCAAACAAACTATTCAGCAACAAAGAAGTCTTTTGCCTTGGCATATTTGTCTCTTCAAACTATTTTGTGTGTACAGTACTTCTTTTGTGGTTTTATGAATGTGTGCATTATTTATAGATCATAAGTCTGGATACTAGTAGCTCAGGGTGTTTACTAGCAGTGTATGCACAATGCTGCTTCAAGACCTATTGACCTCCACATATGAGGTCTCTGTGAATTCACAATTGTGATAGTATAAAACTGTGAAAACCTTAGAGAAAGTTTTACATTCTTACAGGTAGCATCTCCTATTCTCTTATTTTTACAATCAATTCCCTGGCACTTGACTGAGGCCCAGGAACGGAGTTCAAAGAGTTGTATAGTCACAAATGCTTTTTCTCAGCCCTCCAGATTATTGGTTTGTCCTTTGTTTAGGCCTATCAGGGTTTTCTAGTAGGAGGTTAAAGATCTTTAAACTACCCCTGCAGCTTTGATAAGCACAAGCAAAAACTCTCATGGTCCACATCAAGCATGAGGTTTGTACCTGCATCGCTAAGCTCTCCCTTTCCTGCATCACCTGCAGTCAGGTTATCCCTGTGCTGCTCGCATTTTTCATACTCCTTGCTTCATCATGACTTCAACATTTTTAAGAAGTCATTCCACCAAGTGGTACTTTAACTTGCCTTTTACACAGGGATGTTAGTGAGACACGAAACCCTCAGAGAGATAATTATTTCTCCAAGCCACAAATTATCAGGATGTGATAGCATACTATTAAGGAGAAGAAATCGCCAGAAGTTTCCTTTGGTTTGTCACCAGCTCCAGCGTTTGAAGATGTAACACACCTCTGAGTGCATTCACCTCTGTCCTATGGGGACCAGCTGAAGTACTTCCTGTTGGGGTCTGGTATCAATAGCACTATGAGGGGTCTCAGTGACCCCTATAGCCTGTGCTCAAGTGGACAAGCAGCCAGATGGTCACACATTTCTGCATTCCTTCACTGTTTTTCCAGCATTGGATATACGTGGTATCATCTTTTGTCCTGTAGATCTAAAAGGAACAGAGTCCCCAAAAAATAACTTGGAAGAGAACTTACTGTACATGTCAGGAATCAACACAGTGAATCTGTAAAAAATTAAATCTGTTATCAAATTGGAGAAAAATACAGAAAGTATTCGGGGGGGTTTCTGGGCTTTTAGCTCTTGTCAACAATAGGCAGATAACACAAGAAGTTTAAGGACACTACCTTAACAAGGATAGAAGCAGTGGCATTTGTGGGATGTGCATTAGTAATAGTAATCTTGAAGATTTATTATTATAATTCCAATAATTTGAAAAATCAATGTTATATTCAGGAAATTTTCAATATACCAGATCTTTGTTGAACAGGCTTAAATTTTCAGGACAAACTATGAAATCCATTTAATGAGCCAATGGTCATTAAAATATGCCAATGCTAAAAGGGAAGGAGGACAGGAGAAGGAGAGGAGAAAGAGAGGAGAGAAGAAGGAGAGGAGAAGGAGAGGAGAGGAGAGGAGAGGAGAGGAGAGGAGAGGAGAGGAGAGGAGAGGAGAGGAGAGGAGAGGAGAGGAGAGGAGAAGGAGAGGAGAAGGAGAAGGAGAGAAGAAGGAGGGGCGAGGCGAGGCGAGGCGAGGCGAGGCGAAGAGAGGCGAGGAGAGGCGAGGAGAGGCGAGGAGAGGCGAGGAGAGGAGAGGAGAGGAGAGGAGAGGAGAGGAGAGGAGAGGAGAGGAGAGGAGAGGAGAGGAGAGGAGAGGAGAGGAGAGGAGAGGAGAGGAGAGGAGAGGAGAGGAGAGGAGAGAGGACATTCTAAGATTCCCAGTACTTCTAAGTACTGTGAGTACAAAGACTGAGGCATGTATCTGAGTACTAACAAACTCAGACCACAGACACTGTCTTTATGGACAGTGTCTAAACAAATCCTTGCTTTATGGACCATGATCAAAAAATACAGTGCATTTCTCAGTATGGCGAGTGGGCCAGGTATGTATCAGTGCTTGTCAAGACGATGAACAGTTAAACTCATAACCTCGGCCTAGTGCCTCTTCATAGTGCTGTTTGAAAATATGGAAAAGCGTATGCAGCTCTAAGTGTGACAAGTTCTGACTGCATTAAAGATGACAGATTTATGGGGTCTTATATTTGAGTAAGAGGAATAGACAGAGAAATAACAGTTTAGGAGCCTGAGACTAGCCAATGGTCTATGAAACAAGTGTATAGCAGCATTTAACAGAAAGTAGCTTTTAATTACAGTGGCTAAGAGAACGTGTATAAAAATGTCAGCATGCATCACTGAGTCACAAAATCATACAGTTATCTGCTCTCTCCCATGACAGATTGTATATACATTATATGTTTATGTCCTGACAAAATCCACCCAAACCCTAGGGAAGTGTAGGTCTACTGAACTTCACAGAGGCCCCACCTGGCTAAGCTCTGGAATTGGCTAAACCAACTCTCCTAGAAGATCTGGAACCAGCTTTTGACGCTTGGACCTGTCTATTTTGGGAACTGCAGATATTTAAGTAATTCATCAAGTTTAATTTTCAGTTTTTCAAGCAATGTAACTTATGTTTCTTCCCAGGAAGGATTCAGTTTAATTAAATATTGCATAACTTCTCTCTGACCAGACTTATTATTTCAAGTGCCAAAGTCTACAAGAAGGAGGTGGAGTGCAGTCTAACCTGTTAACTTTTGTCTAACTCTAAATTCATAAATAGACAAAAGACTGAAACAATATTTGTTAAACTATGCCTTATAAAATGTTTTTGTGATTTCTCCTTTCATCATGTTATGTTATATGTGTTCAGCCTTCGCTCAAATCTGCTGAGTGTATCTTATTAGCTGGAGGTGTGCTTGCAAATCAGTTTTGGAGGGACTGAAAAGCTCTTAAATTCTTTACTAAAACCCTGGCATAGCACATTTGCCAAATATTGTAGATTCATTACAAAGCTGAAGATATTAATTATGAGATTTTTCTCTGCTTTTTCTACAGTCATCTACAGGCTCCTTTCATCTCCTTCCTCCTCCTCCTCTGTGCTTCTCTATTCCTTTAATCTCTACCCTGCTCTTCCTCTCCCCATCAGAACAGGAATGTACACACATTTATCTGCGTCTTTGCTAACATGAACATTCTTCCACTCTCTTTCCAACCATTTCCTACTCTTTCAGGAACAAAAATTCTCAGAAATTAACATATCTAATTTCCACTCAAAATTTTCTCAGGATAAAATCAGAAGCTGTACTTATTGTGAATAAAATGAATAAAACACACCATTCTGAACACTATTGAGGACCTGAGGTTCAGGAGTGCAACAGTTGTCTAAATGAAAAGGAGGACTGGAGGGAAATAAGTTAAAAGTACACAAGAAACCTTCCTACTTTGGCACAGCCCCTCCTTGACCTGGCTGTCTGGTATTTGTAAATGCTTTCAATCAACTCTAGTTTTTATCATGACAGCCCACATTACCTAGCTTCAATTTTGCTCTGAGCAGCTGTACATCTGTGCACCACAGCATGCTGCAGCCTGAATATCTCTAATTAGGAACTTAACACCTCTAAAATGTTCCATATGGACTCATCACAATTAGAGCTTGCTGCTATTTCCACCATGGCTGCGTTAGGCTGAGATGGCTTCATTGCGTGACCTGTGACTCCAAGACGTCTATTTTGGTTTTCAACTTCCTCTGTCTCCTGAGTGCTTCTTATAATATGATTATGCCCTTCTCTGCCCCTTCCAGTGCACGCTGCATATTTCTATTTATAAACGTTTCAAAGCAGTGTGGTTTCTCCTCAATAACTTGAACTGCAACTAAAAAAAAAAAAAAAACAAAACCAAGAAACAAAAAACTACTGATTTCAAATATGAACTTTTTTAAAAAGAATCTATCTTAAATTAAAAAAGATACTAGACACATAATACAGAAGTTGTAGAAAACAGTGCTTTCGTTACTGTGCAAATGACACACATCTCCATTTAGCCGTGGCTCGCATCTCCTACAATTGCCCAGCAGTTTTCCAGAGGTGTCCCACTCCAACTGGGCCACAGCCTGAGTGACAGCACCCACAGGGTTTACTAGTGGCAGAGAGTGGCAAGGACGGGATGAATGTGGGAGTCCAGCACAGCTCCTGGCCTCTTCTCCTGGGGGGTTTGCAAAAGTGAGCAAGCAAGACTACCTGCTTGTGCGCTTGGAAAACGGCACATTTTACTCTTCATTCTGGGGTATAATCTTAGGAAAGTTAATTGCGTCTGGGTGACCACTAGAGGGAAATATTGCTCTGTTAACAAGACACTCAGAGTGATTTTACTGCATTTTTATCCATTGTTTTAAATCTTATTTTTAGAGGAAATATATGAAATGTATGCTCTACTTTTCAATCATTCTTGAGTTCTGCGTTTTTTAAAAGAGAATAATTCAGATTCAAATATTCATTTTCTTAAAACAGGGTTATATGAGAGTAAAACTAGAAAAGTTTTACCATTGGCTCGCTGTCCAAAGCGCATGAATCTCTTTCCCCTCTAGGTAGTGCCTAAACGGCTTTTGTGATCTGATACCTTTTCTTGCTGAAGGTTTAAAAAAAGAATAGAGGTCCAGTTATCCCTCTCTCTGATGAGTACAAAGGTTGAAACCAGTGAAATGATTCTGTTTCCTGTTTTCCCAGGTAAAAATGCAAGGGTCCCAGACTGAGAATGACTTCCACTAATTAAATTGCAGGTTTTTTGGTTAAGGACTGCAGCCTCTGTCTCTGAGTCATTGGGTAATTCATTGAATCATACCACAATAATAAATCATACCATGATGTTCCTGTGTATACACTCATTAAGCACTTTGGAGTGCATGACTTGCTGATATGATGTGTCTACATTTTTAAATAAACACATGCTTATATACTCCTGTTGCTTGTGTACCACAAGCACCTCCTGTTAGAGTGTCCAGAGTAGTGAGATGGATGGGCTAAACTCCAACAAAATGTATGTTCAGCAATAAAGTGTTCAGAAAACAGCAATAACATCATGCATCCCAGAAACAAGAAGACATTAAAAAAGAGTTCCTTCACATGAAGCATGAAATACAATCAGGAGATTGTATTGGAATGTCTGTATAAATACTTTCTATAAGTGGTGTTAAGAGTATGGATGAGTATATGGTAATATTTTGGACCTTTTTAAAAAATATGGTCTTAAAATTATTCGAGGTGTTTCATAATGAGAAGAACCTTTTAAGAATAAACTAGTGCTCTTAAAACATTTTCACAGGCAATATTGAATTGCTTTAATCATGACATGAAGAACAAGTAAACATAACACAAGTGGATTATGTCAAAAGATTTGAAATTTATTGATGGGTTTTTTTAATATTTATTATACATGTAATGTTTTTCTAGCTTGATCTTAAAAGTAAGATTGTGTGTTTATTATCTTCTGTTTTGTCCACCCCATAAGGGATTCATATATTTTCTGATCTCACTCAGACAACAGTCCTAAACCATCCCACCACAAACTATTTCTGAGCTTGCCTAATGCTACAATAAAGTTTTCCTAGGTTATGTTACGGCAAGTTACTGCCAGGTATAATGAGAAGGTTGGATGCAACATCCACAACTTATGAAAGCCCAGATTTTATTTGTTGCAGTACTTTGTGCCAGATTAATCTAAGATGCAACTGTATGAAATTTATGAAACTTGATGTTTACCAACACTAAGTAAATATTATAACAGACAGTAGTAAGTGTTGATCACTCAGTAATGACTAATGCTGGATGATGGAAGCTGTTAATTATTGGTTGTAATGAAAGAAGGTGGAGAAGCTTTATTAAATTTGTTTCATATGATGAATAGTTCATATTTATTATTGGCTGAATATGCATGCAGAATAATAACCCCATGAAATTTCCATTGCTTCTCATCTTGAAAATATTACTGCTGGTCTCTATGACAAATACTTCAGTTTTAAGAATATGCAGGATTAGCCAGTCTTCTAGAAGTGATAGAGTGAAAAGTTGAATGTTAGCACAAGAATTCACCCCATCAATCAGAACTTCTTTCTGGATGGTGCCGTCTCTGCTACCCTGTGTGAGCCCCTACCTTTCTTCCATCAGGCTGCCAGGTCCAAGGGACAGTCAGACCACACCAGTCCTTTTAAAAATACAAAATAAATCTCTTCTGCAGCATATTTGAGAAGTGTCAATACCTTGATTTTCATAGGCTTATTATTCACATTGCAGGTAGTTTCTGGAGAAAATCATAGTAAAATAAGTGGCTCCATCACAGTGGGGGAGTTTGGTCTTTCATTTCCTGAGTTTGGATCTTAAATGCTTTTAGGCACTTATGTACCCTGGAGACACTTTTTACACTGTTCTGATGGGCACAGTACAAACACTAAAATCGACAAACAGCTTAAAAGGCAGTACTCCTAGAGTGTGTTATTTAAGTAGCCATAACAACTACAATTTGTTCCACAATAAAACTATATTTTTACTAAACTTTTCATCTTATCAGTTTATTGCTCATATAGGTTTGGTTTATAAGCATATGTTAAGAAAAAAGTATCATTTTAAGTACAAATTTAGTAA
Organism: Lathamus discolor; assembly: GCF_037157495.1. Lineage (NCBI taxonomy): Eukaryota > Metazoa > Chordata > Aves > Psittaciformes > Psittacidae > Lathamus > Lathamus discolor. The sequence goes on along the minus strand of NC_088884.1, from coordinate 150,835,892 downwards.
AGACTACTTCTGATCTAAAGCTCAGCTACAGAGTGTACTTTTTTGTAGAAAGAAATCTAAATATAATAATTGGTATTTGACAATCTCTATGAATAAAGTCATCTGACAATCTCTATGCAGCTGGGAGCTCTGCACTACAGGAGGCATTTGTTTATTCTTGGGAAAGAAAGAAGTCAACAAAGAATTACTTATTGCATAAATAAAATCTGATAAATCACCAAATAGCAATAATCATTGGTAAAACCAGAAGTGAATCTTGCAATTCGTGTAGGTACCATGACACAACAAGCATTATCAGAAGCTGATGTGCTCAGATGTGTTCTAACATTCAGCTATACTGTTTCTTCCTACAAAATTCAGATTAACACTTTAATTTTTTTTTTTTTTTTTTGCTAATGCCCCAATTCAAAAGGAACTTTCTATAACAGGTTGACCCAGGCAGTCAATCAAACCACTTATGTCTTGGTCTACATTACTTCCATATCTGCATAAATAAAAGTGGTCATGTTTTAATTATTATTGCAAACTCAGTTAAACTGCTGAGAATAGTTGCAAATAGGTTCTATTTGCAAGAAAGCATTCAAAAATTGTGGGTTTTTTCATAACTTGGGATATTCAAGATAACAAAAATGTACCATGTATGGTATTAAATTATGCTGGCTTCCTATTAACAATTTTCAATTTAAATTCGATCCATCCAACTAGTTTTCTGTGAGACAGCCATTATTATCTAAATGCCTGGTGTTAGGCAATGAGAAATAAACTAAATTACATCACTGAAGGGAATATCTGATCATGTTTTCAGTGGTCTGTTCATATTGCAGAAAAAAAACACATTTTTCACTTCAGCTATAAAATGAGCTACTCCTAGCTCTTTTCACTGGACATTGTAAAGCAACCATCTAGAACATGCTCTGAGACTGACAACTTTCTTCCATATATGGATAACATCTTAATTTTCCCTAGACCATATTTGAAGTCTGTTATAAAATGTGGAGGGATCAAAATCCCTCCTTCTGAGCCAAAACATTAAAAGCCAAGTGTTTTAAAACTTAAGATGACTAAATGCCAGGCAGATTACGCACCTAAAGTTCCATGCAGATGTACTCCACAGGCAAAATTTAAATTCTGTCTGGGTGTGACTGAGAATTCAGAAGGAAACCTTTCGCCTGGAAGGAGAAACATGCAGAGTGCACCTAACTTCTGTATATCCATTCACAAGATCTGTGTCTGGATATGAAGAAATAGGTATACATAAATCAATTATAGAGTATAGTGAAAAAAAAAAAAGAGCTGCCTAACATTCTTAAACCAAGGAGAAATGCTAACATCCCATTATTTCCATCTTCTCAGTGAAAACCACTGTAGTGCAGATTACATATGTACTAAAGCATGGTATAGCTTATACGTAGGAGTAGCTGACAATTTTAACAATAACACAAATGACTAGAAAAGCAACCTTCCTTTCAGAACAACACAGAATAGAATTAATTCACTTCAAGTTAGAGAGCTCACATTCGAGCTATACCAGTCTGCTTGGCAAATTAATCTGGCCATAGCATATTCATGATTTTTTGGGGGGGAAGGACGTAACCGCTTCAGAATGAATTTTAATGATCTAAGGTGGCTAGACTTCATTCAATATAGATATTTCTCAAGTACATGATTTTAGACATTTTCTACACAAGTACAGTAGTCTCCAGAAGACTTAAGTGTACTGAAGAGCTGCTCTTCGTAAATTAAAAGCTTGTCCATTAAGGAAATCAAGGTTGGCTTAATATGGTCCTAGTGCTTCAGAGAGGAATCACCATGCTTTTACCACCTGGGCAAGCTGCTAAATGGAGAATCTCACTTAAAGTCTCTGGGAAAAAGGAACAGGATCAGCAAACATCATGGTCCTTGGACAGAAGACTCATCTAGGAAGTGTTGAAAGTGACATCAGAATTCTTCACTTGAAAGCATTCAGCTTCAACCTTCTTCTCTTCAATGGGGCCTAAAGAATGAGTTTCTTCTTATTTTCAGTCCCAACACAGTAGCAAGGAAATTTGCTTCAGGAGTTAATAGGATCACAGGGGTTATTGTTGTGCCCCAGCTACTGAGGCACGCAGTAACGTAGCATGGATCTTCCTGTGCTTCTCAAGGTTCCACTAGACAACTACAAATTTCTCCTCTAAGGTATCTTTTAGCCAATGCTGATGAAGTACTTTGAACTTTGTTTTGCCAATTACACGTCCAGCACTTTATAAATATCAAACAAGCTTCATTAGAAGCCTGAGAGGTGAAGAAAAAAGCTGTAATTTCCCAAATGAAAAATAAAATTGAAGTGTCTCTTGTACCAATTTCAACATCTAAGCACTATGCCTTAGCAAGCCATGTGTTAACTGAAAATGCTATTTACTTCAAAGAAGGTTACTAGGTGAAAGAAATAAGATGACTGCCATGACTGCTTCAGAGATGTCGGAACATGGGGCCAACGATAATCTCTGTTTTCCTGCTGTTCAGTCTAGGGTGAATGTGAGTTTCATGCATTTGTCCTGGCTAACCGGTCAGTCCAATAAATAATTGACCGCTCGAATTCCCTGGCAGATGGTAGCTGTAGATTTTCAGGTCAGGTCCCACCATGCAGAAGCAGTGAGGTCAGTGCATCCCAGGTAGGCTGAGCTTACCATGTGTGCAGCAAAATCATTCTGCACTTGTGACATATCAGGAACATGTCTGACATATCTTATATGGGCTTCACCTCTGTTCAGTAGGTAGACAGTAGGTCCAATACATTCAGAGCCTTTGGGATCACTGCACACTCACAGCAAATGTATATGTGCACCTGTTCAGACTGGTATGTAGGAATCCAAACTGAGCGAGAGCTCATAAGGATCTTATCTAATAATGAAATGTATAAGGTTTATGTATTGTGTTGGGAATCTAACATTTCCTTTGAGCCCAAAATACTGTATAGTAAGCAATAACTGAAACACCATTAATGCAACGACAAGATGGGTCTCCCCCAAACATGAACATGGCATCTGGTCAAGCGACACAGCATTTAGGTAAAAGGGTTAAAAAGTTTTGGGGTTTTTGTCTGGTTTTGTTTTGTTTTTTTTTTTAATCTGTAACTTCAGGAAACACTTTCTTTCTGAGAAGACATTTTTTATGGAAGGTTGTTGAGCTGTCAGCTGAAGGAGAATTTAATTTAAAAACACAACCTGCCAAACAGAAGAGGAAGTTTCTTCTGAGTCACACTGTCCTTATACAGGAGTTTTCCAAACCTGTTACATAACTCCAACAAGCCTCAAAGATTTTGGAACAAGGCAGTCATACTACAGTGAACCTCAGTAACATACCCTGCTTTTTGTAGAAATCTCAAAATGCATCTTCATGTTCCCATGGACCAGGAGTTCCTGAAGAAGACAAGGTGCCGACATTTTTGCTCTTGCAGAAATTAGTATTATCAGATACCTAAATAGCCTCTACCTTTGTCAGTATTCATGAATCAGAACTGCATGGAAACAGTTTGCACTTGACTTGTGCTACACATGAATATCTATGCAACAGTTCACTTAAGGACTACCATACTGCATCTAATCTCTTCACTCTGATTACTAGTACAGAATGAAAACTTACTTGTACAAGTCATTCATCTCCACCATTGATTTTCCAGGCTTCCAGAAAGGATCCATATCTCTGCATCTTAATGGGCACCAAAATCTAGGTGGTTACATGTGTGTAGCTGTCACCAGTAAACCAATCTTCCATAAAGCTCTGATCCCTTTTTGAGTTCTCTTATGCTTTTGACCACTGTAATGTCATAGATTCATAGAATAGTTAGGGTTGGAAAGGACCTTAAGATCATCAAGTTCCAATCCCCCTGCCCATGGGGGACACCTCACACTAAACTATGCCAACTAAGGCTCTGTCCAACCTGGCCTTGAATACCACCAGGGATGGAGCATTCACAGCTTCTTTAGGCACTGAAATTGATGGCTAATTTTATTAGTATGTGAAAAGAGCGCTTTTGTCTGGTTTAAGATTTTGGCTTCATAAGTGGTTCTTATCTTACACTTCTTCTCTCTGATGTCTATCATATCTTTCCGTTGCTGTACCTAATACAGAAGTATGGAAGCCATTCCATACTGATCCTATGTTGAGACCACCATACCTTACTGTGTGCATCAACAGAGACAGTATGTTCTGATATATTAAATTTTTAGTGGTGACTGAGACAAAACAAACTTGCTGATTTTCAGTTTTCTACATGAGTTTCCAGGACCTGCAGTTTAAAAAGATCTTCAAACACATTCAGAAAGTAGATTCAAGAGAAAACAAATGTGGGCGTCATAATCACATTTTTTCCAAAGTATACATTTACAGCTTAATTTTAAACATAGAAATTTAATACAGAATTTTTAAAAGTGCAAAGCATTTTAGGAACAAAATTCACAGTGACTTTTAATGAATCTATAATCCAGAATCACCCAGACACTTTTGAATAACTTACACATAAGCCCGCAAACTCATATTGTAAAAACGTTAGGTCCTTTTCAACTGCAGGAAATTCTTCAACTGCACTACTAAAAATAGACTGAATTTGTGATGGAGGAACTTTGCTCCTGTAGATTCTTGTAAAAAATATCTAAACTTCACATATATTCACAAGAATGTTCAGAGAATCAAGAGGTCTACTTTATATGTGTTCCATTATTTGCATATTAGTGTTGACTGTTGATGAAATTGCATTAATCTCTCTGAATGTGTATATATATGGATATGGTTTATATATTTCATATTCCATGAAATTTGAAGTGTTTCCATTGTATCAGAATATTCTTCTTGGGGATTTATGGCCATTAGGAATATAAGCATAACCCTAACATTGTACATCTGTCCCTGTAAAAAAGCACGGGCAAAGTGCCAAATATGGCTTTTATAGCAAATAGTTGTTCATCTCAAAATGTTTCTGGAGAGCCATTGTAACTGTGAATCTCCAAAATGAAATCTGCCTTTGAAGCTCCAGGCAGTGACACAACTGCTGACACAATTCAGACTAAAGAGCATGATTGAGATTTCTGTTAGTTATGAGCATTGGCTGAACACAACTAAAAGCAAGAAATCCAGATCCATGTACTTGACTTTCAGATGTTTTAAATGTGGAATATACAAGGAACACAAGGGTGCCCACAACTTCTCATGGAATACCTTGTGTACATCTTCAAGGAAGATGTCACACACACACACAGATTATCCTTACTACTTTTGGACTGAACCAAGCTCAGAAAAGCAAAGATATAATGTTGCTTTCTTTCAAAAGGTATCTCTGGGCTTCCATGGGATGACATTTAAATTCCCTTGCCATTATAGTAGAAGTAGCTAAACCTATTTTTACAACCTACTGAATAGCAGCATTAATTCTGGTGACCACTTGCTGCTTTGTATTCCCATGATAGTTTGTTCTAAGGTGGCTCTGCAACACAATGAGGAATGGGTAATGCACCGTATCTCAGAGAAGACGTAGACTGAAGACCGTACATTGTCGTTTGATCTCAAGGAATGCAGACTATTCCAGGAGAGATGCTCATGAATGTTCCATGAAATGGTGCCATTATTGGCCAAAATGATGGTTATCTCTAAAACAGTCTCTTTCGTGTCACTGTGTTAGCACTATCTCTTGAAAACGGCCATACGCTGTTAGCAATCAGCTATATGTTTCAAATCAAAACATTTAACTGTCGTGAAAAAGCAAGCTGCAGACATTTGACTATCAGCTCAGACAAACAAAGCAGCACTTCAGTGACCTACTGAGCTGTCCTGATTAGTAGCGAATCTTTTTTTCAACCTTTCAAATCATTCTTCCACAAACTACTGTGATCAACTTCCTCCCAAATCATGCTTTCAACATGTCATTCTAATTGCATTCACTCATATGAATAAAATTATCTTCTCTGCAGTAACTGGGGATATTAAGGATTAAAAAAAGAGAGAAAAATGCAAGAACTAGACAGATACATATGGGGGAAAAAGCTCTTACCCACAGAGTTTTTCAACAAGGAACGAAGATACTTACTTTGTGTGAAATCTCACTGGGAACCAGCAAACTCCCACATACACCTACCCCTTGTTACCTCTACTCTTCATGAAGATGCCTTAGCACCATGAGACACACAACAGCACAGCCAGTCGTGCTTAGTGCTAAACAGGTTGCTGGGACTAAAATTAAGTACAGGAGAGCACATTGTCATTCTGTATGATTAATGTGCTCTAGCCTCAATTTTCAGTGGAAATGCAATGCAGAAGAGGAAACTGAGGTATGTACTGCAGTGTTTTAAAACTTGATCTTTCTGGTAAGTGACACTAGGCAAAATGTCCCGCAAAAGAACAGAGATCTGGAAAACAATACCTCAATGTTGTCATACCACTAAATGTCAGCTTTCATCCACCTGCCTGGAATCCATACCAGAAATACATGGTAGATGACATTTTTTGCCATGCTTTTAAACATACAGAGTGTTCTGCAAAAATAAGAATCACCATAAGAAGATTCATCCTAAATGTATGAATCCTTGTTTTCACTGGGGAACCTGATTGATCTCCAAATTTTCCTGTACAGTATCTCTGAACCTCAAATGGATGTGATCCACATACTTTTAGTGCATATTTTCTTTCTATTTAAGTCTGCAGTTCTGCAAATTATTAAGTAGGCAGTTCAAGCATGTTGCTGGCCCTATGCAGGCTAACGGGCTACACAGTTACACTGAATTAGATGTAACTTGTTAACCAGGCTGCTGAATGGGATGAAGACATGATTAACAACCAACGTTTCAGAGGCATTTTGGTGCAGCAGTCAGCCTGAACTCAAGCCATGGCCCCCAGTTCTACAGCAATATAACAGAAACAGTGAACAAAATGAGTCCCAGACTTCTGGATCAGCAACTAACAATGAAGCTTCAGATACTCTGACAGGGACTTTCACCTTCATTATTACTGTCATTTTTTGTGATATTAAATTAGATATTAAATTATTTTGGTTTCCTAAACAAATGAGGCATATGTGGCATTGCTGCTAGTAGTGTCCTCCTAACAACATTTGAATGCAGTAGCCATACAAATTCATCAGAGGGGTTCTTTTCTCTAAGCTTTCCAGTTGCTGAAAGTTTTGTTAAAATAAGCTTCTATGTAGAAGAAAGAGACCGTATTGATCCCACTCACAGAACCCAATGTTATCCTCAACATTTGCTAGACACCAGTGAATCCGCACGGGATCTCAGCCTTCAGCATTAACTCTACAGGAAACCAGGCTTCATTGCCCCTGCCACTCATGCAACTATTTATACTTCAGCTCTTTCATTCACACATAGCAATAAACAGTTTTGCCATGACTCCTTCTTTCACATGGCTGTACTTGACCCTGTTCAGACACGTGCATGCATAAACACACACACAGTTTGTGTGTAGAGTCCAGATCCCTTTTTCAGTAAATAAATAGCTATATACATGGATAGACAAAAACAACAAAAGAATCAGTTATACAGAACATAAGTTGAAGACTTGCATCATGGATTGGATGTCTCAGCACACACCTTGAGGTGAACTGTGTTGAAAACTGACTTCTTGCAAGGTCTTCCCACAAAAGCTGCTGAGATTTAAATCCTACAGTCTAATATGGGTTACTGTATTTGTGTTTATTTGTGCAGTGGGAAGTCTACAGAGGTGGTATAAAGCGCTGTCAGCTTCACAGAATGCTTTAAGCTGCAATCCCCTTAAAAAGCACATTCCTACCTGGACTGCAGCTCAGCAGCCAGCATCCCTGGAGGCCCCTTCTATTGTTGCAGTGTTAGTGTCATCACTCCATTAGGAGCCCGCCAGAGTCTGTGCGCCTAATTCAGAAAGTGCACCTGTACAAGCATAAGAAGAATGATAATTCCTGGCTGTGCTTTGGTGTGAAGTGCTTTTTTGTAAAACAAAACAAACTATTCATGCCACGATGAAAAATAACTTCTCCTGTACCTGTCAGAGGATCAGCGGGTCTTTTCTAGTGAATGAAAGAGCAGTGGCTGGTCTTTTTTAAGCCACTGAAAAGAAAGAAAACATTTCATGCAAGTAAATATATATAACACAGAGAAAGATTTTGCTGTCCTTGTGCCAGATAAACAGTATTTTACAAAAGCCATGGTACTTCTATGGGATGTTCAGAGAGTACATGTTGACGGACACTGCAAAATTGTGCATCCACAGACAGCTGAACAGTCTTTTGTACCCTTGCCATCTCCATGGAGCTGAGCTCCCCACAGCTGCTCAGTGTTCATGACTTTCGCAGCAGCCTTTCATGGCTTAGCTGACACACGTGTCACACTGCTGCTGTCTTTTAGATAAAAAGCAAAAGATTGTCGCTGTCTGAATTACAGTTTGGTTCCTGATGCCTCACGGAGCACAGCAGCTCCACACTCACTTGTAGATGTTGAACAGGAAGACAATGCTACTAAGAGAAGACTCCAGGCTAGTGAGTCCACTGTGGCTATCTGTCAATAGGGCTGATAACACGTCTAGTCTTTGTGCTCAGTCAAATGCACAGGGTGATTCAAGTTATTAGGAAAAGTTATATGAAAAGAAATAGGAGGTAATGAAGTAAAGCATTTTTTAAATTAAATCTTATTTAGAGAGATGTTAAATCCTTCCTTCTCCAGGTTTTTTTCTTTGCGTACTTTGTGCTGGAAAGACACCGTCTTCTCCTTATGCCCTCTTCAGCTTCTCCCATGGGTTTGTCTTACAGATTCACAAAGGAAAAAACCCAAAACAGTAAAATACCCTTCACCTGCATATGTGTTTCATGAGTTTCTGTTCTGGCAAGCTGGGTGTTGTGAATGGAAATTGCTAGCTCAACAGTGTTAGGAGTCTTTATTTCAAGAAAGTACAACTTTTTATAGCTATCATTGGTTATGCAGTTACCCATAGTTTCAAAGAGAATTTGTACAACAAGGAACAAACAGCTTAGACCCTTGAGTTAACATTGACCAGATACAAAATCTGAGTTTCCTTCTTCTGGGGATATCTGGAGTGACATTTCATTTATTGCAACATATTTCTTATGAAAACAAGACATTGGTAGCAAAAGCCCTCCTCTAGTAATTAGGATAGCTTGTCTGATACTGTATTTTAGGTGCAGTGCTGTATAATCTCCTTATTTCCATACAGTAGGAAACCAAAGTAAAATGTTGGAATTCTAACCTATGATCAAAGATCTTACAGCAGCTTCTCAAACGATGCAAATATTTGCCTCGATTATTGTATTTACAATTCCAAAAATATTTCTTCTGTTGAAGGGCTGTGTACAAGACACTACTCCAAACCATTTTTGAGGGAGTTTTGACATAAATGAAACTTTATGCTGGCATGGCAAGTGAAGTACTTGATTAATAAAGAGTTTCACTGTTTTCAAACACATATTCCATGCAGGCTCATTTGAAGAAAACCGCAAGTGAAGAATGCTTTACTGCTTCCAGTCACAAGGGGGTTGTGTATTTCAATCCTGCTTACACAGTTAGCTTACTTTGGAGCTCTGGTAGGAAAGAAACATGACCAGGAGAAATAATGCTACATTCAGTGACCCTGCCCTTAGAATCAATTGGCCTGATGGGAGAACTTTTTTCTCTCTCTTTGCTACTGTTTTCTTAGGTTTTAACCTTTTAATACTTAATATTTTTTGAAACACCATCTTTAGAGAAAAGCCTACTGTCCACAGACCTGAAGTATTAATTGATATGGCCTTCTGACACTTTGAATGGGAAATTAGAGGCTTATATCAACAGTTGACACATAAAGCAATGCACATGTTCATACCCTTTCAGACATGTTTTGGTGTGAGTTAATATTTTCTGATTTAAATATCAGGTTTTGAATACACAGCTGAGAATCTCTTACACTGCAGAGAAATTGTGACATAATTCAACCACATTGACAGGTGAATGAAGGGGACAATTTGGACAAATGAGGTCTTCAGAGAATTCCAAAGAGAAAGTCTTGAAAATCTAGAAGATAAAAAAATTCAGAAATTTCTAATAGGCTGTGGAGTAGCCACCCACTTGGATTGGATTGGATTGGCTTGGATTTTCTGTTGTAGTCCTATCTCTAGAGTATTTTAAAATCTGATTGAACAAAGCACTAAAAAGTATTCTGTGGTTGAAGTGAACTGCAAACTAAAGATCACTACTTATTTTCTTTCCATCCCATAAACCCTTACTGGCAGGCAAGGAAGGAATAAAACTGCTTCAGTTATGGGTGCTGCTTACTGGTTGGCTTGCACGTAGACACAGTGGACTAGCCGGTGATCACTGACCATTTGTGAGGGTGCCATTACTTATATGGTACATTCAAAACTGTTTGGGACTGGTGTTTGAAAAACCAGCTTCTAACTTTGTACACACACGGTAGCACTCATAACCGTTTGTCCAAACACAACCATATGAGCATAGTTTGGCAAGGTAAGCAACCCACTGTCTGCCCAAGATCCATGTATGAAGCCAGTCTGTCCTTACAAATACTCCTGCTTTTGCTTCAGCCTCCCAGCCACGCGCTGACAGCTGAGCACCTGTCACCTTCACTTACACACATGAAAACAGGACAGATGAACACAATCGTGTTTTACCCTCTCATAACAGTACTTTATTCCACCCTCAGCAACTGCTAAATTTCTTAAGCCAAAAATCAAAAGCACAGAGCCTGTCTCTTTTAAACTAAACAACCAATAGATATGTCTAAATCACAGAAGGTATACTGAAGCTGACTGCTTACAAGCAGTGACTTATTTTTCTACTTCCTCTCTTCCTCAGTGTTCTTAAGTATTTACTGCCTCCTGCAGTGGTAACTTGTTTCTTTAGAAATGAATCGTTAGCACTGAATTTGTCTCAAAAGACCATAGTTATAATGTACATTCTTTCTATCTTCAGGTGCTGTTCTGAACCACAGTGCTCCAGAGACAGGTCTATAAGTAAAAAATATTAAAAAAATAAAAAATAAAAAATAAAATAAAATAAGATATAAATATAAATAAATATTGATGAGTTTTGTCCCTGAATATATAGATGTATTTTCACTCTTTCTATGACTGTTAACTTCTAAAATAAAATTGTCTGGATACGTGTAGGCTGAACTTTTCCTATTTCAATTTTGAGGGGTTAATTTACTAGAGCTTTAACTGACTGGCTCTTAGGAATGGCTACAGGACTTCTAGCTAAGTTGCGTGGCAGTAATTAACATCACTTTTGTCTTGAAACAGTCTTAACCTTCTCCATGCGGTAATACTCCAGAGAACAAGGTATTAGGAGCATCATTAAAATATACGAGCTAAATAAAAGATTCAGTCTGTACCCAGTATGTCAAATAGCAAAGCAAAAATACAGTGGGATGCTTCTCTAACCTTATTTTGCCCAAACAAATACCATCGCTGTGCCTAGTCAGTGGCAGGTGCTTTATTTCAATGGCAAAGTGTTTTTCTACCTGTCACAGCTACTGGGTTTACCCTGCTAAAACCCTTTTCACTCAACACTCACTGGGTTGCATCTGAATGCTGCTAACAGTTTTGGGCATCCCAGTGCAAGGCAGATAGCCTAAGAAACATCCGGCAGAAGATAACATGATGGTGAACACTTGCCCTGGGAGGAGAGGCAAGTGAGCTGGGAAGCTGGGCTTATTCAGCCTGGAGAAGAGGCAGCTTCAGGGGGAACTAACCGCAGCTGCTACCCGTGCATGCAGGAAGGGGTTTAAGGCAGTGGAGCCGGGGTCTTTATGGAGGTGTATAGCTGAGGAACAACAAAAAGAGATCATAAACTGGAATAGGGCAGGTTCAGACTTGATGAAAGGAAAGATTTCCACACAAGGGCAGCTAAACTGTGGAGGAGCAGGTTGCTCAGAGAGGCTGCGTAGTCGCTATCTTCAGAGGTTTTCAAGACCTATCTGACAGAGCCCTGAGCAGTCTGCCTAAGTGTGAGCTGACTGCTTTGAGAAGGAGTTGGACTGGAGACCTGGCAAGTAGAGACCTTGCAAGGTCCCTTCCTGTGTTATCCTTTCAGTCTGTGAGTCTTATTCAGCCCTGTCAATTTAACCCTCTGATTTGAGGCTGCATTCACAGAGTTATCTGCCAAACTAAACTGAACACATTAGATAGAGAAAGCATGAGAATACAATAAACATCGAAACTCATAATGCTTTTTTTACTGAGATACTTTTCAGACTGCTATCATTCTTGAAATGTGGATTTTGGAAGATCTGAACAGTTCTGAAATAATGTGCATGAAGTCATATGTATTCTTATTTAAAGGACAGCTCTTTCTTGGAAGTTTTCCCATGAAAATAACTCTTCATTCCAGTGTTTTGCATCATTGAAATTCCCTCTTTCTAAGAAACAATATTCTTTAGAGACCAGGAAAATGCTTATTTGCCTTTTTCTTTTCTTTTTCGTGTCATCAAAATACTTCTCAATCACTCTCTCTTCTGGATATTGAGAAAATTAGTTAAAGTAAATCTTCTCCAGAAGATTAGAGATCTTAAGGTCATAATCAGTTTGCATGACTTTGCATGGTCTGAGATAAATTGTTATGTGGCCACTTTGTTTTTCATGAGTACATTAAAACCAGATGTGAATTGCTGAGTCAGCTTTGATATAGTAGCAGAATTATGCTTTCCAGGAAACAAATGATTACCATCCATAATTATATTTCCTAAAACCTAAGATAAGCAACTGAAACCAGAAGAGGAAAACTGTGGACTTGTGTAGTTTTCGCTAGACATAGGAGATCAGCCTCATGCCTTAAGAAAGAACATAGCTCTCAACTAAGCAAAACGCTGGTCTTTAAGTTAAAATATCAGTAGAGATCATATAGCAAATACTAACTGTATAATGTGAAATCTTATGGAAGATCTGGAAGAGATTTCAGGAGGGAATATCAACTCTGCCTGTGTCATTTTCTGACAGATGCTTATCGACACTTTCAGAAAAAAAATTGTTAGTAATAGATATTGTTCCATCTCCTCAGACAGCCTCTTTCAGTATTTCAATGCCTTTACTATTGAAAAGTTTCCCTTGATATACCTCTTAAGCTTCCTGTGCTGTCATTTAAGTGCATTGTTTTTTGCCCTACCCACACCAAATATGCAATAGAGTTTAAACACATCCTCTTGATAGTTGTCATTTATATTCAAACACCCCTCTTATATTTACCCTCAGCTTTATCTCCCCATTGGTCAAGCAAACCTAATTCTTTCTAGCTTTCCTAGTACCAAGTTTCTACTTCTTGTTATTCGTGATTTCCTAATGGGTCTGCGTCCTTCTTGAATTGTAGTGCTAAAGCCAAGCCACCATACTCCAGCTAAGGACACACCGGTTCCAGAAGCACAAGCTCTGTATCACAGATTTTGCATGCAACACTTTTGGTCACCTGTCCCAGTGTGGACTTGTCTTTTCCACAACTGGATGATTCTGCAGACTCATTTTCAGCTTCTTTGAAGTCCTCACCTGTCTTGCATTCTTTCTGTCAACACAGCTGTCGTGTTTTAAACCCAGTCAGGCACACAGCTCTCTCTCTCACTCCCCCCTCCTCCTTCCTCCCCTCCCCCGCTCCCAGAGGGATAAAGAGGAGAATCAAAAGAATGTAACTCCCACAAGTTGAGATAAGACAGTCCAGTAACTAAGGTATAACACAAATCACTGCTGCTACCACCAATAGCAATAATGATAACGGAAATAACAAGGGAAGAGAATACAACCGCTCACCACCCACTGACCGATACCCAGCCTGACTGAGTAGTGATCTCACCCTTCCAGCTAACTGCCCCCAGTCTACATAGTGGGCATGATGTGTTGTGGTATAGAATACCTGTTTTGTTAGCTTGGGTCAGGTGTCCTGTCTCTGCTCTCTCCTGGCTTCTCATGGATCTCCTCATTGGCAGAGTATGAGACTGAAAACTACTTAATTTAGAGTAAGAAACAACTAAAACATTAGTGTGTTACCAGCGCTGTTCCCAGGCCGAAAGTCAAAAACACAGAACTGCACCAGCTACTAAGAAGTAGAAAAATGACTGCTACTGCTCAACACAGGACAACAGTCCATCCCTATCCTATATTTCTCAAGCTAGTTTTCCCTGTATTTTTTACTGCCCTTAATGGATTTCATCATACATTTCAGACCATTTTTCGAATGTACCTAGCAGTTTTTCAATTCTAACCCTATGGTTGTCTGTTTTTTCCCCTAATTCATTAAGGAAAATTATGAACACCATGGACCCTAAACAGGCACATGCAGAAATGCAATTGATACTTAAATCAGTTTTGACAGGGAACCAGGGATAAGCATATTCCAATAACAGTTTTCTTAGTAGATATGTGTTTTCTTAAGTCCCATCGATCTGAAGAACATATGACACTGTCATAATATTACATTTTGTGATCATTTCTGCTATTTGCTTCAACAGAATACAGCTTGTGAGGACTTCTAATGAAGGATGATGTTAAAAGAGCTTGAATGAAAAGACATCTTTATTCAAAACTCATTCAAAACTACAATGGAAAGGATAAAGAGTCACACAACTGCAAAAGAAAAATTACAGTTTGTTATTTTGTTTCTGTTCTGCTATTACAGGAGTACTTACGTGATTCTGAACTTTCTCTGATTTCAAGGGAAGTGTTTGCTAAGGAATATAATCTGGTAACAAAATTAGTTTTACAGAAATATGATGTGGCAAAACCTGGTGGAAGATTTAGTGTGCTGTTTTTCTCATGGCAGAGAATTAAGACAACTCTTGATTTCTTATAGTTGGCTCTTGCTAGTCTTAATTTTCATTCAAGAGAAACTTAGGCATGGCAATTATATCTTTTTTATGTTCAGTAGAAAATAAAACATATATATAAAAAATGAACAGGGACTGTTGAGGAAGGACAGAAATGAAGGCTGAGGAAAACAAAATGGGTGAATTGAAAATGTGAGAGTCTTGGAAGTGGATTCCACCACTTAGGATTTCATTGTCTCACAGATCAAGTGTCAGCTCAGATCAGAACTTATTAAAAAATAATTTCCAAGCATAAAGCTGCCTCTTCAGAAGCAAAGCTATGCAAATAACTACTGCTGGCCATCAACTGCCATTTCAGCTTTTGGAATTACAACTAAAATTTTTACTTAAAAAAAATTAAATACTAAATCAATATCCAAATGACATTTTTTATACCTTCCTCCAGACCACCCAAGTATAGCTGGAATGATGAATAAAGCATGCATGGAAAACAGAAACAACCACCTTCTGCTTTTAAAATATGGCATTTTAAATGAGTGCATAGAGTCTTGTTTAAGGCATTCATTCCTTTATGGGTTCCACTCACAGGTCCAAGAAGGCAATAGTTTGCTGACAGACCTGAAGGAATAACCGGAGGCAGAGGCTCCTCAGGCAGGAAAACAATCACCACTCATGAAGATTCATTTTCCACAAGAAACAAAGAGAAATAGAACCACCACCACGTCACTTCCTTGAGCCTGACAGACATTATTAATGAGGGTAAATATGAATGCACAAAATAAACCATGAATTTCTAAATTTATGGCAAGATCTGATCATGAAGCAGTGGGACAATTGCTAGGATGATCAAAATATTTTCTTCATCTTAGAAAAGGAATTCTTTTTAGAAGAACTAATATTTTCTCCAAACAGACTGTATTTCCTCCTCTCTCCTTCTGATTCTCTGCTTTTAATTGTCAGTAGAAAGATGATGAGTTGAATCAGGTTTTCTGGATGAATACAGCTGGTGAACAAACAGATGTTTTCAATCAAAGAGAACATCTTTCTCTAACAACTTGGAAACTACCACTGCTGCTTAAACTATGCCACATACAATAAAAATCTCTTAAACCATACATACCTCAAGTATTCAGTAAATATTAAGTAGAAAAACAAAAACAAGTGAAGGTCTACCATATGTGGACCATCCATCATTTATTGGTAGAGAAACTTGTAGCAGGATTTTAAAGTCATTTATGAAAGCAAGAGCAAAAGTAAAACATTAGGTTGAGAACAGGGATTTAGGCAGAGGAATACTGAGGTTTGTAACAAAGCTTCAGACAGCCTGTCAAATATAGACTGGTTCAGACTCGCTTGTTCAATACATGTGGAAACAAAGTGTCTCAACAGCCATCATCTGAGAGAAGCCACACCAACATATCTAATTAAATTGGGGACCATGGAAAGCAAGGTGAGAGAATGCCTATTCATCCTGGCAGAGTACATGCTTAAAACGGACACTGAGCAGTTCTTGGTTCTCCAGTGTGATTGAACAGAAGTCCTTCAGAAATGAAGGAATGGGGGCTCTTTATTAGTAGATATTTCAGGTTCTGTAAAGTAAGAGGGCAGCTGCATGGGGGAGAGGGTGGGATTCTTTATGGGGATGATACCTGAAAGTTGGATAGTAGTGTTTAAATAAACTGTCTCCTAAACATGCTGTCTACAAGGTTCACTTGCAGTTTTAGTCCTTAATTTATAAATTCTTTGTTCAAGTGCTAAATTTTCACTTCTGATTTGAGCTATGAACTGTTATTTTTAGCTGATTGCTTTACACAAGACATTATTTTTCCATGTTCTGTGGCTAACATTTTGAATAACATAGCGCAGTTCAGTTCCCTGATTGCACATAGCTGGCCTGATATAAATGTGATTAAAATTAAACCCATTCTGTATTCAGTGTGATTTTACGTGTTGCTTAGGTATGCATTTCCTTCCCAATGCACGTAACCCGACTTCTGCTGTTGCCCAAAGTCTGACTGAGTTCAAACAATCTAAATAAAAATTTGGTTTATAATTCAGCAAGTTAATTATGAACAGACTTCTACATGCTCCCACTGGCTCAAATCTTGCTTTGACCCTGGGTTTTAAAAAGTAAGACAACTGTAGGAGTATGTAGTGGATAAAGTGAAACAAAAGAAAAAATAGGCAACTGGGGAGAAAAAGTCAAAAACTCCAGTAACATCCTGTGCTTAGGAAGTAATCTTAAGTATTATTAAAAAGACAACACTGTAATTTAATAGGAAAAAAAGAATAAGTAAAAGAAAAAGCTCACTTTATTTCTTATCACATCAAAATTAGTCCCAGAGCTGGTTGTCAGATTATCCAGAGTGAGAGTCAAGCACTGTAGACTAATGTAACTTGAACTAATCTTATACAGTGCTGTGGAATAACCATAAATTACTGAGAGCCTGTGAATGGTCACCTCATGAACTGCAAAGAGGTTTCTTAATTTCATTCTGGTTTTGTGTCTGAACCCCATTCCTTTCACATCCTGTTTTTCTAATCCTTGCAAAATGACATGAGAATTATACCTTGTATATTTCACAAAGCCTGTTACTCTGTCATACCTGGCCTGCAGAATAATAACCCAGCATCACATGAGAAGGGCTGCCAGATACAGCAACACTTTATTGCCGTTTGAAAAGACAGTTTATGACAGACCTAGAAGATTTAGGTGAATGCTGTATCCTGAAAGTAAGAAGAATGTTACACAATTATTTTAATCTCAGAAGTTAACTTCATTTATTGTAATACTTGTGGCTGAAAAGGACACAATCTGTGTACATGTGAGTCCCACTGAATGTGAGGTTTTGGAAGATTGTCACATCAAACCTAATTTCACATAATTTCAGTACATTATGTTGTTTTGTGAACATGTTTTCTTAAAAATATCTTTAAAAAATAATTACGTGGTTCCAGCTACTAAATTGCTGCGTGAGCAGTGTTCTCTGCCTTCTCCCCTTGCTGAATACCAGTGTCGATGAATAGGAGGAGTCTGAACGTGTCCTTCGACACCACCAGACAGAGGTGGGGAGCAGGCAATGTTCAGAGGAGAGAGCAAAGCTGGAGGAACAGGCTGACAGGAACTGCATAAAATTCAACCAGGACAAATGCAACCTGCACTTCGAAGGACCTGGCATCCCTGTACCAGAACAGGCTGAGTATTATCTGACAGGCTGGGGAGCAGCTCTGCTATAACAGACCTGGGGCCTTAGCAGGCAGCAGCAAAGTCTACAAGATACAGGGCTTTATCAACAAGGGTCAGCCAGTGAATTGAATGAAAGGGTTATCTAAACTCAGATTGCACTTATTAAGTTGCATCTTGATGCTGCTTCTAGTTATGGCTGCCCTAATACAAGAAAGGTATTGAAACCCTCTGATGTGTTCAGGAGAAGGCAGCCAGAATGATAGGGGGGTTGGAGCACTTGACCTGAGAAGAGAGGCTGGAGACCTGGGTTTGTACAGACCTGGGACCCAAAAGCAGCACACAGTACGTGAGAGGATGGCAGAAAGGAGTGGGAGTCATGCTCTCTGTGGAGGTGCACATCCAAGGAATAACAGACAGAGGTCATAAGCAGCGGTGGTCTTAGCCGTTCCTTCTATACACTTTCTGTGACTTGCTGTCATAATCTTCAAGTCTAATCCACTCTCCCTTGATTTACTAAACCTGCCCAAGCTCCTGACACTTTCCTAGTCTTTGTGTCCCTTTGATCAGATACTGGCTCTTTTTCTAACCTTAAGCCTTCAGCAGTCATCCTACTTTTCTCTGGCTCGGTTCCCTTTGGCTAATACCCAAGGTAAATTTCCAAATCACCTTTTACCTCTCATTGGCTCATGCTAATTGCCTGCTAAAGATGTACTTCTGTTCTACAACATGCGGTGATGTTGCACACACTACTGTCTTTGAAGGTCTCATTTTCCTTAACGGCCTCCTCTTCAGAGACATCAAAGGTTTTCCTTGTAGAAGATAATAAAAAGTCAATCGACCTTTAAAGTGAGCCTTCTTTCTTTCTCCCAAGGTAAATTCCATATTCACATTTTTGCTTCTTACCTGCTTAGCTTGCACTCTGAGCTTGTTTAACACTCTTACAGCTTTTCCTGTTTATCCCTTAAGCTCTTAGCATTTAAGAAAAAAATTCCTAGGGATTTCATTTGTCTTCTACTCAGGTTATATTTTGGGTTTTTGTACTGTGTCTTGACAACATTTTGAAACAAGTTGGAACAAAAAGCATAAACTCAATTTCAAAAATTAAACTGATACTTATACTTTTAGACAAAATCTTACATGTCATTTTTTTCCCGTTAAGAGTTATGGATCTAGCCCAGGTTAAAATAAATAGTTCAAGCAGTGATAAAACCAAAGGTGTTATGTGAAACTACAATGCATTAGTGTGTTCTAAACCATAAAGGTACATTTAATTTTACCTCAGTTTTGAGGAAAGCCACTGAAAGTTTTAAACACAAGTGAAAGCAGTGGCACAACTCATTCAATTTGGATTTAAATCTAAATCTACTGCTTTTAATAGCAGTAGTTATAAGGGAGAAGGTTAAGCTATCATAAAATATACATCTGGGAATTAAACTACCCACTAATGTCCCCACATTAATTATACAAATAGCTCTATAGAACTCCTTTGGTCAGGCACATTCAGGGCTCCGAGGTAAACCACTATAGGTATTATTACACCAAACATCATAATGTAATGAAGCTTGCTCCTTTCATTTACTTAAGACATGATTTTTATGGATGATTTACAGGCAAGTGGTGATGTCTGTGTGGCTATCCTAGAAGAATATGCACTCAAGGAATTAGAGAAAAAGGTCAGCACTGGTCCAGTGCTAATTTTGCAACTTCCTTTTAAGCTGTTGTATTTAAACCTCATAGTAGCATAGTGCTCTTTTTTTCAAGTTCAGCATTCTGTCTGGGCTGTGAGGTCCTGGCTAGGTAGAAGCAAGGTGAACACTTCTGCATGAAAATGAGTTGGTTTCACTGATCACTGAAATGTCGACTTAGCTCAGGAACATGAGAGTTTACATTTCCTAGGTAATGGGCACCAAAACCCCTGAAAACTGGGATAAAATTATATGCAACTTTTATGGTGCAGGCCTATGGAGCCATTTATAAAAATAAGCTGGGTTTTATATGATTGGTAACAAAAATACATAAAAATGTTGTTTGCCCCATATATTGGGAAATATCCTGTCTTGGCACTCTGCAGCTGGTGAGTCATAATTTTACAGTTTTTACTAAAATAAAAATGAAATTAAAAAGTCCACATTTTCAAAGAAGTACAGAAACATAATATTTATAGAAGATCATAAACAAGTACTCTGTTAATAGCTGCTGAACTTTGTTTAAAGAATAACAGACTAACATTTCCAAAGTACTCTTTGCTGAGATTGAACAGGATTTTATTCAAACTGTTGCGGTAACTAATGAAAAACAAATGAGATTTCCAAACAGTTTTGACTGTTAGGGGTGTGATGGCAATATCGTTGCTTTTTGCACTTACAGCTGCTGCTTACACTGAAACTACCAATTTAAAACATAATGTCATTTTATACTTGAACTCTTGATCTGCAATACAGGAAAAGCCAGGCATATTTAACCCAGACTGGAACCAGTCTGATGCAACTCTGTTTTGTTCTTGTGCATGAAGCTTCTTCAGCCTCCAAACTTATTTAAACCTCTGAGCAGGATAGCAGACTACTGCCAGCTTTAGAATTCTTTCTTGCAAAAAAGTAACACCACGCTCCTGAGAGGACAGTGTTCGGGGTAATTATAGTCAGAGTGTTTCTTGTGATTGTCGCACCCTGCTAGCTTGCTTTCCCCGTCAGCTGCACCTCTAGTTTGGGGAAGAGACTGTGCAGCTCTGGGAGCCTGAAAAGCCATTGATGTCTTCTGGGAGTTGTAGTTCATCAAGAGAGGCCTGATTCATCAGAGAGAAAAAGGTATGAACAGCTGAACTAAACCTTTTAAGGCATTGTTAATACACCTGACCAGAAATTGTAATGAAACGGAAATATTTTTTATGGCCAAAATTTTCATTTCTGCTACTGAAGTCAGAATTTTCCCCAAATCCTCACTTTATGCCTAATGTTAACTTGTATTCAGACAAATGTCAGCATTTTCCACATATAAATAGTTTCTAAGTAACTCACTATAAAAAAAATACTTAATACCTTTAAGAAGATTAAAGAAAAACAAGTGAAAAAGCACCAGTAGCTGATATAACATCATCTATATTGCAAAAGGTGGACAAAGCAAAATATACATTTTGATGAACTGAAGAGCCTGATGTCATCTTGCTATCTCTGTATTATTAAATTCACAGGTAGTTTAATTTTTCCTGCAGGTAGCTCTGGCAAGTGTTCAGATTTTTTTTTTAGCCAAACAGAAATAACTGGAAAATGGCCCTTCTAGATCATAAACTGTTATAATTATTGATGTCCATTATATAGCTCAGGCAGCATCAAGAATCCAAATGATTCTGAATACTGAATTTCAGATACTTTGAACTTCAAAAAGTGAACCAGCCACTGCTTTAGAAGAACTGAATTATTTGTTATTAAAGTCAGTAGGAGTTTATCACTCACATAAATGGAGTCAAATTTCAACTACGACTTTGTTCCCCTTTAAAACCAAAAAAAAAGACCAACCAAAAAAAAGTATTTGAGGGTGGAGGAAACACAAAATAAACAAAAACCAAACAAACAACCAACCAAACAAACAAAAACCATCAAACTGAGACACTTTGAAGGTTTTAGATAAAGGTTCAGGAGATAAACCTCAAAGGTTGTTGAAAGGACAACTGAGCCCTGAGATTATCAAGTCTGTTTTGTTTTGGCTCTGTGTGTTAAAGCTGCAGTAGGAAATTAACAAGATCATACAATATTTTTCATGTATTGTTCTGCAAATCAGGGAATATTTAGATTTAATTTGTCCCACTGCAAATATCACTCCATCTTTCCAGATTCTCAGTACAATCCTTGCCTTGATTTATATTTGTCACAAACATTTTTTGAAGGAGGGCAGATGTAACCACACAGACCTCCACTGCTAGTTACATGGGAGCTGCATCTACTACTGCAGACAGATGTGCTCCACTGGAAAAAAATCTCAGTCATGTTGCAGTACTAAACTTTGACATACTCCAAAGATTTTAAAAACACCTGTTTTATATAGCTCTGAGCAAAGCTATGTTTAAAAACAACACAAATCATATAAAGGAAGGGCTAAAAACCATAGTAACTTTACTCTTTCTTGCATACTAACACTGAGGAGAGTGTTTAGCAGAACATGAAGTGTATTCATACCTCAAGTTTTTAAGCATGTTTTTCCTCCTCTAGTATTGCATCTGAATTTCCATGTAATGGTTCAGATGGAAGGAATGATGATAACTTGGAAGAATTAGAGGATGTAATTAGCCTGTCCTGCTTCAGCCACTGAATATTTTGATGATACAGTGTTAATACCAATTGAATGGTGTATTTGTATGTAAGGGAGCTAAACTCAAAGTCTAATCCAAATTATAGCTAGGCTTATTACTTGAGTTATACTACTGGGCATGCTGCATACAGAAACGACTCTGTGAAAGACCCAAGGCAAAGAAATCCTGCTTTATAGTGCATATAATCGGAAAAGTAAGGAAAGAAAATTTAAACTGTTATTTAAACAAGTCTCATTCCAATTACTACTTTCCTCTCTGTCAGGGCCAATTATTCTCACTTTAGACATGACTAGCATTTCTGGAACCTTTTTTTTATATTTTTTACAATGTATAGAGTACCACACAGTCACTTTGAAATGCTGAAAAACAAATTAAAGTACACAGGAAAAGGAGACTTACTAAACTTAAAGATATCCTCTTATTTTGTCATACTGAAGCACATTAAAATACAGAAGGACTTTACAACCAGTAAAGTGTTTTGGACATGCATTTACTTTTACCTCTTAAAGTAACAGACAAATTTGAAAACCAGAGCATTTCTTCCCTAGAATGTGTGCCAGACAGGAAAGCAAGTACAGGAATATTTCCTTTCTTGTTCAGACAAAAAAAAAAAAAACCCTTAAAATAAAAGTATTGGTTATGAAATGAATATGATGCGCTAATTACAATGTCAGATCACTAATACTCTAGTTTAGAAGCCTCAATTTCAGGAACAGATAGAATGAAAAGAAATAAAATAAGCAGTCAAAACCTGAAAGAGCATTTTTGACTTGGTTAAAATGAGAACAAGTTATTTTTTTTTCTTAACATGACATAATACAATCGGCAATTTGTATTGATCCCAGACTTACCAACTAGAGAGCAGGGGTTTTGCCTTTCGGATAGCAGATGAGGAACAGCTCACAGCTGCCCACAGCTTTCTCATTTGCAGCAGATGCAGTTGCTTGGCACTGTTATTAACCAGTGAGAATAGAAATTTTCCAAAACTATAAGTGCCTAGAGATCTTGCTTTGCTCTGTTTCTCTCACTTTTCTGATTTGGGCAGACCTGACGTGCACAAATGAACCTGTGTTCCAAAGGACTCCTTCATTGCACTCCATCCTCCAGGCAAGAAATACAACAGGAAGGAGGATTTACTGTATTTTATTTTAATGAATAAAAAGCACAGATTTGTCATTTGTTGCTGCAGATTTTTACCCTGAATGCCTCCAAAATAATTTGATCTTATTTTGCAATTCCTTATTCATTTGCATTAGTAATGGAAGTGCTGTCAATCAAGAACTGAATGTCTCTTTTTGCATCTATCCCCCTGGATATAGGAGAGCTGTGCAATTGATAGAATTTCATGCAAAACACTGGCTTAACTTCTTGAATTGTCTTCTCGTCCATACACCCATCTCCTTTACTACTTTTTCCAGTATCTGTGTCAATACCAGTCAGGGTACCGGCACTCTTGATTAGCTCATGCCAGCAGAACCTTTCTATAGGTTTCAGAAAAACTTAGGCTGCAGAAAGCCAACGGCTTGGAGGTGATTTGATTTTCTTCTGAAATTCATCCTGGACTGAAATTAAAAAAAAAAAAAAACCAAAACCAACCCAGAAACAAATAATATACAAATGTGGGGTGAGCTAAGGGAATGAAAAGTTAATCTTATGCATAGACATGAAAATTGACTATTTTAGGAACCCCAATTGCCCCAGAAAAGTTGCAAGTGTATTTCACAAGCATAGGAAACATGCACTAATTCTGCTACGTTTTACATAGGGCTAATGTATTTGACCTGTATAGTAACCAAGTTACTTCCTGAGGTAGCTGCTTGCCTGTGTATAATTGACCTGAGGTGATAACTTCAGAATTTTGTCTTTAGCTGATTTCACCAGTGTACCCAGTTTCATGGAGCAGACTCTTGACATGTGATGCTCTTCTTTCTTCACCCGCTTTCACAACCCAGCTCATACACATTGTTACCTTACACTCTAGTCCAGATTTGAATGCATTAGCTATTCCTCTCTTCACTTTTCATACCTAGAGAGCTCCAGATAAATTCCAGACTGCATACACCCTGAGAAGGATTTTTCCCATTCTCAATGAGTGCTAAAAGAAAAGGCTCAGCTCCCTTGGCTGGTCTTGGCTGCCACAGAGCTCAGCAAACTCCATGGTTTGGAATTTTTCCCGTTTCTTAGTCTGGCAGTTACTGGGATTACAGAGCATCTAAAACTAACCATATGACAGCTTTATCTCCACAACTGAGGCAAAGACAGCAGAGTCTTTGCCCCAGTTATCTAGTTTAATTTCTAGACAGAATTGTATCAATATTGCAATAAATACAGTTCTAACCAACTCCATTTAAGCATAACACAGAAGACAGCTCTAAGTGCCCTTTGTTAACCTCACAACTGTTTCTGGCAGTGAGGATATATATGTAGAGAAGAAATACTTCACTCAGGGTCTCCTCACCTGTCCAAAACTCACTGGAAATGTGCCAGGTGGTTTCTGGCAGTGGCTTCTCACTGGTAAAATGTAGCAAATACATTTTATTCACATTTGGGATACTCAAACAGCATGAAACAGCCTGAAAAAGATAGTCATTGGGCCACTGTAAGATTGACTATCAATTAAGATTTTCTCTATGGAGGTAGCAAGTGTTCAGTTCTCAGTTTGCTCTCAACTGGGCCACATAGATTATAATTGTCACTCCTATCTTTGTCTTGACTGTGTGTTTATACCTCATTAAAAAAAATAAATCTGAATAAACATGAAACCAGAATGAAACCATATATTCTGGTTTCTTTGTACATTGATGATCACAAAACTGGGAATGAATAACTGGGAACCATTAAAGAAAAATCCATCAACAACAGCAAAAGGTAGTAATAAGGTATGCTTAAGGACAGCTTAGCTTACATTCCTTAGGAGAACCTGGCTGCGGTATGATGATTTGGTCTTCAGTGTGCACATACACATGCACACACAGCAGTCAGCCAAGTGCAATTTAGATTTGTGCAGAGCATTGAAGGAAAGAGCTAAAATTAAAAAAGAGCCAGGACTTCTTTTTTTTTTTTTTTTTTAAAGAAATATTCACAGATGAAGCACAAGACATTCTATCAGGAGTTCCCTTAAACAATAAGAATTTTATTGACACTTCAACGAGAAGCATTTCTCTGAGTTACAGCTTTATTTAAACACTGCACAGCAGACATACTGTAAAGTGGATGAGTTTCTGTTAGTCTTTATAGTACTATCAAGATCAGAAGTCAATTAGAGTACTTCTTCTAACTGAAGAGATTAAATTATTTCGTTACTGCCTTGCGTAGTGTGTCCTGCTTTTACAACAAATATTTATAGGGTAAACCATTCTAGTAGGAAAAGACATGATTCATTCTACCCTAGGCAGACATGAGTGTAATTGTGAATGTGAAATTCATAGTTTCTAGCACTGGTAAATATTTGCACAGAACTGCTTCCTGTTCCATGACTACAAATGTCTATTTTCCTGAAGACCCAGTTAGCTAGCCTTGAAGTCAAAGCTCGCTGACAATAACCATGCTATTACAGCTGCTGAAGTTAGGGGGTAAATTTGCATGAGTGAGATGAGCAGGACTTAAATGGTGATCAGAAGAACAAAGCTGTCATACAACATGTCCTCAATACCCTGTGCTTTGGCTTTGCAAACCTGCAAACTCAGGACATTTGGACAATGTCATACCCTCTTTTAAATGGATTAGCATACCTACTGGCTTCATGGTTTCTTCTATCTGATTCACTGCCTTCAAGAATGGTGTCCCAGCTACACATTAATGTTGTTGCTAACCCTTTTTCTTTTTTTTTTTTTTTTTTACCATTTTTTATGGAATTGTGTTAAAATGTCCATATCTATGTTTGTCTTTCAGTCAAGCACAGTGTCTGCAGGGTTACAGGATTTACAACCAAGGTGAGAATTAGAGAAAAACTCAGAATACTTTTATTTTAAGTACTAAGCTATTTGCTCATTCTTGCTTACTTCTTGCTGATGAAACTGACAGCAAAGTATTTGTATTGTTGTTTCTTCTGCTGATTGCTGAGAGAACAGACTGACTGTGTCCTGAGCTCTCTCCCAGCTCCTTTTCCATGTCCTTGTTTCCTGGTAGTTTCTCCAATTTAAGACACTGTGATTTGGGCCCAAAAGTTCTCTGACATTTCTGTTGATTTAACTGTTTTTTCTTACTGCTGAGTATAATTGTTTAGGGATAGATTCTCAGTATAAACTGGCAAAGAACCCCTTAGTGCTTCGTAGCCATGCCAATTTACACAGCAGAGAATCTGATACGATCTCGATAAAGGGAGCATAATGCTACACACAGAAGAAATTCAAAAGTCAGAGAGAGACAGACTGGAAAAAAACACAAAAGAATGAGAGAAAAAACCCAAACACAACGTATCAGAAAATCTGTTTTAATAACTCTGTAAGAGGCCAGCTGAAAGTAGTTGCAGTAAAGACAGTGAAGTGTAGCAGGCTGAGTCAATCCGTCTATCCCTTCATGTACATGCAGGTTGAGTAAGTGCACATGATTCAGCTTCTTTGTTAATGCTGTGAGACAATTAAACAAGGTATCGGTCATTGTCTTCTGTACTGTGAATATAACAGTATTTCTGCCAAGCCTTTTTGTTATGCCAAATGTGAGTTTGTTTTACTGTATAACTAGGAAAACAGTTTAATGAAAGGCTCACCGTGCTGTGACTACACATAAATTCAGAGGCACCATGTGCCACATTCATTAATACTTAGATTAGCTTAGACACACCATCACTAACCTGGAGACCACTTGGGTCTGGTTTATACCTGTCATGTGTTCACACAGCCTATACTTAAATATTTATAGAGTAAAGTCAGTGTAGCCTTCAGTGTTTTTCTGTATTTCTATGAGCAAAGCTAATAAAAATGTGCCACCAGGAAAAAAAAAAAAAAAATAGGAAACTTCCCCTATAGTAGCTGGTAGAAATCACACAATTGTTTGTGAAGAAGGGAAAATCCTCATTAACAAGCTATGCATCTCCATCGTCACCCTCAAACTGCAGTCTGGAACACCACTGTCTAACTCCAGAAGTTCTTATTTGGAAGTTGTCAGGCAAGCCAAACTGTAACTACAAAACCTGGCTGCCTTCAGTGATCAGAGGAAGAGGGCATGGAAGAGAAATAGCAATTATTTTGCACACCTGGAAGCATGCAACTACAGAAGCTGAACCAGAAGCAGAAGGAAGACTGTGCCATTCAGGAGAATCTGAGCACTCAGTAATAACTAAACTCCTGGTCATGCTAGCTTGCAGAATGAGTCAGGGTCTGGGGAAAAGATGAGCTATTCAAGGTATATTTAAAATACAACTTATTAAATGCTTCAATGCAAAGCAACATTCAGGTCTTCAGTTTTCTCCTGGATTTGCTAAACAAAGAACATCTGGTCAGTCAGTAACCACTGGAGATATAGTTACACATACAGGGGCAGACAGAAATGGACTCTTCCACTGCCCAGGTTCTGCCCTGGCCAGAAGTATGACATTTCAAACCATGAAATACCAAGTAACCATTGCCTGTACAAATGCTGTCAGTAATTGCTATTCACTATATTGTACAGGGCTACAGTAAGTTGCATTGCCCATCCCTGTAATTTCTTCTGTCTGGTATTGTCTGCATCGCAAAAAAAAAAAAAAAAAAAAAAAAGTGTACTTGTTTGGTGCACCAGTCTCACATTCATAAATACCTTAGAAATGCAATACAGGATAAATTATTTAATCAGATAAAAACATGGAGAGAAAGCTGTGCTTAACAGATTTACATAGTTTTTTGAGAAGCAGTCACATAAAATAATCCTTCAGATACAGTTGCAAAATAACAGTGTTACAGGAAATGCCATCCACATCATTTGGATAAGAGTCTATTGTAGCTATATATATCAATGATATATATATATATATAAAGAAACATACACATCTTTGAATGGAGGCTCCATTTTTCCACTTTTGAGGAAAGCATAGTTTCAACAATAATGTTTGATCTCCCTGGTGACAGAGCTATTTACAAAATTAGCAAGATAAAACCACCTGGAGCTTTCTGTATTTACAGAAAATAAGCTTGAGATTAATTGAATTTCGCACAGAAGATAGCATAATTTTAGAGTGAGAGTTCTCCCCTAGGTCCCATGCTTTCCTATTAATCAATATGGAACTTCAGAACTTCCTGGGTATAATCTGAAGCTTGAGCATGAGGCAAAACCCTTAGTCATCGTTGGGGTGTAAAAGGAAGATGCTCAAAGAAGATAGAAGCTTGCCTTAACTAAAAGAAAGAAATCAAAACCAACCAACTAACCAACCAAACAGCATATTAATTTTTGCATTTACATTCCTTTCTTTTTCATTGTTTGTTTAAAATATAAAATATAGTAGCTTTTTAAAAAATGTTTGGCTATATAAAAACTGTTTAGTATTCAAGACATTTTATTGAACTTTACCATATTGGTACAATTTTGGTAGAAAAAGCTCATTCTGAGAAAACAGTGTGGTTTTAAATTTATAAAATAAATAATTCTCACACTTCCAAAATCCATGCCTTTAAAAAACTTCTATCAAGTGAAAAACAAATGTCATTGATCTATCTTCATTTAACTTGCAAAAACACTACTGTATTTATGTTAGTGTTTCCAGTGTACAATGAAACATTTAAAAATTAACAGTAGCTTTCTATTTTGAGCAAGACTTGAAATTAACTAAAGGACAGAATTTTTGTATTACTAAGTTTCAATGAAGAGTTACTCCTGTAAAGCAAAACAAAATGTAGATATTTTAAATTATCACCAGGACTGGAGTATCAAACACATTTAAAATGCAGCCTTTATTGCTCTTTAAATGTGCCTAAATAAAACACCAAATTCCATCGCAAAGATATGCAAGGATTAGCTAGAGCTTTCCTGCAAGAAATAGTTTTGTGGGTTTATCTGAAATTATGATGGTTAAAATGCAGGACCTTTATGACCTGCTCAATGGCAGGTTTACATTGAAACTGTTATAAATTATTACAGAGGTGAAGCCAATCTAAACAGTCCAACATAAATATATCTGCAGACATACTGGCTACTACATATTCTAAACACTGTCTGTATATGAATAAACAGAGCTTTCTAAATCATTTAAGAAAATGTATTTATTCATAAAATCAATAATATTTATTTTTGTGTTTGACAAAAAAGGTCTATTATATCTAACTTATTGGAGCTTGAAAACATTTTTTATGGATACTTATGTGGGTTTCCTATATCTGATAATGGCTGAGAATTTTATTTTGAATTACATTAATGTTTCTAATAGGTTTTGTATCTGACTAATCCTTATCTGTTTAAATTGTTATTTTATTAAATTTCACACATTAAATATTGAGTAAACCTATTGTACAGGGCTACATTTATACAGTGTTCTGTCAACTAAAACTTTTATCAGAGTATAAAACAGACATAGATAATATTGGGAAACAAATCCATATTTGTGTGTTTCTACTTTCTTATTCATTTGGAACAGCAATAAAAATACATATTTCAGTTCATACTATTATAATAAGCAGTATTTGTAGCAGGAAAGGAAATGTGAGATGTTAACACATGGCCAGACCCTGGGTATTCCATTTATATGCATGAAACCATACAGGAAAAGCTGCAGACTCAAATAAAGTTATGCATAATAACACTGTTTGTGTTGCTTCCTAATTTCATACAATATTAAAAATATTAAATCACATTAAAATTCCTCCTGCTGGTTTCCCAGACAGATCCCCAAAGTGCTTTGCAAGAGGCAAATTGTGTGCTGCATTAAAGAAAAAAAAAATAAAATCATACTTACACATGCAAAATAGTGTCCTGAAAAAAAACAGCTGCAAAACTATAGAAAATGGGAAGTAAAAAAAGCAGAGTACTAAGATCTGCTGCACTGGATCTTGCTATTGGGTCAGAGGAAACTGCCAGAAACACAAATAATATAAATGCCAACTTCTGTCCCTAATTTATCAGTTAAAAATTCAGCTACATCCAAAAGCCTGAAGTTAATATGTACTTTAAAATACCTGGCGCTTTTATTATTGGAATTTTGTGTTGTCTTTCCTTGTTTACTATATAAATACCCTGTAACTCTATCCAATACTTATAGCTGCAGCATTTGCATACCTCTTTGCTACTTATCTCCAGCACTTCCTTTAGAAAATTCACCCTTGTACCTGCTGCACTATATAAAACAAATAAATAAAAAGAAATTAAAGTACATTTTTATTTTGAAAAGTGTACAACCATAGATTTCAATGCATTTCCTGCATACTTCCAGGTTCTCAGTTATACTCATTTACTTTGCCATGTTGAGCATATAATAGTCATACAGTTTCAGAGTGCTGGCTCCCTGTGCAAATGAGAACTGCTACCTCTATTCTTGCAGCATTCGCATATTGCCTTTGGTTGTTCCCATTGGGGCACTCCCCACTGATGCTATTGAATATATGGGGGAAAAAGAGCTTGATTCAGCCTCAAGAGCGTTAACTAAGAGGGTTTTTTCACTATTTGCTGGATAGCCAGGAAAGGTCTGAGGAAGGTAACAGCTCTTTCGGGTCAAAACCGCAATCCCTGAAGAATTGCTGAATAAAGTATGCTAGGGTCAGATTTCCTTCGATAAAGTAAAGCAGTGACAGGTAAGCTATAAGACTTAGGAAAAGTCTTAAAAGAAAACTTTCTTAGGAAAGCAGTGTTCTAAGCAGGAAAGAGTCACTTCCCTGCAGACCTACGCTGCAGAATCAGGATCCAGAACTGAGTGTCCTCCCTCCAGATGTCTCTGTTTCTGCCCAGGTCCCTCAGCCGGGGTGGCAAGTTTGGGAGAGCCCCACAACACGGACACAGCAGCAGAGCTGGCACCATCACCTCCCAAACTTCCTGCTCTACCTGGAACTGCAGCGAGCAGCCCTTGGATTTGATGATTAAATAAAGATGTGATTATAATGGATTTCTGCCAGCCCACAATCTCTGGAAGTATCAGCAAGCCAGGACAGACAGCTATTTCACGCTGTTAATGGAAGGCAGCTAGTGCTGGCTCCAGACAAAACTACTGCAAGGCAAAGGGGCAGTTTTACCCACCAGCCGGCAGTGGGGAATGGATGGTCTGGCTTTCAGCAGGTATGATAAGTGGGGTGCTGAGCCATGAGTCACCACTGGCTTCCCTTGCTACTGTAAGCACGGCTTCTTCGGGAAGTCGCCTTCTAAGATAGCGCTGGCTGTAGGATAAACAACTGACAGCATTCCTGCAGTTCTCACTCACTACTTCATTCCTACTGACTGGAAAAGAAATTGCAACTGGCGCTGGTAGGGAAATAAAGATGATTCATTTTAGTCCAAGCTAACACAACAAAAGAATAAAGAAGGTGGAAGATGTGAAATAGAAAGATAAAACTAAAAAAGAACCAGTTGTACTGAAGACATTAAGTTTAAATTAAAAAGATATATTGGTGTTTAAAGAGTGAAAAATAACCAAATAAATTGAAATAAAAAATCTTAAAGCCATTATAATTCCAAGTAACAATATTCTCTAATTGTTTAATGAGTTCATATTGCAGATGCAAAATATACAAAGGTCACCTCAAGGGAAGAAGAAATTCTTTTACAAAAAAAACCAAAAAACAACAAAATAAAGAACATTCAGAGGGAATAAGTAATCCTTTGTAAAGAAAAAAGTAAAAAAAACAGAGAAACTTTAAAAAAAATGAAACCCTGGCTTTGTCCTACTCTCTACAGTTTAAAAAAAAAGGTATATTGCAAATACCATTTGTTCTTAAACTATTTGTGATGCTAATTTAGCAATCAGCTCCCTGCTCCTGGGCCACAGATACCATGTGAGTGTGCTCTCCATCCCGTGGAAAAAGCTGTGGTGTTCTCACAGCTAGACAATTGTAATTCTAATAATCAGATTTCCAAGAATCAACCACATATGTAATATACCCAGCCTCTGTCACTGCTGAATTAAGCAAATTATAAAACAGACAGGAAACCATATGTATTTTAAGTGATAAAACCATTTTCATCTGTAATTCTGTGCTGCTGTGTTGGTTAGTCCTTTTCGCCTTCTGCTGTCTTTTAATCTCAGCTCAGATATCAACTGTTAATCATAGCGTTGTGTTAATGAACTTCAGACCTGTGTCCATAACTCCAGTGACAGGAGCTGGATTTAAACAAGAAACAATTTTCAACAACAGAAAAAGATTTTTTCCTCCAACTGCAGTGTTGCATAATTTTAACATTCTCTGATAGGGAAAAAAATAAGATTGTCCAAAAAATAAGTCTGAATGGGAGCCAAGTGTAGGCTAGCAGGGAACCATCTGACAGTGTAAATGCTCATTTGTCATCTCAGGGGAGTGTTAACTCCAGCACCTGGTTACTGCAATTTAAATGTCACCAAGGTAATTCTGTCATGGCTGATTTAAGGGTAATTAAAATCAATTGTTAATCACTTTAAGTTTCATTTTGCAGTGGAAATTTCCCAAAATATAGATTTTCTGAAAGATATAGTTGCCATGGGATTTTTGGTGGACTGTTTTTGTAAAATAAAACACATCCAAGTTTTGATTGCTATTTTGTTATTTCTGGTTTTCCTCCCTTTCTTTCCACTTCATCAATTACATTCTCTAGAATGACCGGTGTGGGATTTTTTTAGATCACTACTACAGAGATTGACACTGTAACACTCTAGGTCACAAAGTGATTTGAGTTTGATTTAACAGGCATGCAAAGAAGAGAAATCCACAGCACTATTTCTTCATGGGTTTTTTTCTTAATGTGGTCCAGAGTGGAAATTATGCTTTAATGACGGGAAATACCAGTGATAAAGTACCAACAACAATAACGGTTTTTTTCAATAATAACCATGTTGATACAGCGGTAAGATCAGTTGAAGGTGAAACAAAAAATATTTCTTGGTGCCCTGGAATATTAGCAGGTATGATCGATTTAAATAGTATTCCACTGGTGCTGAATGCACATCCTTTTCTCCACCACACGTCTAACTCAATAATATTTAATCATTCTACACAAATACAAGCTAGGTTACTTATAAATGAAAACTCTGCCAGATCCATCAATGAGCAGATCTCCCCCCACTCCCAGCCGTTGAGTGGGTTATTTCAAAGGTCCTAAAAGTTGCATTTCCAAAGAAAAGGTAAGCACTGACACAGCAAACCGTCAACACTAGATAATGTTAACTAAAGTTATCCACCCTTCCCCGCAGCAAGCCATCTCTGTATCAAATTATATTTGCAGATGATGCTTGAGTGACTTTAGACCAGTTTACCTGATTGCGGTTTAGTTGCATCATGAAGACACTGAAAGCAGAATAAAATTCATACATGCAAGAATTATTGCAACAAAGCTGTCCTTTCTTATTCTTCGTTGGGAGGAGGAACCAAGTAGGGGGCCCCAGCAATAAGGGATAGATCTCTGCTTTCCTTGGCTAAAGAATTTGGCAATTTGAAGTCTACAGTATCTAATTTTCTTCATGGGAAAACAAAGATTTAGCTCTTCTGGAATGAGCGAGATTATACTGGCCCTGGGCTTTCCCATTCTATTTTTCGTTTCTGTATCCAGGAGAAACAGACGTCAGTGCACCTGCTGTTCACGTGCACATTCCCATCAAGGGCCAATAATATATTACATACCTTACAGTCAATCTGTGAACCTCATTTCCAATCTGAATTTTCCAAATCAGAACTTCAGTTTACTTTATTTACTTCCTACAGCCATGCAGTTAAAGGTATAAACAAAAGATGAGACAGACTATCCAGTCTACACTTCTAAAAGTGTTCCTGAGATAATAGTCCTATTACATCCAATGAAGATGAAAACTTTACCCTTAGCTTTCTGTATATTACTGTTTGAACTTATAGCCAGAGACAGAACTGATCGTGCTGAAAAAAAAATCAGAAACCTTGATTTTGTCTTTCCAGAACGATCTGAAAGTCAGTAGAATTTGCTTTCACAAGGTCTTCAGTTATCTTTAATTCTGTCCATAGTCTAGCTAAAGGAGAATTCTAAAAATAATGGAGTTTGAAGGGTTTAGAGGTTCATGTAATTGTGCTAACAAAGTAGCATTGAGTCACTGGGTATTCATCTGAACATGTCTAGATTTACAAAGGTTTTCCCTTAACTGATTTAGTCAAAAGAATTTAGAAAGCTCATCTGTAATCAAATTATATGACACTCAGAAAGCAATCTCTAAACCACAAACATGACTCTTTGCAGACAGTGCCATGAAGGGAGATGCTGATGTGAAAAATATTACATTTTTCCATAACTAGGCATCTGCAGACTATGACTATCTTCCAAAGGAGTGGTTCGGTTCTGAGAAGTAAATGACACCCAGCTAGACAACCCTGTCTGTCATTTCTGATTAATTAGTCACAAAATATATTCAAAAAGGAGGTCTTATCACATGTGCATGTACAGATACAAAATCAGAGAGGTGGGCACTGGATTCAACGTGAGACAGACTTTTCTAAATAAAAATGCATAAAACTAAATCTAGATGAATATGCAGAAAAATCTGGTTTATTTATGTAAAGAAAAATGTCAGGAAGTAACAGTCACTAGAGAGTATATTAACAACAGTCAGTAATAATCTAGCCTTGAAAACAGTAAAAGAACTTATATTTTCAGTGCGAGATTCAGTCACGTATTGCGAACACAATTCTTACCACTGATTCAGTCTTCTTGAGGCCATCATAGTGACATGAAAAGACCATGAGAGCCCCCTTTACCAGCTGGGGATTGATTCTTTCAGTGAGAGTATGGCAAAGGATTAAGCGCACTTGCTTAAACCTGTGCAGGAACCTTCTGGGAAAGGAGGATTCCAAGATTTCCTTGACCTGCAGGTTTTGCAGGAGACCAGTCTGTAGCGACATCCCAGCTGGAATGCAAGCAGTGCCGAGTCAGAGAAACATCTCAGTGGGTTTTATTTCAAACCTTGGAACAGGCAAGAGAATACAGTAAGCTGTGACGGAGAGTTCTGTGCTCTGCATCTCTAGTATCTCAAAGCAGAGTGTGGGGGTACAGCGTCAGGGCTCAAATTTCCAACAGGAGGGTCTGGCTTCGGCTGTGCCCACATGTGAAGCAGAACGTAAAGGAACCACACTTCAGCTACAGCTATTACTAATGACTGGCTCTTCCCTGCTTTTTCCTTATCATGTTGGATCACAGCATTTTTTCCAGAGTACATCAACTTCATTTGCCCATAGGACCTTCTAAGAGAGTAGCAGGGCTCATTTCCCACCAAAAGCAGAACACTTGTTCTGACAAGATATGCTCATTCTTGAGCAACCGGAGTCCCATTTACTTCAGATACAATTTTTCTTAAAATATCAGTGTGTACTTAGACACTTTGTTGACCTGTGAGAAAGAACTAAACCTCATCCTAGAGAGAAATCTAAAAGAAGCAAGTTTTATGGATGATACTAATACACGCAGTCCCAAATGCTCAGTGCTATACACGAATTCTACCGTATGTAGTGAGAGGAATAAAACATAATGGGAACCATGCAGCTAAACAGCTTGTCATTCTTCCAACATACCACTTATTTATTCCAAGACTTCTAAATCTTCCATCACTGCTACAGCGAAGTTGTATTTACCACAGATTCAGTCATATTTTCATTTTTATTAATCTTAATTCACTTTTAGTAGTCCATAAACACCTGAGGAAAAATCAGAAATTAAAAGATATCAGTATTTGTAAACGAAGTTTCTTCCTTATGAAGCAAATATTTTCACAATGACTATGTGTAATACACATTCTTGTCAGGATGTATAGGGTGCTAGAGATTGTCCAAGTGTGTCATATTGAATTGGTTTGTTGATAGTCTGTATTAGTGGAAGTTACATTCAATGCCTGAGATCTGTAGGAAGAGTTTAAGCGACCATGGCAATCTTAATTCGGTGTTCTCATTGAAGCGTAGGCTGATGCTTAAGCAATCAGTTCCTGTATTCTCTCTTTGAGGGACTAGGTAGTATTTACATGTACATTGCTTTAACTTGCCAGCACACTACAAAATTATATACTTATTTATATATATTAAAATCTACAGTTTTGTATATGCTTGCATTATATATTGTATTATATATAATATCTATTTTTATATATTGGATTTTTTTATATATTCTTAGTCTTGTTATTTTAGTGCTGCTTTCACGGACTTGTGATGAAAACCCTATAGATCTGCTGGAAAATTTCATTCACACTATCTGGGAAATTTTGAACCTTGCCCTGCAGCGCTTATTGATGATGCCAGCTCTTTAATTTGGTGGAACTATTTAGAAAATTAAGTATAAAGCCTATGTAAAATGACTTATATTGGGTCCTCTAAAAGTTTGCACAGGACCCAGTTTAGACAAAACAGGTTATAAGGAGTTCAGGGATGCATTCCTCTCATTTTCCCCTAATACTGCATTTATACTTTTTTAGCGCTTTACTGTGGAAGGGAGGGAACAGAGAAAGACAGACTATAACAGTCGAGAGATCACTGAAAAGCAAAAATGCATGTTCCTTCGATTTCAATAGCGTTATTATGCCACATTAAAATAAATAGGGGGGAAAAATACTTAGAACAAGAAAACTGTCTTCAAACCAGCCATGCATTTCCAGTGTGATGATATTTGCAGGGAAGACACAGGATTACCCAAAATCCAGCAGCACACCAAAATTGCTATTTTACACATCTTCATTAGCGACCATACCCTAACACCCTTTCACTTCAGCATCAGTTCAACCAGCTTTTAGGCCTCCTCTGGCACATTTTTATCACCATGGCAGTACTCAAATGGCACTTAAAACTGGTGTACTACTTTAGGCATTTTATTGAGTCTGTGTACAATTACTCCTGAGATGTGTTTGTGTTTCAACAAAATCTGCAGCTCCAGACTGTGCTTCTGCCATTAATAAAACTAGTCTCAGTCTATTATCACAAAGCATACTGCAAATCTGTTCTGACCCAAGATCAAATTATTCTATTTCCATAGTAATATTTCCACTTTATTCCATAATCAAGGATATTTAGACACATTAAACAAGTAATTTAAAGCAGTAAAATATTTTGCTTTAGCAATGATTTCTTGAGTGTTACATAGATATATCAGTGAACAATGCACGTTTTGTACATAGAGCTGGTAGTTAATGGTGGCTTTCAGAGATAACTCTTGTAGTTAGGGTAATACTGTGTTTTGGGCTACTTTCAAAAATTTGTTTTTCAACCAAACCTACAAAGCTTTGGGGATAGCCAAAATATGTGCGTATTTGGAGCAGAGCAATTGTCAGTTCTGTACAGGTTAAAAGTCTGACCAATATCCCAAAGTGACATTCTGGGAAATATGCAAATGATTTTTCAAGTTATTTCAGAAATAATGGTATTTGACTCAGGAAGTTTATATTAAATACAATCTACAGTGGAGTTATAGTGAGAACTTCACTTTAGCTGATGGGTGATAAGAATAAAGTCCTCCCCAGATGAATTGAGCCTTGTGTATATATCCACAAGCTATGCTCAGACAGCCTATTTCACATGAAATTCCTACATAATGCATGGTTTCATCTAACACTGATCCCAAGCCACTTGGATCCTAGATTATCAGGTTGAGTTCTTCACCTGAAAAAATAAGGCAGTAATATTTACAAATACTGACTTCAGTTCAGGCTCATGAAACTTAAAACGCATGACATGATACCCAGAGATAACTTGGAAGGTAAGGCTTCTTTCTGGACAGTTAGAGTTTGGTATTTCTGTAAAGTATTTGATATATATATATATTTAACTAACTGATGGCATAATGCTCAAATGGTGTTCATAAAGTGAACATTAACATTCATGAAATGGAGAACATTTTAAAAGTTATCCTCCAGAGTGGGAAAGGAAAAACCAAATGTGGTGGTGTCAAAGTATTTCACTTTGGGTCTCAAAGCACTACAGAGTGAGAGAGGTTTTTACAAAAAAAAAAAAAAAAAAAGGTTTAAAATTGCCAAAATTCTTCTTATATAAATTTTAATAATTTCAAAAAAAGTTAATGCTGTTGTAAAGCTATAGGGAATTCTGACCTAAACGTGCATAAAGATAAGACATATAGAAAGAGTAGTGAAAGAATTTTTAAGTATTTTTGAATTACATGCTTGTTTTGAGTTTTTTTCATTGAAAAATATGACGAGCTCTTCTGAGACTATATTATTATCACTAATATGTGATAAAAATACTAATATACAAAGATAAACTTTCCTTTTTCCTGTGCTACGAACCTATGTATACTCTTCCATTCAATTCGGTATGTTCTTCTATTGAAATCTTGTTCACTATTGTATCAAATAAAATGTATGTCTTCATTTTGAAAGGCCTTCTCACTTTTCCTCTCTCCATGTGACTTTTCATAGATATCTGTTAAATTCAGTATACTGCATTATAAGGAGAGTTTTCCATTAATACTACAGCTATTGCAGTATTCTTTCAATCTCTTTTACTATATGAAGCTTGAAAGAACTTGGCAATAATCTGATCTTCATGCACTGAAATTGCTGTGAAACTGACCAACATTGTCTCACTGCTTCTTTGTACATCTTCCTTCCTCCACCAGCCTCTATCTTTGCTTTTCTCTTGGAAAATGTTACCAGAATATATAGTGATTAATAAATTCTGTCACATTTGAATACATAGTCCTGACCCATCATTCTTAGGTATTAGTATAAAATAATATACTAATGCTAGAAATAATTTGAATACTTATAGCTCAAACTTTACAATGCATTTTCTTAGATTTTGACAGAGCTTTCTACTTTTTTTCTGATTAATCTATGTTATTAGTTTAACAAACTAGGTTCTTGAAGTACAGTATAAATTAATTGCAATGTTTTCTATAAGAGAAAACTGCTATTCCATAACATTCACAGAGTGTAAATTTTTCTCAATGGAGATACATTTAAAAATAAAATCATGACAGAAGCTTCTTTTCTATTGCAAGCTTATAATTAAAAAACAAATATACATTCATATTCTACAATTCTAAAGACATATCTTTTCTTTGCTGTTAATATTTTATTCCTTACCAACAAAAACGAATGCTTTATTACGAGGAAAAAAGTGAACGCAATGCCCGCTTTCATATGTCCATTTCTCTGTAGCAGCATTGTGCTGGTGGCAGCAGCAGGTAGACAAAAATATTAGCACAATGGACTGGAAGAGCAACTACAGACCATTTCTCATTCTACTTAAAGCATGACATTTCTAAAATTCAAATTGTGGTAACTCAAAAACGGGTTTGGATCTCCCAGAATATCGCTCAGCATCATGTGAATACCTGTGGTATTTTGTTAGTTTGTCAGCTTCATAGTCAGCTAGAATAATGGCTGGCAGGGTGAGAGGAAGTGCAAGCAGGGACGTTCACTTGGGATAAACTCCAGACAAATACTTCTTTAAAATTTTAAGTAAACTGAAAGTTAAAAATTTTGCCTTGTTTGAGTCAACACAGTTTTATCTGCATCTCCTGCTCAGTTTCTGGAGGAGACTACTGGGGCCTCATGAATATCTCCCACTCCTGAGGGTTGGCTGTGGGGCTGGCTGTGACCTCCAGCAAGGAAGAGAGTCCTGTCCCTTTCCTTCACTGGGGCCATGGGACAAGACTTGCTTGCTTATGGCTTCATCAAAAAAGCCAGAAAGCATTGTCAATTTTTTCTGTTCAGAAATTAAAAAACCTAGGATTTTAGCCTTCTCTAAGAAATTATTTTCAGCTTTCCTCAACCCCCCTGCTGACAGGTTGTTCTCTTTGGCCATGGGCTCACAAAAGTGTTTTTCTCAGGCAATACCAGTTTCATAGAATCATAGAATCATAGAATAGTTAGGGTTGGAAAAGACCTCTAGATCATCTAGTTCCAACCCCCCTGCCATAGACAGGGACACCTCACACTAAACCATCCCACCAAAGGCTTCATCCAACCTGGCCTTGAACACTGCCACAGATGGAGCACTCACAACCTCCCTGGGCAACCTATTCTAGTGCCTCACCACCCTAACAGGAAAGAATTTCTTCCTTATATCCAATCTAAACTTCCCTTGTTTAAGTTTTAACCCGTTACCTCTTGTCCTGTCACTACAGTCCCTGACAAAGAGTCCCTCCCAAGCATTCCTATAGGCCCCCTTCAGGTACTGGAAGGCTGCTCTGAGGTCTCCACGCAGCCTTCTTTTCTCCAGGCTGAACAGCCCCAACTTTCTCAGCCTGTCTTCATACGGGAGGTGCTCCAGTCCCCTGATCATCTTCATGGCCCTCCTCTGCACTTGTTCCAGAAGTTCCATGTCCTTTTTCTGTTGAGGACACCAGAACTGCACACAATACTCCAGGTGAGGTCTCACAAGAGCAGAGTAGAGGGGCAGGATCGCCTCCTTTGACCTTCTGGTCACTGTCCTTCTGATGCAGCCCAGGATACGGTTGGCTTTCTGGGCTGCAAGCGCACACTGCTGGCTCATGTTCATTTTCTCATTGACCAACACCCCCAAGTCCTTCTCCTCAGGGCTCTGAATCTCTTCTTTGCCCAGTCTGTAGCTGTGCCTGGGATTGCTCCGACCCAGGTGTAGGACCTTGCACTTGTCATGGTTGAATTTTTGTTTGCTGCTTCGTTTGAGACAGCATAACTTTGCTTGGTGTTGCAGTGAATATAATCGAAACACTGAGCTGGGTAATAAGTCTCCAAAATTAAATTGTCTCAAGCCAATGACTCCATCAAAATGGCTACAAAGACCATCTACACCAGCTCAAGGATAGGAGTGATCTAGGGACTGAGTACTAACTACTTTGAACAGCAGTGGAATCCATTTTGTTCATGGTCAGGTTATTTCTAAACTTTGGGCATTCGTTTCGACACAGAAGTAAGGACTTAGACCTTTCAATTTGAGGCATGTTTTTTGAAACCTTGGCCATAATGCAAATTCAGTGGTATGAGTAGAATAATTTAGAGCAATGCAAACCACTAATTTTATAGAAAAATATAATTAAACAATAGACCAAAGAGGGAACTCAAGAGTATTTCTCATATGACCCTTACATTTGAATTAATTCGTGGGTGGAGGGAGGAGATATTGCTTAATATATTCATTTACTATATCTGTTAGCAGCTATGTGTTGTCTTAAAAAACAAACTATGACATAAGATTTTGAAAGCACTGGCTGCAGTTGGAATTTCTATGTAGTGGCTCTGAGTTGTTGAGTGTAATTTTAAAAGGATTAGTTATACCAAAATATTTTGTTAAAGGGACCATTATGCAAAAAGTTTTACCTAGGAAGACGGCTATGAGGCTTGCTGTGCTGCTCAACTCATCAACTTGATACCTTGGCCAGGAAAGATGGAAGAGTATGAGTCATCCATGCATGCTGCACATAAGTGGTGGGTTTTTCATAATAGTGGTTATCTTTCTGACTGACACATCTGGGCCTACAGATGACTGATGTTTGTCACTGCTGGAATAGACCCTAAAGAGTTGTTTTCTCCTGGCTCAGTTTAGAAGGTTGGCTTAGCTGAACCCTAAGATGCAGATTTTCTTTTGCCATGAGTCCTGAGAGATGTGATCTAGTGGGGTTTGATCGATTTATCAGTAGACAGTGAAACTTGTTTATTAAAAAAACCCTAAGGAACTCTTCTGTGATTTATAAGCACATAATGGAACTTGTGAATGACTCTCTTGCCTCTTAGTAAATGGAATGTGTGGCACAAAGATAGTTTTCATTCCTCCCATCTCTACACTGCTTACTTAGTGTTGGCTGAGAACAGGAAAAATACTTCAGAATTTGTTTTGTATACTTTTTTCTATATTTTTAAATTTATTCTTTTTCTTTACAAACAATATTCCTACTTACTACTCAAAACATGCAATAGCATGCATTTTGTAAGAAAATAGAGAATTTTCCTAAAGAAAAAAGTTAGCTTGTATCTCTGTGGGTATGTCCACATAGAGTAGCTGTTTGAGTTCCTAGAACAGAGAAAACAGTTAAACTGAAAGTATTACAGTGGGGCAATATAGTGGCCTGGTATGGAGGGATGTTATTCCTTCAACTGCTTTGCTATACAAGTTAATTGCATATGGTGTCATCAGGCAATAATAGCATGCATGCAATTATTTAACATCTATGCAGATTCACTACCCTTTCTTGCCTTCAGTAACGCTTCCAGCATCGCTAAAGTCAGGCATGGTTTGAGTCCAGAAACATGCCCTCAAGCATGCTGGCTGTAAATACAGTGTAAAGGCTCAAGGAAGGTTTAAGAACTGGGAAACAAGAAAGTTTCAAAGCTTGGGAACACTTCCATTCTATGAGAAAGAAGAGAGATGTGAGGATAAAAAGTCTTGACAGAGAGCACTGAATGAGGCCCAGAAACTGCATGGGCAACTACTGTTCAACTTTTTTTCCAACTTAAATGCAGAATGGCACTTGAAGAAAATGGAACAAACCACATGGAAAAGGGGATTTTTTTTTTCAAGAAATCCACAATTGTATAATTTGATTGCCAAAAAATATCACTGAGTACATTGACTTACCAAGATTGAAAATATATGAATAATAAGAATATTAAATTATAGAGTTTAACTGGAAACAAGAACAAATATCCATTGAGACCTCCACAAAAATTTCCTGCAGAAAATAACATTATCAAATTGCTTCCTTTCCAAATGTTTTTTTCACAAGACAATTTAACACTTCTAAACTGAAAAAGATTAATAGATATTTTTGGTAACTTTCTTTAAAATTTATTTTAACAGAAGTGGAAATTTTCTTCAAAGAAAACACATTCCATCTGTGCAATACCAATTTTCTCATAGTAAAGCAGAAGTCAGCCACTGCACAACTGGGTTAAGAATAAGCAGGACAGACTTTGCATCCATCTGCTACAAACTTCAGTTTAGCAGCTGAACACTATCAGAAACAAGACTATGTGGAACACTTTGCTGCTTCAGTACCGTAGTTCCCATGCTCTGTATTTAGAAAATCTGATTTAAGCATGCTCTGACTTCTATGCAAAAAGTACAATATATTGCACTTACCGTTCTAACATACATATTTTTTTTTCACAAGCAAATTTTTACTCTCTACCTAAGTATCTGTCTTTTGTTATCATTTACAGAAACTGACTTTCACTTCCACCAGTACGTACACCAACAAAGCTGAAAAAAACCTATACAGCCTTTGTGAAACCTTTTAACTGTTTTCCCCATTGTTCACCCATCAGTTTATGTATTTCCAAGACTATGCATAAGAATAGGTTTTTTTCTTAGTTTAGGGAACAAAACCGTTCACATATTTAAAGCAATAAATTGTTAGAAAAAATAGTTATTTTTTTCTGTAAAAATGTGAATTTATAAGGTATTACAGCTGAGCTTACTGTGCTCATGAGGGTTAGAATACATTTTTATACAAGAGAAAACTACCTAAGGTTTGGGGAGAGCAATATTTTCCATATTATTAGGTACAGTGGGACTTGCAAAATCAGGAAATTCAAGTTTTATGAGTTTAAACAAAAATCAAAGTTACATAGTCATGCTAAACATCACCCTGTGTTTAGTAGGGTACTTCTGGTAAAAGGGTCTAAAACGTTTAACAACTATAACTTTGAACTTTTGGTTTCTTCTAAACTGTTAGAAACTAAGCACCTGATTCAAGGAGAATAACTGGTTACAACTTTTCGCAAACCTCTTTCAATTACTTTTCCTTGGGACTTTTTATAGTTGAGCACTTTATATACTGGGGAAAAAAAAAATGTATGTCCTATGTATTTATTGGTTATTCTGCAAACTAAAACCTCAGACTGTCAAAACTATAAACTATATTTCAGTGAAGTAGGGAAACAATTTATTAGTTCTCTTTGCTGTACAAAACAAAAATTGATCTTTAAATTATGAAACTTTCAAATAACTGTTTAAATGACTCACGCAACTTTTACTTATGTAAATTCTTGGAGTGTTTCTCAAGTGGATAGTGACTCAAAGCTTCTAAAGTTGTCAAAGTTCTAATATCTTAGACTCCTTAGAACAAAAAATCTTCAATCTGTTCTGAAAATCTCTGACCTGACATACGTATTTACTGCAGAAGAAATGTTTTTTGTCCTGAACATACTTTCTTGGATCATTTACAGTTGAGAACGTACAGCAGGTATAATTTGTCATGTTTCTGTGGCAATCAATTGTGTCAGTGTTTGAATGACAGTGAAACTTTAATAACTTACGGTGTACCTTAGCAGTGTACAAAAATACTAGCCTCAACTAGTAATGGTCTGGGAGAACATAAGAGAATTTAAGAAATAATTCTTGTATAATTGAAATGTAGTTCTGATCATTTTTACATTGGTACAAATCAGAACTGTTGCTGTGTAGCTGGTATAGTCCTTTGTTACATATAATACGGATGAAAGATATAGGAAAAAATCCTTACTTGATCTGTAAGAGTTAGG
This sequence comes from Lathamus discolor, assembly GCF_037157495.1. NCBI lineage: Eukaryota > Metazoa > Chordata > Aves > Psittaciformes > Psittacidae > Lathamus > Lathamus discolor. The sequence continues at coordinate 150,791,135 of NC_088884.1, read as the reverse complement.
GTAATGTTCATTTATTTGTTTATACTCTATTTAAAACTTACATTTTGACCTTAAGAAATCTCTAATAAGTTAAAAACAAATGCTTTAGTAAACAAAATAATTATTCAGAAGCCACTCGCAGAATTTTAGCAAATATTTTGATGTCATTTAAAATAGTAAAGGTAAAAAATATTTTTATTTTTTCCCACAAAGAAACATAAAAGTGATGTATAGCAATAAATGTCTTAAAACATCATAATACTGCCAAGTTTCTAGGGGCAGAAAATGTACTGCATGCTGACATACAACTCCACTGAAATTACCAGAAATAGGTTTGTCTGGTGATTTTATGCTAAATATATTAGGACACCAGTTTTATTAGAGCTTAATAAATATGAAGTGTATATATGTCCTTGTATTGCTTTAAATCCCTTAGAACAGCTGGTCTCAAGATGAGCTAACCTAGGCGTTTAGAAACAAAATATTGTGACACTTTGACACAAATGGAAAAGCAGCACAATCTGTTTGGGGCTGGGGAGCAGACACAGGCTTCACATGAATATCCTCATTCAACTAGGCCCAATGTGGCAATCAACTTTAGCTCCAGAGCAAAACCGCAAAGAAGGATACACATTCTCCCCCTTCTATTGATCAATTATTACATACACATAAATGAAGCAACATGAAAAAACATTAAGATTAAAGTTTTAAATTTTTCTACCTATATTTCTCTAGCTGTTTGACATGAATTTTGTTATTACGACATCCCACATGCTAGAGGGCACAAGAGACCGTTTTGATTGTATGGTTAAAGGAACCTATTAGAAATATGAAATCATTATTTCTGGAGGATCCAGGACATTTTTTTTTTCCTGTGGACAGCTGCTGGCTATAGAACTGAGGCAAATTTAATTCAGGAAAATATCCTAAGTAATGGAGCCAGAGAGGCTAAATCAGAGTGGTAAATATTGCTAAGCCATCATTACTTGCTGAATAGCTATTAGTCATCTCTATTTTTTTACTGCATGCTTAAAGTTCTGAAGAGCCATTGCTTGCAATACTTTCTTAAACAAAACAGAAAAATCTACCCTCTAAAACCACAGAAGTCTGCCAAGATAGCCTTGAGGGTCTAGTTTAAACCCCTGAAGTAAAGAATTCCACATTTTAGGGATTTAAATGGAAAAAAAAAAAATAAAATAAATAAAATAAAATAAAATAAAATAAAATAAAATAAAATAAAATAAAACAAAATAAAATAAAATAAAACAAAATAAAATAAAATAAAAGCCAGGCTCAGATTTTCCTCCAAGACAACACTGGTGAAGAAACAGAAAAATACAAAGAGAGAAGGAAGGGCTCACTGTAGAAGTGACAGCATGAGAAAAAGCATTACAAGCAGTGTGTAAGAAAATAAAATACATAAAATCCAAACGTCCAGTCATAAATGCTTCATGATTGAGAACTTTTGTAGGCTTCGTAGAGTTTACATCTATATAGGATTTACTCCAGGACATGGCTGTCTGTCTCTACATGTCTTGCTGCAGGTGGGTATTGTAATATGTTACACTGGTCTTTTCTGTCAGAAAGAAAGAGCATAGTCATGTTCGAAATATTTGTCTTTAGAGAAGTGCAGTCTGATTAACATGACGCCGGAATTAATAGAAGAATCCTTGTAATTAAACTTATAGAGGTAATAAAAGCTAAAAACATGATTAAAGAAAAACTAGTTGGTGTTCCATATGTTTGTGTCTTTTGTATTTATAGTCTGAGAGAGGAACCCAACACACCCAGAAGCAATGAGTGTTATTTGGAAAGAAGGCACAGTGGCAAGTATGAGCCTCAAATGCAAAGTAGCTTCAACTGCAAATCAGCCAGAAATATTAACTGGACAGATCGGATTTCTGGTCATCCCAAGTACATCTCAAATGAGAATGAGAGACTGCTAATTAGGAGGCCAACCTAAAGATGCAGTCGAGGGATTCAAATAATCTAACTGAACACCAGTTATTCAAACCGAGGAGTAAGAAATTGAACCTGTTTCTTAAAGAGTTTGTTTAGGTAGAACAAAAGGCAGACAAAGCTCAATTCTCACAAGATTTTGACAAGTAATAATCAGAGACTTGTCTGCCTTGAGTTCTGAAAAATTACAGATGATATATGGAACATACTGCAGACCACAAAATGACTTTTCATAGGAAATCAGGAGCAAAAGTTATGTAAGTGTACGTGCTAAAGTATGAGCTAAAGTATAACGAACATGCTGGAAAGGTGTTCAAAGCATTTTTTTTTTCTTTCATGCATGTGCATAGAAATAACAGAAGTGAAAATTTGATGGATTTTCTTATAAGCACTGGTGAGTTTCACTGCTGTTTAATATTTCAGGTCCAGTTTAAGTCTCATATATGTATTAAAGAAATACTTGTTAGCTGAGCATTGGTATGGTTTTCTCTATGTGAAGCTGAATGACGGTAATAAGTCTACAAATCTTTAAATACTATAGTTCTGAAGATTTACCCTGTGTACCATTTTTGGTGGTTTTTTCACCTTAAGGAAAGCACACATCTAAATGCATGCTGACACATAAATTATCGTACCTGGTCAGGAAGTGATCAGGAAGTGAAAAGAACACTGGGTGGCCCTGATGGCTCAGACATAGACATATCCACTATCTGAAGTTAGGAGAGGTGAATCTAGAAGTTTTCTGAGCAGGGGAGTTTTTAAGATAAAGTTAACTCACTTAGATGAGAATCCAGGCTGCAAGCTCATAACCAATCCAACATATTGTGGAAATCCAGTAACACAGAAACAATGTGTTATAATGACCTGTTTACTTGGAGTTCATTATTCAGCTGCCAGACCTCCCTGCACTGTCTTGATAGAGCTCCAGATGGAATGTGTATCCCAGCCACAAGGCAAATTGAGCTGTGACTTCAGCTGTTAACGGGATGTTTTTGTTTGCAGAGGAATTGTTTTTCCTCTGTCATTAAAAGGCACCTAAACAAGAGGCTGTGATTCCCTAAGCAATGATGTAATGTGGTGTGATAAATACTTCTGTGACATAGTGGCTGTTCTGAGTATAATGACATGCTTAACTGATACTTCACCATCTTTTGTCTTCAACCAACCCACAGCTGCACTGCAAAGAATTAAACATGTCCAAAAAAAAAAGAAAGGTGCTATCATAAAAATCCCTTGTATTATGCCAGGGGCAAAGAGGATTAAGAATTTATGTTAGTAACCAATCATAGGAGATTGTAAAGAAATTAGCTTAGTGTGTTGTGCTTTGATATATTTTAGGAAGGGCTACTTCTAGGCCCCTGTGGCCTGAAACCAGTACACTGAATAACATATCAGACAAGTTCAAGCTCTGTCATCATTCTAGGAAGAGTATAAAAGAGCACCCTGAAGCTACAATTGCTATAGGCATCTCTAAGTGCAGAATCTACATTTCAAATCACATCTGATCATACAAAAGACAGCTGGGGTTACACAACAGTCAAAGGCATTTAAAACCCAAGTGAACGATCAAGAATGCAACAACATTTGCGAGAACCATTAAAAAATTATAACCCATGAAAGAAAGAATCACAGCAAACCAACAGAGACACCAGAACAAAGTAACAGGTGTTCATCCATGTATGAATGTCTCACTACAAACACAAACATTTTGCAATAACCTGGCCAAACACAGGTGGATGTCATATTTTTGTGCAGCTAATTAGAATAAAAAACCCTTTTTCTCCAGTGTACCCATTCCCTAACTGTATTTGAAAACACATCTTCCTCCCAATTCTAAACAATAAGCATAAGTCCCTCTTCTGCCTAGGTCCTTGAAGCAGACAATCTATAACACTGCATGGCGTTGAACTGATATTCCCTAGTCATGAAATATAAGCATCAAAGCAGCTGAAGAACTATTTAAACTAAATACCAGCCCAAGAAAAAGAGTTATTAACGAGCTCATTTGCTGGGAACTAAAAAGACAGACCCTACGTGTCAGAGAAGGATCTGGACCAGTCTTGCAACACAGACAGCACTCGTAGTAAAAGCTTCTCTTTTTAAAAGATGTTTAGCTAATTCAGGAGTGGGATTTTTATGGTTACTTAGTATATATAGCACTGGATGTTTGATGTCCATGCCAGCTTTCTGTTATGTAGGTCTATGTTCCCGCATTGTACTTAACATTATTTTCTCAGCCTTGGAATTATTTTACTCTTAAAGATGGGAATATCCAGCAGAACTCTCACAACATTTGCAATGAGCTGCCTTGTATCAAAAGGTTTGGAAATCCTAAACAGACCTAAACTGGAAATCTAACTCAAAATAAAGTACAGCTCAAATTTATTACTAAAGACATTAATTTACTCATTTGAAATTATGTGTGATTCTCAACCAAGCAAAGTTTGAGCATCTCTCTTTTAAAGGTCATAAGAAGATTACATGGTCTCTTCAAAGCTCCCTTATTAACATGGATAGATTGACATTGAGGAAAACCATGTACTCTATGTATTTGTATTCTTTATTTATCTGTTTAGACTTTTTTCCCTACTGGTGCCTTTCAGACTCTCTAGGCATATTAAACCCATTAAAAGTACACATTTTAAACAAAACGCATCAAAAGGAGCATTAAAAATACAGGCCTCTTTAAAAGCCTCCTAAAATACATGAGACATTGTAAAAAGTGTGCAAGAAAATCATATGAGGCCAGGAAAAATATTTTATTTCCCCGGGAAAGGAAAATCTTTGATTACCTGTTGCTTATGTTGCTGAAGCACTGAACATTAGTCTGAATTTTAATTATGATAAATGGTGTTATTATGCATTCACATTGATCTTGCTTTCCTTACCAGGGGTCTAATACTACTGATTATACTTACAGCAAATTTCCAGGTGACCTCAGAGGGACCAGGCTATAACCTCATGGTCACTGCCACTTCCTTGGTTTATACATTAACATCTGGAAGACTGCAATTTTCTGATGTGAGCCTGATATGAAGGTTGACAAAACTACATCTAATAACCAAATTCAGTAGTTTAGTGCCATGTGTTAGAAATTTTGTGTGAGAGAGTGTGTGTTTGCAAAGGGTGGGGAAGCACTTAACTATGCTAATGTCCAATGCTAATTGAACAAATCACATTTAAACCCAGATATGTCAGACAGGTCCTTTGTGTCTAACAATACCTTTTCCACAGGTTGATATCTGGGGACATTTTGGGAAGAATTAGTTGCAACAATCTAAAAACTGAGTAAGAAACACACAAGAAGAGTTCGTTAAGTAAAGCCCAAGTGGGAAATGAGTCTGGACTTTATAGTCACAAATGGGAAGACATACCAAATGTAATGTGAAAATCATATTTAAATATTATGTTTAAAAATCCCAGACTTTCAGTTACCGGCCCCATGGGGAAATATACAGTTACATTTCATTACAATGCTAGTCAGCAGGGCTATGTCTCAAAAAAGAATTAAGTCGCCTCTCCTTCTCACACACAAATTCATGGCTGATCAACATAGAAATTGAGCCATTACAAGCTCTTATTCTGTGAAACATACTACAGTGGCCTGGCTACTTCAAAACTTTCCCAGTTTTGTTCTGTTCATGGTAATGGGAGGAATTCTTAACCCAATAAAGGGTACAGAAATTTTTCTTCACTGGGGCCATGTTTCACTCATAGATACTGATACTTGTAGTGTTTTCACATGCAGCTCTGACCATCCCATTCCTTTCCCCAAGGCAAAACATGTCCAGACTTTGCTAACTTAAGAGTAAAATGCAAAACATTCTTCTTTACAAAAACTCTTCCCATCTAGGGAATATCCCTGGGAGGAAAAAAAAAAAAAAAAGGAACTTTTGAAAACTTTGGTATGGAAACCACCATAACAAGGGAACTGGAAATGTGAAAACTGCAGTCATACTGATGTTTACACTTGGGAGAAATCCAATGCAGTGAGGGAAAAAATGGCTCAGAATATTATATACTTGATCAAACATATCTATATCATAAGCAGAAGGAGTTACAGGTCTTGTGATTAACATTCAATTTTAAAGCACATAAATTAAGACAAGGGCTCCAGACTATGGTTTAAAAATAGTTTGAATTAAGTTTCTTAGAGTTGAAACAGTGCTTGACAGACTACAAAAATAAGAGCTTGGTTTGGTGTAGCCGAAATAGAAGAAACATGCTTGTTCTTCACAGTTCTTGTCTGCTTTCATTGCATAATTGCAGCATCTAAAATTTTTAGGACTGAGCTAAAGCAAAATCCTTCCATGGGATGCAACAAATGTGCAGCTACTGTATAATTAAATCTTTCTCCTTCCACCTTTGATGCTCTGATTTCCTTGTAAATGATAGTTTGCTTTTCTTACTTAAGCAATAAAGGAATTCTGCATACTTAATGTTTTCTGTGAAACCTCCCATGTGGATCTGTTTTTGTGGGTATACAATGAAAAGGTAGCCTGGAACATATTATGACATATCAACAATGCAGAGGAGTAATATAAAAAAAAAAAAAAAGGTGGAATCCAAGGCAGGTGCAAGTGCAATGAACACTGGTTTGCTTCTGAGATCATGACTTATTCTCTGTTTAAAATTACAGAACTTGGAAAGGATTCAAACAAAATTGGAAGATGTATTAAGGAAAGCTGGTATTAGTCTTTATTCAGTTTGGTTTTGAATCATCAGCAAGAAAGTGGTGAAGGAAACAAAACCTTCTCCTTACCTTGCTTTCATTTGTAATGATCCTCTCTTGCAACCAAACCCAATGTTTCTCCAAAACATACTGTACCCTTTATGCAATCATGGACAATTACAAATGTTTCCATTAAGAAAATTAGGATTGAACAGGACTACTGGCAATAAGGACTAAGATGAAAGAGAGAATAAACACTTTTAGACCATCATAGAATCATAGAATAATTTGGGTTACAAAGGACTTTAAGATCATTCCGTTCCAACCCCCCTTGCCACGGGCAGGGACCCCTCACCCTAGACCATGTCACCCAAAGCTCTGTCCAACCTGGCCTTTTGGTTCTGGCTGTGATCAGGACAAATGCTGCATTTCTAGCAGTGCAGAATGATGTAGGAAAATTTAGTTGTCAGTAAGTCGGTTTTGAATCCATCCTCATCTTAGTGCCTAAACAGAACAAACCTGTTGCATGGGATAAACCTGCTTATTGCCCAATCACCAAAAAGCTATTTCACTCAAAGGTTCTTCTGTTCATTCACTCACAGTCTGCTACTGACCATGCCTGCTCTTTCTCAGGCATAATGAAGAGGTGGTCAGCACACTACTAAAGAGGAGAATCAATAGAAGGTATACTGTTTTGAAATTCCCTTGCTTGTCAGGAGTTCTGACATTTATGTCAGAAGAGCCTGAACAATAATATACAGACACAAAGTGAAACCATTAACAGGACCATTTGCTGTCCCTGTAGAATTGTGCATGCGTATAGGTTTGCTAGGTAAGACCCAAATCCAGTACTAACTACAAGTTAGTTGTACTAGCTACAAGTTAGTACAACTAACTTGTATTGTTTTCTGCCTGGACCATGTTGATAAATTCTACAGTTAAATTGCATCAAAAAACTTACTTAAAATTATTCCTCTTCTGTTTGTTTGGAACCTGACATATGAGACTACCATATGATAATGTCTATTTCTTGTATTGTGAGAGTGAAGTGGTAGTATTCTCAGTTAGCATGGCCTTTAGTTTTCATGAAACTTTCCCTAGTTTTCATCATCCGTGTTGTCATTCCCACTATTTTTAGCATTTCTTCTATACACTCATTATGACAAGGAGACCAGGGATGCACATGTACAAAAGAAGTGTTCCTCTTTGTTTCTCTACCTTTTCCTTACTAATTCCTAATATTTTATTTGCTCTATTACCACTGAATATGCAGCTGACACTCATACTCTTAGAACTCCATAATCTTTTTCTTCAACACTTGGTTCAAATCCCTCCACTATGAAAGTAGAATAGAGGCTGTTTCCTCACATGCAACTCTTCACATTCGTCAGTGCTAAATTTCCTTTCTGACTTCATTACAATAATACTAAGTATGAAGAGAGCTTCTTTCACCCCAAGGTCAACTTTTGGTTTTACTTCTTATATTTAGCTCCACTGGCAAACTTTGCCATATCCCTACTCAGCCCCTGTTCACTAGCTCTTTAACTTACCTTTACATCTGAAGACAAAGGTGGAATCTCAGTTTCAGCCATAAATCCTCAAAATATAACAATATCACTGAAAAGGAAGACCCTGAGAACCATCACGGGTAAGTGTGAAAGAATTTAATATATCAAGACTGGGAAAGGAAGGAGATGGGAGTCAGCCAAAGCATTTGGGAAAGAGTAACACCTGGTCACTGACAGTAACTAGGAATTAACGAGCTGCTAAGTGCAACAACATTTTAACTTTAGGATTTGTTGTATAAAAAGACTAAGTTATTTATAAATTGAATTACAGATCGTCAGGAGAATTCTCCTTCCAGCTCTCAAATAATGACAATTTCTTTTAAGTTTACAATTGCCTTAAAATTCTTCTCTTACAACACTGATTTTGTCACTATTAAAAATGTAGCAGTGGAGTTTAATTACTTTTCTTATGCAAACAGCTTTTGAAATAGAGGCAGAGATGTAAAACTTAAATGCTTTCTTTTTAAAGTGTTGAAATGTATTTTAAATTTGCCTTCTGATACTACATTAGTGTAAGCATTATGAAGAAAAAAACAGACTGTTACTTTGGAAACCGACACAGACTTATCACTGAGTGTTCAATTCAATACCTATTAATGCTTATACATATGGTATTAATTCTGCATTAATTCTGTCAAAAATGATATCATACTCTGAACGTCCAAATTATGACATCACTAAAACAACTTTGCTCTTCGTGGGTTTGGAGCATGACTGTGCCAGAGTTGACTAGAATTTATTCAGGCAGCTGATTCTGACAAGTTTGGTTTAATTAGTTCATGCCCTCATAATGAACAAGAGACTGTGTTTTTGAAGATTTGCCAGAATAGTTTCTATTCTCTTCAACTTAAGTGCCAAATGCATGCACTTCTTTATACTATTTATACCTTTGCCTATAATTACTGTTCCCTAAGGTGTGATTGTCCTATTTCATAAGAGTTTGTGCAGCTGCCAACATGAAGATGTAAATAAATTGTAATACCGTTGCTATGAGGTGTAAAAATCCCACAGCTCATATCCAGACCCTTGTATAATAAACTCAAGTAAACATTCCATTTCCTGTAAGCGATTGTGGTTTGTGACTAGATTTAAAAAAAGCAGTGCAGTAAGTCATCACTTTTTTAATGATTTGCTGAAAACAAAGCCATGTAAGCATGAAACAAGAAACAGCTATGTACAAACATTTACTTTTATGAAGGAGAAATATCTACATGCAAAGTTGCATAGTTCAGTGTTATTTGATAGTGTTTAGAAGCTGGTCTCATTTCCATTCACTGTGGAAAATCTTGAGATGCAGCTGATATGACAAAAGCAGAGTCTAAAGACTTCTACATAAAGGTGGCTTGAAGGTCATCTCTCCACTATTTTGAGCTTACTGCGACCTTTGCAGAGATGCTGTCAACTCCCTGCATTTCTTAAGATGCTGTGGTTTTATATATTAGGGATTGAACACCATGGCCAGAGGTGAAGACAGGAAAGATTCAATCAGATCTATCCCTCCAAAGCAGTGAAAGGGTGGAGAGCAGAAGGCCTGCCTTTCAGCACTATTCACACCTATCATATATAGAGGATCCCCTCATAGGCCAGGCAAATTGTCTTCTCCCTTGCTTTTAAGAGGAAAACACCATGCTTTACTGAAGAATATGTTTTGTTAGTTTTCCCTCAACTGACAGTGGTTAAACAATCACTTCACTCCTATTTTCTTGTCATGGGAGATGTTCTTTCTGTCCTCCTAATGAAGCTGCACCCACAGTGTAGACGTATCGTTTGGTATAAGAATGATTTAAACAAAAGGCAGACGCATTTCAGCCGGAGGCACTAGTTCAATGCTGGTAACAAGCACACTGTGAAAAAGTATAAAAACATATCAGTGCTCACATCTTTTCAATAGAGAGGTTCTGCGTATGTTAGCAGAGCAGATAAATGGGTGCCTATGGGAATAAGACGAGTACACGAGTCATGTACATCTGACTTCATGAGTTAAGCTGACCATGGAGTAGGAATAAAACCTTCAGGACATTCTACATCAGCAGGTGGTTTACATCATGATACAAATAAGCTAGTTTACATATGCTGCAGGATTTTAAAGTTCTTTGCTGGAGTCACTTTTCTCAGTGCCTGTAAAGCTGCATTGCCTAAAGACCACAAATTTGCATGCCCCAGTTTCAACTGAAAAATTGGAAGCTAAAGCTAATACTTTTATTCTGGAAGTTGGTGCTTTCATGAGGCTGGGACAGTAGATCGGGAGCTCAGCACTAACTTCTTGCAGGACCACAGTGAACTCATTTCATCAACTCGTCCACCCTTCTCCTCTTTCCCTCTTTTGAATATAAAGTGCCCACTGTAAGGATTGTCTGTGACCCTGCATTTCTGCAACAGCTTTTCACTGGGCCTCAGCTGCAGCTGCAGGCAGCAGCCCAATACGAAATATTTTAAAACATCAACAATCACTTACATAGGTTTGACTTTTAAAGTCTGGTATTTTATATTATACCAAGCCTAGTAGAAGGAAAAAAGGCCATATCCTGTTGGGAAAGGGGGAATCCCATCTCTACCATGGTATAATCTATTTCTGGTCCTAACGAACTGTGGGTTATTGAAATTTAAACCAGTCATTACATGGCCTGGGAATCCGTCCAAGGTAATTTGGGGGTGGGAGGGTGGCTCAGAATTCCAGGTTTGTGAGGAAAGCAAGAAACATTTTCCTGGCAGGTTTGTTTAAAAAAAAAAGAAAGGCAGCTGTTTTTAATTGCTGGGAGGGTCAGATTGTTAAAAACAGTCCCAGTGGAAATGGATTAGTGCATGGGAGGATGTCAAGGTGCAAGATAAATGGAATTTTGTGTCTAGTTCCACAGTTTATTATCCAGACAGGAGCTCCACGTACTGCATGTATGTACATGCAAAACACCCAACATTATGGATTGGTGTAAAAGCATTATTGTTGACATGGCTTTGGAGTGTCAGCATTATTCATGAAAAGCAGAGCTATAAGCCAGTGAGTTATGCAAGTTACACAAACCGAGTGCGAGTAAGCCTTTTCTATCAACACCAGAGACTGCGTGTTTCCTTTAGAACATTATATTATTCAAGAAAATTATTCTAGAAATACGTAAGTAAATTTAAATGGCCATGTGCTTTCTTTCTGTCTTTTGTTCCTGTCTGTAATGTTAAATTGTGTCTCAAAGTGTATCTTGAATCTGCATCTCTTCAAAAGGGAGAATGAAAGAAGACTCGTTCTTGTAGATAAGATCTCAAAAGTCAGTGTATCAAATATAGGGCTTAGTGTTTGTTCATACTGGAACATCATCATATCCTTTCAGGTGACACTCTTCAATTTATGTTCTTTTTGTTATAAGACTTGTTTAAGGAGGCCTTGGTGCAAGTCACATCCAAGTCTATAACTCAGATCACAGTCTCAGTTCTGTTGAAATAGGTCAGGCTACTGCAATGCAGAAGTCTGACTGGGGAGTAGGACAATATTTGTTTGGAAACAGGAACAGCCTTTGCATAATAACTGAGGCCTTGAAGTAAAATAACATGAGAAAATACCATGAAGCCACTCAGGTTTTGTTTCAGCTTATGCAAAAGGAGCATCAAGTATAATTTGAAGAGGTGTCTCTGTCAGAGGTAGTCCTGTTTAAATGGTGAATGCTATCAGGTTAACAAATGTGACCACTGTAATACCTGGGTTTGGATCTAAAATCAGAGCCTGCGGATAAGATCCTGCTATATTCAAGTCAATGCTAAGTCACTCACTGACATAGCGGGGGTGAAGGGAAATGGCAGATGTTCATCCTGGTGCTGTTAGACCCATTATTCATCTATCACCAAGCTTCAGCTCTGCCTCTGATACTTTCTGCTCCATTTGTACTCTGTGTCCATGCCATGTCAGTCCTTAGCCAGGGGCATCCTCATTTTTTCAGCAACCTCAGATAAGGGTTTTTTCACCTTCAAGAAAAGGAAAAAAAATAGGAAATAATTAGGAAAGCAGCTTTCTTTTACCTTTTTTCCTACTGATTATTCTAATGAATTATTCTACTTACAGTCACCTGTAATTCTCTGAGTGACGCACTTCTTAAATATTTGTTTCTGTTCCATATTTTAGCTTAGAATCACAGTTCACATGAAATTGTAACTCCCTACTAGCAGTTCAGCTACCCCTTTTTTCTGCCTGAGTCCTTGGAAGACTTTGTAAACTGGTGCTTTCCAGTTTCTCAGTTTATTGCATCAACAGTGAATTCCTTTGATTAAATTCTTTTTACAGATATTTCAGCTTTATTGAAAAGAGTTTTAATACAAATATCATTTATTTTTTCTCTAGTATCTATGTTATCTATAACTTCTGAAGGTTGCAAAAATGAACCATCAAGTTTTCTCACAGTTCCCAACCAAGACACATACAAATATATTGTTAATATTTTGGGTTGTTATTATGATAACTCCTAATTTTATACTTTACTTATTACCTCCGTAATTCTCATATTCCATAATATTTGCTTCTTTCCTTAAATACAATTAAATTATTATTTTCTAAAGGCTAGTATTTTGTCTTAAATAACATCTTGAACCTTGCAATCCAACCATACTAGCTTTTAATTGGCTTTCTATTTTCTTTTTTGTTAAGGTGCATTCATTCCTCTGTGACTCCTGGGATGCCTAAGAAGCCTCCATGCTGAGTGTAAGGATTTTAATTTCCTCACTTTTGACTTTAGGGTTTTTTAACTAACTTTCCCCCTGAAAAAAAAAAAAAATCATTATCAAAAGTTTAGTGTCACAGTCCCACATTTGGTTCAATCACTCCCTTGAGAATGTTGAACTTAATTATGCTGTGGTCACCATTAATTAGTGGCTCAGCGATAGTTACTTCTTGAACCAACACTTGCACATTACATAGGACAGAGTATCTTTCCCTCATGTGCGCTGTAGAATCAACTGCTATAAAAAATATAGTCTGTGAGGTCAAGAAGTTTTTTCTCTAAAACACCCATTGGAAAGGATGAATTTCTATGCAGATAGCTGAAATGCTCCATTACGACCATTAATTAGTCTTGGTTGCCTATTTGTGCCTGTCGACACTTCGCACTTCAATATTAATAGTTTTTGTACAATAGGAAATTCTGTCATAGGTTATTAAAACTGTAGCATGTGCTTTCATACTAAATTGACTTCCAGTATCAAGTCTTCCCAGGCCAGAAGGATTGAAAATGTTGGGAAAAAAGTGTAATGTAGTTACAAAGTTCTCAAACAGCATTGCTCAATACAATTTTACTGATTTGATGGTTAGTAATGTATGAGCTACACTAGTATTCTTGTAAACTTCTTGAAAAATTTTTTGCTGCATCTGTTCTATTAATTCTCTTTGAGTTGACTTCTGTATTCACTGAATTGTTCTGTATTATTATGATATATTGTTACTTCTTCATCGTTATAAGACACTGTGCACCCTACAGTTGACAGATGTCCTAGTACTCTGTATTTTTAATATGAAGAAGTCCTTGACAGATGTTCAAAATACAGATATCTTATACCAACCTTTCCACATGGTCTTTTTAATTTCATATTCTATTTGTTGAAAATGTTTACTTTTTTTATCTCACATTAATGGTTAGCGAGCAAAAACTTTCTTATTAGTTTTTTACTCTACACTTGTAACATAATTGCAATTCACATTTTTAATTTCTTCCTAGGCTTGAAGAGGTTAAGTTTTTTACAATTATTCCTGTACTGAAGTATTTCTGTATTGAAGTTTGATTTCCACGGGTTTAGACTATTACATACCTTTGAGAGTCTGGTCCTGGCTGCACCAGATGCTCAAAAACAACAGCAAAGATACCATTTGCAAAAGAGAAGGCTGGAAGATAAAATCCTTAGAGGAGCTAGGCTTCAACCACATCCAATGCGCCTGTATGCCATCACTCCTAATTCACAGGGCTCTATCTATTCTGGCCGACAGTGTCTTTCATGCAGAATTCCATTCTGTGACTTTACATAACCCAGAAGATGTGCTAAATCTGGATGTTTCATCCCTCAGATGTAATTAACATATTCTACAATCTGCCATAATCTGTTTAAATAGAAGAAATTAGGGCAATGGTGTCAGTGATGCCAGAAGAACCAAGATGACTTATATGGTTATATATAATGGTCTGTAAAGCTCCGTGTACCCCATTTTTCTGCTTTCTCTAAAAATCTCTACTTATGATAAGTCGTATATGTCAAATAACTAGTCTAAAACCTTATAATGAGATTAAAACACAGGATTTGTCTCTACAGATACAGCTAAATGCCTAGTCAGTGAGAAAGTACAGCACCGTATTCCAGATTCTGATAAGAAATGCCTTGATTTGAGAATGTTTATATTCAAAAACACTCATTCAGCCTAGGATATAGATAGCTGTGATTTAAACTTCAGACTATGAAATTCCTCTCCAGACTAAATTATACATAGGCCCCAAAAAGAAAAAGAAAGCAGAAAGAAAGAAAAAGAAGAAAAAAAGAGAGGGCTGTATATTAACTTTTTATTTTTATAAGATATATTCCAAAGACAGAAAAGAGAAATAAGCCCAGTGATGGTGGAAATTCCAATGTCTCAGGTGAAAAAATGTTAATACAGCTTTTGGATATGGTTTTATGCTTTGCCAAGAAGGAAATGGAAAATTAAGAGGTTCTTGGAAAACGAAGAGGTTTTGACTGAAGATCAAGACACTGACTCAAGAGAGCCTGAAATTCTACAAAAGCTATTGCCAGCTTGCGTCAGTGGGAACAAGTGGAAACAAACCAAAGAAATTTATCAAGTTACATTGGCAGATGAACCTAAAAGAGAAAGAAAAATGTGTTTATTCTTAAGTTTTGTAATTGCAACTCCTCAGCAGCGATTCTTCCTCACTGTGGCTCTACTTCTTAGGTCCCCTAAAATATTTTTATTCTGTTTTTATTTTCCTTCCCAGAGTTTTTGCATCATCTAAGGGATCCACAAATCTCTTTGTTTTAATTTATGTAACAAAGGGGTTAATATTCCTGATGTTTTCTCTGCTGGGATGCCAAACAGGGTCACCAGATGTGATTCATAAGTTGTTCTTGCATGCAGCTTAGCAAAAGCACAGCTGTGGTTACACACTGGGGGTGGAGGAAAAGGGGAAGAGATCCTGACCCCGTTGGAGTCAATGGGAGTTTTACTATTTACTTCCATGAGGCCAGAATTTCACCCCAAGTATCTACGTGGGTCTTGTTATTTGTTTTCCTTTGTTCAAAAGGATCCTTACTGTCACTATTGCCAGATTTCATCGAGATAAGATGTGAACCAATAATGTATTTAATTATTATTATAACCACCAATCTGCAATATTGGATGACAAGTAAAACATTACTGAAAGCTTTAACTCATAATGAAACCTGATTTTGTTAGAGCAAATGGGGGATTTATCTTTTTTTTTTTTTTTTCCAATTTATCTTCTTCAAAAAATACTGAAATCTAAATGTTAGCATTTGGAGAAAAATATTTTATTCTAGTTTAAGTGTGCACACACACCCCATCACCCTGTTTTCTGATTCATAATTTACAATATTTTGAAAAAATATCCAATATTTGATAGGCAGGAACAAAGGTTTAGTTGCCTCTAGCACCATCTGCAGAACCATCACTGAACTTGGTTTTCTGTATAGTGTTTGTTTCTGAAATATGAAAAACTACATTTAACCCAATCACAGATTTAACAGAATCTTGTGTTTTATCAGCGCATTATCTCTTAGTTGATTTTAAGTACATTCTTATTAGCTCAACAAGCAAAAAATGAATTTTGCTATAACTGTGGTTAAAGTAGCTTGAGAAAATATTATAACTACATGGGGGTAAAAGGAACATATTTCAGATGAAAAATTAAGAGCTAAGATTATGTTAAGAAGAATCTTAGATTTTTGTCAGATAAGGATCTTTCTTAAGCCACTTTTCACCACTTTCCACTTATGTGAAAACTAATCTATGATGATGATTTTCTGTGGCCTTAGCTCCTCTCACTCTTCTGTCTACAAAAGGTAGGGCTTTGATACCAGATCATCTAATTCCTCCGTGGAAATGGGTGCTCCATGATCTCTGTAAGTTCTGGACAGGCACACACATGAGACTGGAAATGTAATTGCATAGATCATACTCAGTGTACTTGAGTGTATTTCTTGTACTTGAATTCAACTGTGAGATGTTTGTAAAGCAGCTAGACATGTTAATCTTCTTGTATAAATCACAGCAACATTTTTTCTGCTTGTGCTGTCTTGGCTTTAACAGGATCAAATAAGATTCATTGACAACAATGAAAGACAATTATGTGTTGGCAATCAAAATTTCCTATTCAAAAATTGTGGTTGCTAGTGTCTGTCTTGTAATACTTCATAAAACAAATCAGTATATGTCGATATCTTTTATATATCTACTAATTTGATCACTGTACATGTAGCCATCAGCACAATGCTTTCACCTCAGAACTTGAGAGTATTTTTTTCAGACACACACACAAACACCATAAACCATCATTAGATAAATACTGAAGGACAGACATATTCTGTTTCTTAACCATATCTCAGGTAACTGCAATGACCTAAAAGCAGCTCCTGGTTGGCTCATTGAAGAACATGAAAATTGTAGCATTTTCTTCCAAGGTCTGATATAGAAACAGCATTGAAGAAATATCCATGTTTTAATAGGTATTATGTCTACACTAGTATATTAAACATGCATGTAGCTGTTCTGAGTCCATACTACTAAACCCTCTAGCCTTTCAAAAAGAAGTGACCAAATGCAAACTCCTTGCTTTTTCTGGACCTTTGCTAAATTCCAGGTTGAATCCAGGAACTGTTTGTGAAAGTGCTTGCTGAACAGGGCCAAAACTATCCAGGGACTGTTCTAGCAATTTAACAGTGTAGATGTCTGCGATCCGGTATCCAGGAAGCTCCTTGGCTCAGTTTGATTTATAGTAGAGGTGTAACTGGCATTTATTTATGTACACGCACCTTTCTTGTGACATAATAATGTATCAGTTTCAATATTTCAGCAGTACTCTGCAGCATAGTGAACACCAGACTCAATCCAAACTGTCCTTCTTCCCAAACTACATAAAAATTACTTCATAATGACCAAAAATCAAGCCACTGCTTAACCATGCAGGACATTTTCCTTGTTCTGAAGTTCAGCGAATAAAATAATCTTTGGCTCTTACATAGGACCATTCATCCAAGCATTTCAAGGAACTTCAGAGGCACTAAATAAAGAAAAAGATTCCTCTGGGAGCAGCTGGAAGACTGTAAAAAGAAAGCAGTTCAAATAATCTTAAAAGTTCTTAAAACAACACAAAACTTGCTTCCAAAACAACTGTTTGGCTCTGGTGTTCTCTATTTTTGTTACTACAGTACTTTTGTTTGTTTGGAAATAACAATTCATACTTCCTTCCTTATAATATGCATTTTGTCATCATGCAGGCAAATGTAATGTCTTAGTTATTACTTTGTACTCTGAAAATTTATTGAATAATTAGGAGGGGAGAGTGTAAAAGACTTTGAGACACTGTCCATCAGTCTGGTATCTGAGCTCACCATGGAGACTTGGAGTGCAGAAGGAGGAAATATTTCACCGTCCACTCATCTGGGGTAGATGAATCTGTTACAGTATCTGTTACAGTACCCAGAGGAAGGATTCTGAACAGTATTTATATATGTTCTGATGGAAGATTTTATTGCTAAAATGTTTTATTCTAGCTCTGGACACTGTCAGCCTCCAGTTCAGTCTGATCTTTTGTGGCAGGAAAGACCAAGCTAACATCCTGTCCAGGAAGGCTGAGTTTCCAGTGCCTGGTCATTGACTTCAGGGACTGCCTACATGCGTCATTCCTGCAGGAGTTATTGCCTGGGTTTGGGTGGAGGAGCAGGTAATCTCTGAGGACAGGAGGGAAGGCAGCAAGTAAGCAACAGTGGCTCATTGCATCTGCCTAGGAAGATTTTCAGCTCCGCTCCCAGTGAGGTCATGCCAGCATGTAAGTGGAAGGAGCCTCAGCCCAGACAGCAGAAGCCAGATTTTATTTTCCGTTGAAGCTTTTACCTCACAAATCCATAGCAAGTCACCTCCTCATCAGGAGCTTTTCCAAGGAGAGGACCAGAGGGCTGGTTCTCAGTTTAATGAATGCATGTGTCTGGAGAACTCCAAGAACATTAATTCCTGTTTGAGTGGCTTATTTTCTTTCTCTTCCCTCTTTCTGTTCTATAGCAATGTCACTGCTACTGTCCCTCTGTGTGCACATGCACATATTATGTACAGAACCACTCTTTTGTAGGTCATGTCTCTCTCTTCAGCACTTATCCAAAGACAGAAGCATGCAGTCACTCACTGCGCATGCAGGGTTATCTACTCAGTGTAAGATGTTCCAATCCAGTCTTGAACAAGGCAGCTCAGGCACCAGAGGCAGCATATGTATTCTGGACGATAGGCAGAATGCCTAAATTCCAAGCATGTAATCACATACGACTTAACCTAAAATTCTCTGTTATTTCACTTCAGGGAATTATGTTTTACTGGATTCTGACAGCATTTTCTCTTTCCATCTTGAATGGCTGCATAATGCTGTTTAACGGTATTAAGAAGGTAACTTGTTTCTACCTTTCAAATGGCAGAATTCAATAAAGTGAAGCAAATTCTATCAGTGCAGGCTATAACCAACTCAATAATTTTACTAGTTTGGACAATTTCTTAACAAGGAAAAAAAATCTGTAAAGGGTTATTTACAACCAACAGTACATTATTAATGAGAAATTAAAAAGGAAAAAAAGAATCTATGAATTCAAGTTTCATTCAGCTATCACCAGAAAGTATATTTCCTGTTCTGATCCTCCTTTTGCCATGTTTTTGTCAGCTATTACTCCTTCAAATATATGTTATTATTAATAATTTTTAAAGATTCCTCAGGTTTGGTTTGTGCCGGAATTTTACAATAATTTCAACAGCAACCGTGCAGTCATTCTTTCTAAGATAGTGTCCTGGGTTCAGCAGTAGCAGTTATTTTTCTCCTTCTTAGGAGCTAGTGCAGTGCTGTGTTTTGATATTTTGGCCTGGGAACAGTGCTGATAACGCTGATGTTTTTAGTTGCTGCTCAAATGTTTGGTCTGGCAAAGGATTTTCTGAATCTCATGCTCTGCCAGGGAGGAGGGGAGGCTGGGAGGAAGCAGAGACAGGACACCTGACCCAAACTGACCAAGGAGGTATTCCATACCACAGCACGTCATGCCCAGGATGTAACCGGGAGTTACCCGGAAGGGTTGGGACTGGAGGGTACTGCAGGGTTGGACGAGGTATCAGTCGGTGCTCAGCTGGAGGAAGTGGGGCGAGTTATTGGTGGGCTGGTGTTGAGGTGTTGTATTCTTTCCTCTTGTTATTTCTCTTATCATTATTATCATTGGTGGTAGCAGCAGTGATTTGTGTTATACCTTAGTTACTAAACTGTTCTTATCTCAACCCATGGGAGTTGCATTCTTTTCGATTCTCCTCTCCGTCCCTCCAGGAGCAGGGGGAGGGAAAAAAGCGGGGGAGTGAGCGGACAGGCTGTGTGGTTGGGTTTAAACCAAAACAGATAGATAAGAACAAAATAGATGAACATTACTATGAGTATTGCAACACACAAAGCAATGCACCACCAGCAACTCATTAGGCACCAAGTTTCACATAGCAAAGAATTCAAGAGTGGAAGTTTTGAACACAGGGCACAGTGAAAGCCAAAGAATAAAAAGGAGATAAAGGACTAATGCAATCTTCCAGAGGATCACTTCCTTGGGTAATCACCAGGTAAGAGGATCTTGTCTGGATCAGTTCCTCCCCCATGGATTTGTTAGTGGCTACAGTCAACATCAGTATACTTCTGATTTGAAGGATTCTTTGGGGACTGAAATGTCAAATTTAGCATAAAAATAGACATAATTTGGTAGCATGACTTCATAAGATAACTTATGCAGCTAAAAATTGATGCTCTTGAGAGAAAAACTATGAAATGTGATGAATAAAGGCAGAGTAATAGATGATATACATTCTAGAAGTTGACTTCAAATGTCATAAGTGAAAGATAAGGTTTAACAGGATAAAATTTTATAGCAACCAACAAGCCTTTAAATGGCCTAAATACTTATGAATCATTTAAAGCAGCTGTGGCCAAGCCTGAGGGTTCATTTTTAGGTTCTGAAACATCTCTGCCAGTAATTTTATATGAAATTTCCTAATCTATAACTGTATTTTCTGAGTCCAACAAATATGCACTCAAAACTGTGTTTTTTCCAATATGCATGTCAGGGAGCCCTGTTTATAGCAATCCAGATGGCTCACAGACTAACTGGGCACACACACATTAAAAAGAGAATACTGACTGAGGCCTATAAATGTTATTAATTATTGTTAGGTAGTGCAACAACACACATCCCTATCCTAGAATGACCAAAGATTCTGCTTCGATTCCCTGTGATACTGTGTGGGGTTTGTCCCATAGGACTCCCCCATGATGCCAGAAGACATTAATGTGCCCTGGGCAAAATGAGTGCACTAACTGAGGAAAATCTAGGACTTAATTTAGAAGATAAAAAGAAAAATATCTGCCAGTAGCTGGCAACAGAAAACACAAATCTTTCATGTGATGCTTTATAGTTTGTGGTGTTGGAAGTTGCATGCTCATTCTGGTTCAGAGCCCAAGCATAAGGGTAGGTGTGATAAATCCATTCCAAATGAGTGATCACACAGCAAATACCCAAAATAGTCCCAGTTATCACTGACAGCCATTACATTCTGTTACCTTTGGGTGAGAAGGAGGAAGAGGAAGTTATGCAAAAAAGAGCAGTGGAGAGTAGGGGTAAAAATGTTAATTTTCCTTCACTCAGAGTTACATGACCAATATATAAACTCTATCATACGCAATACGCATAGGAACTGGTCATAGTATCAATATACAATCTGAACCTGAGTGGAAAAAGTTCCTTGCGCCCAGAAACCTTCAAAGAATTGAAAAATGTTCCCATACTGTCTTAAAAATATTGTTTACAAATGCAATTGGCATTATTTCTTTTTCTGTGAAAGCATAAGACCTATCCAATCATATAGCAAAATCACTTAACTTCCGACAGGTACATGAGCATAAGTATTCTTGAATGTAAAAGTCTTGCATTCGAGTCATTATTTTTTGCTAGTTTGTGGTGGGCTGCTCTCAGTGACTCTTGCTGGAGCTAATTCCACTTAAAAGAAAACTAAATAACCCCTGCATTGGAGAACTGAACCTTGCTTTGTACCTTCCCATGTGAGTACAAGTTAGTTATTTTTCCACAGCTGGTGAGTCTCTGTCTGATCATGACACAAACATAATCAAAACTCAAAACATTTCGAAGTTTGTTTGTTTTCCCTCTCTCTTCATTTTTTCTTAGAGAGAAAAATTTATTCAAAAAGTATTTTTAAAATAGTCCCAACAACTTCTAACCAACGTGGCTCTCAAAATGAAAGGATACATTTTAGAGTGGAGTTGAACCACAGTCACTGATGGAAAAGGCAACGTCACTAAATTAACTGGTGTTGCAAATAATGCAGTTGTTAAAAGAAATAATCTTCCAAAAATCCCGGGTGAGATGGAAAAAAAATACCGATAACTAAGAAACAGTAGGGAGGAGGAGGAGAGAACTGTGACCTACATGAAACTGAGGAAACATTTGCCATGTATGAAATAAGGTGAGAAAAAAAAGTAGGGAGTTTCCTACTTACGCCTGAAGTGAATGCAATAATACAGTATTGCAGTGCTGAGGCTGAGAACTTCATTTTCACTTCAGGTATAGAAAAGAGTTACTTTGGAGTGTTATTATTCCCAAAACTCTCAGGAGGACTGTGGCAGACACGACTGGGCCCACAATCTTGAATGCCATTATTTGAATCTGTCTTTTCTGTGTCACACTAGTTTGAGTGTATATAGTATATTACCTTTAATTAATTGAGTGTTTATGTGTTAAAAAGTTATTCACTTGTGCACAGAGTGATTTGCCAGGATTTATGATGGGAACATTTTATAACAGCAGCGTGTGTTTCCCTACAATTTGTATAGGTTCATTCATTATAATTTTTCCTGATGTTTTGCCTACCATATTATTAACTTCCCCAAAGCAATGAAATAGCAGCTTGTCTTCTCACAGCAGAGAAACGAGAGGAATAATTATGAATGTGGAAATCCCAGTGAAAACATGCTTCTATTGAAAGGGCCTAGTGGTCCAAATAGAAACCTGCTGGATTTATGAAGTCTATAAAAAAAGCAAATATACAGAAAAACAGATGCTTTTTTTTTCTTCCAAAAGTCTTGGAAGTCTTGCACTCAGGAAAAAAAAAAAGGGGGGGGGGGGGGGAAGAGAGAATGTTACATTTATCATAGAATCACAGAATCATTTAGGTTGGAAAAGACCTTTAAGATCATCAAATTCAACTGTTAACCCAGCACTGCCAAGTCCACCACTAAACCATATCCCTAGCATGGTTTATGCCACTATTAACAAAAATTTATATTTTACTATAGGCTATGGAGTCTGAATAAATCATCACAGTTTCAGGTCCTCGCCATGCATAACTATTTAATCATTTGGAAGTGTTCTTTTCAAAATGTAAGAGTTTGTGAGCATAGTCCTTGATTTGTTACCCCTTCAGTAGCAAGATCACCTTTGCTTCAAAGGGATAGCTCGTTAGGACTCTTTGCACGTAAGAATTTACAATAATGGGAAAATGAATAGCATTCACTGACGGTGGTAGGGGAATTATTTTTTTTCCAGGCTGTCAGTGAGGAGGTAGGGGGAAAGCCTGTGAAATCAATTCCAGAAAGTGCTGTGGATCACTGGTTATTTTACAAAGATCCAAAGTTGACAGGACCACCACAGTCATTTGTGTTTATTGTTCAAGAGGGTGCTTTTTTGGACCATCCCTAGCAAAAACCAACCTCATTTAAGAAAAAAGAAAAGGGGGGTCACAGGGACCAAAAAGGAAGTGGGAGGCAGTGTAAGCAATGAGCCTGCTCCGAGCCCTGCTCTAGGATAGCCTTCCCCACCACTGCCCCGGCCCTACCCCTCTCTTAGGTACTTTGTATTATTACATGTGCACTCTTCATTGTTATTTCTCACAACAACCCGGTCTGCTTCTGCACTCTGTCGTCCGGGTGGCCACTCATAAAAAATGTGATTTACATTCTTGTTTCACTCTCGCCACCTTTTAACTTCCTGTTGCTTCTACAGCTCATGCTTTGCTTGCCTTTTCTGTTCTTTTAATTTGAAAACTGAATTTATGTACATTTCATGTTTATTATTATTACACGTTTACACATGCAGCAGAGGAAAAAATAGATCACTGTCATCAGAATTGTGCTAGATTTCTTTTTAAATGAATTTATGTATAATAAATGCTTCAAAATAATGAAAAAAAAAACCCATGCATTTGCTGAAAGGGAAAAATAATTCCAAAATAAAAATTAAATAAATTTATCTCAAAGCTTCCCATCACATCCCAAAATTTTTCACACCTAAAAATAATTACGTCAAAAGCATTACTACACTTCGGCAGCATCCGTTACAACGGGTCGAAACTCTATTCTGAGTAAAACAATACAAGAAAGCTAAAGATTAGAGGAGCCACATGGTGACAGTGGCATTCATAGATGAAGTTGTGGAGCTTGAAAGCATGTGCTCACCTTTTGCCAGGATCAAACCTCAAATGGCTGAACACAAGTCCTTTGAAAAAGTTAAGACAATTTACCCCTACTGAGGAGCTGCCCCTGTGAATAAAAGAGCCATTTTGTGCTAATTTAGTTCCACTCAGCAGCAAATGCTGAGCAGGAAGATCTGTCATCAAGTAGAAGCCCTCTGACTGGCTATACATTTTTTGCTGTAAATCTCACAGATTCTCATAAAAGGAGGCCCATCCTGAGTTCTCACTGGAGACTAGAAGCAGCCCTTAGCTTTTGTAGAAACAGCCAGCAACTGTGGCTGTTTATTCTTTATTCCCCTGTCTGCCTTAAATTCAGATCATGTTTTCTCTATTAAGGGTAAGGAAAGAAAAGTGATTAACTGGAAGAACATATGAACAAGTGAATAGTTCAGAGTTCAAGTATGCACCCAAGATTTGGCTGCTCCCCTGAAGTATATCTAAATTTATCTGATTTTCCAGAGCTAAAGAATGATACATCATGCCCCCTGTCTTCCAAAAGGCAGAGTGATCCTCTTCTGTTCCCCACTCGCAGGAGGCAGTCTGTTTTCTTACCTTAAGATTTCTTTCTAAGGGGTAAAGAAGTCCAACGCCATCAGTCTTCCAGGCACACATCTTTTAACTGCACTGTACTTTTCATCTAACCTCAGTACTAGCAGAACAGGAGCACAGGGCCTGCAGAATGCAGGTATCTGACAAGATTCAGGTAGGTGAAGGTGCCAGATCTGCTCCACACGTACCGTACAAATGTTTCAGTATTCTCACCTCACCATTACTTCCCTGTAAGATGGTGAAAAAGAAGTTGCCTACTTCAGAACACAACGTCAACTAACTTTGCTGTAAGAGCCATGCCATGAGTTCAGGGCTGGCAGACAGTAACTTCTGGCTTCTCATCCAAGTACTGCCACTGATGTACAGGACATTGGAGTAGTAAATTAAACCCCTCTGCCTCACTCATCTCCAGCTGTAAGATAGAGTTGCCTACATATCACAACTGTTTGAAAATTAGTTACTTCTGGGAGTTGGGGGAGAGAGAATTACACAGGTGATAACACTCCTTTCTAATAGGAAGAAAGGGAGAAAAGTGCTACAAATCCAGGAAGAGAAAACTTAAAATATTTTTAGCATATCAATAACAATCATATCATTTGCATGACTTAAAATGCATCTAGGCAATTAAAATTAAATTAACTTACTCTTATGCTTACTTTGTAAAATAATGACTGTAAAGATTCTTGCATAAAACTATATCATAAATTATTAAAATGAAGTAATGGTATTTACTCCCATGCAGCCTGGTTAATATAACAGTTACATTCATTTGCATTATATCAAATGGTTTGTTGGACATTAGCTTCTACTTTGAGATGCAGAGAGACCATAAAGAAATATTGGGGAGGGAGAATAAGAATCAACATTTTCACATTCTGTCTGTGGAAATTAAGGCAACAGAAGACAAAGAGATTTAAAAGTACCCAGACACAGTGCATAAAAGAGTTTTAAAGCAAGCTCAGTTTTGCCTACCTCCTGCCCAACCTTCTTAGCTCTAGAACAACCTCAGTACAAAATGTTAGTACTGCTAAACTACTAAATTTGAACCTTAGCTAGTATATTTGTGTTATGTTACTCTTCTGCAAAACAGTGAGTGTCATTTAAAGGACTTTCTGTAAGTCAAAGCACAGCAAGTATATACACTTACATCCACAAGCCAGGGAACAAGGGCTCTCACTTACAAAATAGTCATTGGGCTTCAAGACAGAGAAAAATAAGTGAAGTCTTCACAAGGATACTAAAAGATTTATAAATTCATGTAGGAGAGAAAGGAAAAACATTCAGAATCTCTCCATGGAGAAAAAGAAAAAAGAAAAATAAGCAGAAGCAGCAAGTTCAGTGGTTATCACGACTAAAATGAACTTTTTCTTCTCTGCTTTGAAAAACCTTCAAATACAACAAATATTCCTCAAACTGAAACCTCTTTGATTTTAAATGTTTCCCAGTGTCTTTCTTAAGTGTTTTGTTTTAGATGATGAAGTCTTAATAAATAGTGGACACATAATAAGCTTTTGTGGGATTTGGACTTTATCCCACAAGTGAGAGGAAGACCTCATAACTCAAAGAGTGATGAAGCCGCAAGAGAGTTATGAAGGTTTTTCCGCACTAGTGGGATTAATTCCATATTCCACAGATGCCCATTATATAGAGGTTCTCTGTTTATACTGCAAGGAGGTTAAAAGCTTTTTTTTTTTTTTTTTTATTAGATTAAAATGTCAGGGTTGAATATAAATGCCTTAGTCAGAAGAGTAAAGAACAGCTGCTTTGTGGTGTCACAAAACATCCTGAACACAGTGGCTGAATTAGCGGAGAGACATGCTTTGAAAGTATTTTGTGTAGCTAGCAAGCAAGCATCACTGCAGATCACTTGCTACATGTTACAATGTTCTCACTTTCTGCAATGGGGAAAGGAACCCCTCTCTTTTGAAGAGGTTTTGTGAACTGGTTTTCTTCCTCAATCCCAGCATTCAAGACATACAATGGCCCTGTTTCTACTGCTCTTGGGCTTTGCTGCTTCATGAATTTGAAGGAGGTCTTCCCAATACACCAAGATCACTGACAAAGGAAAAGGTGAACTCATATGAAAATAAGCAGTTGCAATTAGAAACAAAAAGAAGCTCCAGTCCAACCCTCTGCAATCCTAGACGACCACTGAAACCCAGCTAAACATGTCCCAGCAGCAACCAGGAGTGTATTCCATATGAAGCAGGGGTGCATTTGCTCAGCATCACGCCAGAAACACTGCCTGATCTTATGTTAAGACTACTGTTTTGCTGTTATATGCCATTATTTATATCTGGCAATTCTCCTTTCTGTACCAGTGCCTTTGAAGACTAGATATAAGCCTCAGCATAAGAAAAAATCAAGCTCAGGTACTGATATACTCTGTATTCATGGTGATATTTGCCTTTTAATGAAAAATTACTTGTCTTAAGAACAGAAAGGGTCCAAAATACCAGTTTTAAGAATAGATTTGGGCTTTGATCTTAGGACCATAAACTTCCTTAAGAGACCAGGTTCTCTGCAATACTAAGTTGTAAATTAAAACACAAATCATTCACTATTATTGAAAATCTTCTGTATTTATCACATTTGACAAGACAATTCGGTTTATGTGGGGCATAAGCATTCAAAGTATTTTGTGACAGTATGTATATTTACAGATGTACATTGCAATGTGTAAACCCCACAGCAACAGATCACTGGGTTTCATTCAGCATGGGGGAAGCTATCTGCAAACAATGCCTCATTCTTCCCAGCCTTTAAATACCTGGGAAAATCTTTCCTCATTTCTTAAAACTAGTTGCTGCTTACGGGTTCAGCTGAAACTTGCAGCTTGAAATACCCAAATAAGTGGTCCATGCCTGAACGTCAAAAACCAAGCAGCTATTTCAGGATGAAGTTTTGCCATAACCACGGAGCACAGACCTGCAATGAAGACTGAAGTATCAAAATGCTGCCATCTGGCACAGGGCAACAGAAATACAGATCATCCTCTGGTTAGTGTTGATAGTGCTGGGCAGCTGTGAGAACACACTCTTCTTTAATACTCCATCTGATGCTCCTTTCAGAGGAGCAGGGACCTCTGCCTGCTGAAGTACCCAAGCTGTGGTCCAGGTCCTGTCACTACACAAAAAGCTGGTGAGCCACACAAGGCTGGCTCCTTCCCTGCTGTGAAATAAAAACAAAACAAAACACCCAAACCAAAAACAAAACTAGAAGAGCTGTAAGGGAGTAAATAAAGTCAAGAGAATACGCTGATGGCAGGATTACTGCTTTTCAAAAGGGGAACATGCTCTGTGTGGGTAAAATCTCAAAGAGATTTGTGCAAAAACACAGTTCCTTCCATGGCCACAACTCTGTAAGAGGCAGTGATCAGAGCAAGCATCTCCTCTGCATGGGCTATGACCTGTAAGAGAGCCTTTGTGAATTGTACTACCTCATTAAGAAAATATTGGAAACCCCCACGCTATGCTGAGACCTTCAACACCTCTGCCAAGAGGACAAGACACCTGAAAAATGGTGCCAACTGAGGTGGCAACTCAGTCTAGATCTGCCTTAACCACAAGTCTGCAAATCTGAGGTTCTGCTCTGGGTAGGATACAAGGAAAAGATCCCTTTAAAGGTCCTTTTAAGCTCTGCTTCTGATGGATCGGTATTTTGAGGTCAAATATTTTTAAATATTTATTTTTAGTGCTTTAGCATATCTGCTTGCCTGCTTAAAATAGTTTAAGAAGTATTTTGGGCACAAAAGCAGAAACACTCATAGCTTTAATGAAGCTCCAGAGTTACCTCCTCATCAATCACAGCAGTGTGGAGAGGTGCTACATGTACAGTTCAGTGGTAGGTTTTTTATACTGCTCTGATACTCTCCATGTCCCAAAGAAGAAAGAAAATACTAGCAGAATTAGAAGGTGAGACAAAGAAAAGAAGATAACAGTTATGATGGCTCATGGACTGGAACATCAGCAAAGTCCTTCCATTTCTCTCTAAACATTTTATCTCTGCTTTTAAGACTAAGTTTTACTATTCTGTCTCAAGAAAGCTAATACTGAGGTTAGTTTGAGAAGGCATTCCTCCATGATACAGCAGATCAGCTATCAGATGAAGAAAACAGATTAGGAACCAAATCAGAAATTAGAAACTGGGTTGTGTTCTATCAGCTGTATTTTATAAATCACCACCTACACTGAGGACTCAGGCTCTTCTGGCATGCATTTTTACATGAGAGTAATTCCACAAACTTATGGAGTTGTTCCATATTTATAGTAACTCTTTGGAAGTCTCTGCTGCCTGTTTTCCTATTGGAAGGAGACAAGAGGTGGAAAGTTAGGTGCAAAGAAGTCCACCACAATGAAATCATACCTTCTCAGTATGGAAAGATTTCTACACCTAATTTATGCTTATCCCATCCATTTTATTCCACACAATCACACTACTTGCTGTATACCTTGGGAGTACTGGGCAGTGGAGATATGAATAGCCGGCACATCAGGTTAGTCATGCTGGGCACAAAGACCTGGGGAGAACAAACTGATCATCAGCCGCCTGCAGCACATTGCATGGCAAGAAGGAACAGATATTAAGAAGACATGTCACCTTTTCTTAAATAGTTCAGGAAGTATCTCCTGCTTCCCAACAAGATTATTCAGAGCTGTAATTCAGAGAGGGTGCAACGTGGTTCTTTTGCCATATAAAACACCCCTGTCAGTACTGGGGGACAAAATCCACCATATGCTTTTTCTAAAATCTCCCTAATGCTAGTATGGCACTTTGCCTCCACAGGGAAGCAGGGAGGAGGGTGCAGGAAGATGACATCCCATAGGCTGCAGTGTCTTCCCTTTGATCGATGTATGTTCTCCACTGGGGGTATGACTTCAATTCTTTCCTTGAAACATGAATCAAATGAGACCACAAGCAAATATATTTCCCTGTCAAACATTTCACTTCCTGGAGACAGTTAAGGGCTAATGTGACATACTGTGCATGGTTTATTTTTGCTTTTGAGCCAGCAAATTGCTATACTGTTTTCCAGGCCCTTAAGCTTGGTTTGTGTTTGCTGAAAGAAGCATTGCAGACACACTGGCTGAGTCCAGTAGGACTTCTAGCATGCAGACTGATCCTAAGCATTCAGATGAAGAACTGAAGGATCAGTAAACCAAATTCAGGCCGAAGGCACATGTGTTCCTCTGTACATAAGACCTCAAAAGAGCAGACTGTGGAGTTTCTTTCATGTCATCAGATTTGCTGCATCATCCAGCCTGCCTTTTAACAAAACTTAAAACTGATGCAATTGGCTGGCTTTTGCATATAGAAAATAGACACTTAGGCAGAATGCTTGTTCTGCTTTTTTGTTGTTCCCTGTAAAAAAAAAAAAAAAAACACCCCAAAATCAAAACCTATGCAGGCCTCGGAGTAATCCCTTGATGCCTTAACAATGTAGGTGAGAAAACTGGGGCACCAAGCAGTATGTTTGGCTCACAATGACAAAGGTAATATATGGCAGAGCCAGGGGTAGACCATGCTCTACATATAACTGATGTAACCTTAACTGTTCATTCACTGAAGCAAATGAAATCCAAGTCTCCCTTTGGTATAGAAGGGGAGAAACAGATGCTGCAGAGCCACCAATGATCTTCCTATCTGGGAACAGCTTAGAGATCATTACCCACCTTATAACAGTTTACAGCAGCTTTTCTTCTACCAGCAGGATTTAGCCATCCATAGACCCAATGCAGCAGAGCAGCCTGACCAAATAACCATGACAAAGTTTTCAAGTGATTCCTGGATACTCTGTCAGGGTTACCTGAACATTGCAATGAACAAAAGTAGGTTCTCAGTCCATAACAGAGAAGCAGGGCTTGTCAGCAGTTACAGGCAATTAGCCCTGGAAAACATCCACCCAGGACTGCATCCAACCATTGTTTAGCTCTTGCAGGGTTGAAGAAGAAGGTTGTTATGTGAGATTGCTATGAAGCTTTGGGGAACACCTCTGATACCTTGTTAATAATAAGATAATGCTTTGTGTTTCTGTAACACTGCTCAATTTACAAGCCTTGATCAGTTAAGCATCATTAGGCTGCAGTATTTGGTGTTTCAGAAACCAGGAAAAGCAGTAGGCAAGCCCTCTCCTCATTGCCTTACCCACACTCCTACAAGCAGCCCTTCAGGCAGTCTCTAAACATTGTATGAAGCAGTCTCCTGTGTGAAGAAGGCTGGGATCATTGTAGGGCATACTGCTCACATAAGAGCATCAGAAAAATGCTGAGATGTTAATATAAATTATTGTCACTAATTCTGAGTTCTGTGGTACTAATGTATATTGAAATTAGCAGAATACACAAGTTTTTAGCATAGAGGTACCACAGCACTACAATGGAGGAAAAAATATAGAGTTCAGGGATAAAATAAAAATTGGGTATTCCACTTTTCTGTGTTCTGTGACAACAAAGACATAAAAAATCCTAGAGCCTTTTGGTCTGGTCTTAGTTTTTGGACAGCATCTCCAGCTTGGCAACACTTTAGCTACTTTTAGTAAAAATGTCATATGTATATCATTCAAAACAAACCGACATAAAGAACAAAACTCTACAGAAGGCAGTGAAAATATTACTACTTATACCAGTGCTGAGGCAGTTCAATGCCACTGAAGGTCTTGGGAAACTCTTCAGACAACTCCTCTCTCCTTCTGTCAACAGTTCAAATGCATATCTAGTTCAGACACAATATAGCAAGGGAAGCCTCTTCTTGCTATTGGTAATAGCAATACAAATTTTCCAACACATGTATGCCAACACGCTTCAGACTTTACCTGGGGAGGTGAAGAGGTAATTTGGCCCCTATGCCAACACACTTCAGACTTTACCTGGGGAGGAGAAGAGGTAATTTGGCCCCTACCGTGGTGTAGCCCCTGGCATCTTTGCACTGGCTACCTGCAGTGCCAGCTGCGGTATCAGTGGTATTTGTAATGTGGAATACTGCTTACCACAAAAACTATTGCACTGTTGGCATTTCCCCCACTCTGCCTTCCTGAAGTGCAGACAAAGAGAAACGTCAGAGGTATTTTGGGATACAAAACTGCCTTTTTAGCTACCTTGCTTCTTTGTGTTTGGCTGTCCGTCCCCCCCCCTCCCCCCCCCACCACCACCACCATTCTACTTAGTGTTTCTTTCCACTCCCAACTGTTGTTTTAACAGAGATGGCTCTAGGTGTTCAGCTGCCTTCAGCTGGTAGCTGTCTAGTTGGAGAGAAAAATAACTTAGCATACACTTTTCTGAATCAGTGTTGTAACTGTCATACTGCTAATGTTGAATTCCTTGTTGTTTTTGATGGTAGCACCCGAGACTGCTTTAGAATCTCTTCATTTCCTGAAAATACAAAGAGCTTCTTAAAGGTTATCCTGACTTTAAATTTCTCACTTTAGTTCCATATCTTTGACTATTTCCCTCTTTTCCAGGGACCATGAATATTATCACATTTCACATCATTTAAGATCTAGTAGTGTCAAAGAATGTCACCCACCAGTATATCCACATTTTGCTAAGTCTGTAAAACATAGATAGGCGCTGTCCTTGTCTTGAAGAACATTGTAATCTAAAGCGTCATGAGAGGCTTTGTAGACGTCTCTGCATGAACCACAAACTTTCATTACTGAATGAGGCCTCCTCAAAAGATACAACTCAAAAGCTGAAGGAAACAGTGGTACAATCAAAGAAACAGACATTTTTCATGTTTATGTATGTTCTAATTCAGTCACATAAACCATTGGAACAAATGGGAGAGAGAAGCAGTTTATTTTGTATGATGTGTCCAAATAAATTATAGCTAAAATTATTTTTAATCTTTCCCTGGTTCCTGGATGTCTGAAAATTATTATGGATCTTAAATATTTCCTTGAAGTGATACAGATATCAGATTCTATATGTTAAAATTCTTAGCCAGCCAGAACAATATCATCACTTGCCCAGCAGAAGTACATGCATCTTCAGGTCTAACACACAAATAACATATTTACATGGTTTCTATTAATATAGTAAACTGACAGAACAGATAGACACATTTAATGTCTTCACACGAGCATTCCATAACAGCCTAATCTTTCAGTCCTGAACTCCAACATCCAGGTGAGTCAGGTGAATGTTTCTTTTGGCATTCCTAAATTATGATTCAGTAACTACTGATGTAAGAGTAGCAATGGGAAGTTCAGAAATCCTATAAGGTATAAACTGTGCCAGTAACAGAACAGTGCTCCTGACATCTCTACAATATAATGGGAAGTACACATAACACCAAATTAACCTCTTAGTATTTTCATGAGCAGAAAAGTATTTAATTAAGGAAGTCAAGATTCCTTCCAGTTCCTTCTTCCAATAAATACTTTCAGACTTTGATCTTTGACCTTTATTCGTAAAATTAATTCTACATCATATTTCTGCATACAGCTCTCTAAGGAGAATCAAGTATACACTTCCCTCCCAATCCAAACCATAACAGAGCTTAATTAGGTGATAATTTATGTAGTACTTAGCATGAACTTTTGACACCCGCTGAAGTAGGCAGCATGAGTGTACATATGTTATCACCTGACTACATCAAGCAACAGAGCCTATGCACTGGTCAGGTATCTTGGGCTTTATAACGTATCAAGTAACATTTATAACCCTGTTGTACCTAAATTTCTAATAGGTTGGATCTGTCTCCAGTGTACATTAATATATATGCCTGTGTGTACTTAAAACATTGATAGTAAGAACTTGAAAACAACTAGCAAATATGGGAAACAGATGTCAAGACAATCAGCAACAAGGCTGCCCAAAACTTTGTACCTCTGCTCAGTTTTAGGGAAAGTACAGAGCTGGCAAACACTTCATTTTTGCCTACCCAATATGATTAAATGTGGAATTGAGCTCTTTTCTTTCTGAAGTTAAACCATGAGTAATTATATTAATCTGACCTCTTACTGTAAGTGTAGAGAGTATTTTACACAAGGTCTTTTTCCCTACCCACAAAACCTTACTACCTGTTAGCCTGAACAGCAACATTTTGATGGAGCTGCTATCTTTCTAAATGGTCAGATGACTGAGCACAGTTAGTTAATTTTACTTTGGTCAGTCTAAGCCTGGTAAGAAAATAGACATTAATTTGTAGATTGTCTTTGTTGAGCAGCTCTAATAAACAACATGTGATATTACATCTCTAGTTTGGAAACAAAGATGCTGAGTTACTTTGAACATGTCTAAATAGAGAAGATTTGTGCATCCATTGTACTATGTGCTTATCAATCTTTCTCACTGTGACAGATTGGAAACAGTACTGTCATGAATGGGTTTTCAATGACATGGACTACTCTGAACACGGTAATTTTTCAGAGTCCTGCAAGTTTATAATAGAAGTCAGGCCTTCTGACTGCCAGGTAGAAAAGTCTCTAGGCCACCAGAAAACCAAGAAAGGTGAGCATGCAAACTGTCTCAAAAGATGAGTTTATCTCTATAACCCTCTTTTCTATTTATATTCTTTACTTATCTCTGCCTCACAGCAATTAGTGATATCTCACCCGGTCTGTAAAAACAAAATCAGATCTTACAGAATCTGTTACAGAATGTTAAGCAATCATGTTTCAGAAATATTTAAAATTAAATGAACAAATGCTAAATAAATATATTCTACATTGCTTTACATTTATTTCTTAGGTTTCTTCCATCAATTACGATATTTACATTTACTTATAGCCCAATGCTGTTTATGAGAAAAGTAGAGACATTGTAGTCCTTTGCCTTGTTTATTGTGAATTCCAGAAATTTCTTTACAATACCAAGGAAATAAAATATCCACCCTACTTCTGTGTTCTGCTCAATTACACCAGCATGGCCATGTCTGATTACCATTTTGTCATTATTGCTTGTTTCACAGACACTTAGGTCAGCTTCTATAAAGATATCGCCATCTTGAAAAAGTCTGAAATATAGTAAGACAAAAATGTAACTGTGTTTAGAAAGTCCACATAATGTGAAGGCATCTTTTCTAAAATAGTTTTAAGTGTGATTAAAACACCAATGCTCCTCTAGTAGAATTGAAATTTACAGAAGGCCTACACACTGCTTATAAATAATAAATAATTCCATTTTATAGTAAAAAATATTAATTTAAATGCACTCTAAAATTTTTAACAGTCTTCACTAAACATCTATTTACAGCTCAGCTGCTACTTCTCCCCTGTAGAGTTTTTAAGCATATGATACTCAAGCACCTGCATTTTTGGTAGCTAAACCAAAATTGAGTCCAAATGCAAATTAAATTAGGTTAACACAAAATGTAATGCTTGCACAAGTTTTTGCATTAGCAAACAGAGCTGCTGGTTATGAAGGAACTGAGCTTATCTGTCATTTTATCAACGGCAAGAAACACTTACTGAGTTTGTAGACTTTTGCCACAAGTGAAGAGTTTTACAGTAAGTAATAGGTTTTTGAAGAAGGAAAACTATAAAGTACAAAAGTGAAACCTCTCTTTCCATGTATGGACTGGATTGCTTTCTGCAATAAAAGCAGCAGAATGAATGGGAGATAACCTTGGGAAAGGGCTTGACTAACAAACACCTGATACTGATTCTGAAGTTCCTGCAAATCCATTCCGGCTCCAGACTGCCTCTAACAGGGTCTGTCCCTCCAACACCTTGCAGTCAGCACAGTCTTTCACAGGTGTACAGAACGATGCCATACTCTTGAAGCCAAAATAGGTCCTTGTTCCAGAAGGCTGAGTAACTTTAAAAGATGTAGGGCATTAATTTATTCCAGCATGTGTGTTTGGGCAAGTCACTGATATCTCTTACTGTATCCTCTTCTTTGCAACTCACAAATTATTCAGAGGATGAAAAATCTGAAGCTGTCACACACCACCAAGTCACTGTCAAGATGTCTCCCAGCCTGATTTGGTTTGCTCTATTTGGTTAGTAACCAAATTCAAAAGGGGAATGTAGCTCCTGAACAAATGCATGGCAGAGCAGACATTCCTAGGTTATTTTAGAGAAGTTGATTCTAATTTCGTACAGACTCTATGAACGGGAGGACAGAGGCTTAACTTTTTTCACCAGCTATCAGTTGTCAGCATCTCTTCCTCACACAGTCAAGACAAGTTGAGCTTATTCCTGGGTCTAGACACACAGTCTGAACCTTCAGCTGGATCCCACTGTAAAAAAAAGAAAAAGACCAGCTACTGTGAAGAGCATTGAGAAGCAACAGCTAGTTTATATTCTGTCTACAGTTTAGCATATGACCACAAAGCATGTCATTCCAGGGGACTCAATTCAAAGCAAAACGTTTAAGCTTCTGCACTGCAGAACTTCATGCACAGCCAGGGAAAACAGAGAACAACAACTTTCCACAGTGTTTAGCTGCTTTGCTTGTGCTTCTATGATACAGAGGCCAAATGTACAGTAATTTTAACTGAATCAAGTCCAAGACTTGTCTAAGTGTATCCACTGAAAATGAAACCGACCTTGGGGAGAAAGAAGAAATGGCAGGGTAGTGAAAACATCTTATGCCTTAAGGAAAAGCATAGAGAAAGTAGTAGCAACTCATGCCTGCTTTCAAAATAATAACGAGGGCTATTATTTACCAGACAGAAGAGACCTTTCTCCTTTCACTGTAACTCTGGTGCCAGCAAAGACAGACAAGGTAAGTATTCTGAGGGAAAACAGGAGTGAGTATTCAAGAGGATGCTGGTAGGACAGGAAGCAAGAGCGAGAGATTCTCTTTCTCCTCGTGGAATGGAAAGGATGATTTATCATAGCCAACTAAAGGAGCAAAACAGTGTATGCCAGCAGAGAGCGAACTGCAGAACTTCTGGCAATAGAAGGAATATTTAATCCATAATACTGATGGCTTTATTTTAGCTTCTAAACTTACCCTTGTTGTTCTACAAATTTATATAAAAATCGCATAAATGATATTATGGATCTATGGTCAAAATTCCCCTTGAGCTTACTTGTCCATTCCCAAACTTAAAAAGAAATAGCTATGAAGCAACATGTAAAGCACACTTATTTTCCAACATTTGTCTAACAAGTGGACAGAGTATATTACTCACCCAAAGCATCACCTCCCATGAGTTATGTCTTTTTCAATTTAACTTTTTTTCTTTTTTATTTTTAGTGAGCAAGGTTTAAAGATGCCAGACATGTTCTTCTTTTCCTCTCATTTGCCAAACCCTCTTGCTCTTTGCCACCTTCTCTTGCAGGAGACTCACACTGCTTTCATTTCATCTCTTCTGTTCCCTCCAGGGAGGGGAGAGGTGGAAGGGGGAGAAAAAGCTTCCTTTATTACCTCTTTTCCTAGATCAGTTGGCTTGGCTGATAATGGTGTAGAAGCATATGCCATGAGTTACTGCAGCGTTCACACATTCCAATGCCCATAAGGATGGAAGTGTCCAGTCCCACCACTGTGCACAGTGGTGGAGCTCAGTTATTGATAAAGGTTCTGATCTGAATTCTGAATACCTGAACAAATGCAAACACATTTGCACAGGTTTCGTTTTAGTGATTAAGTTTTCCCTCTGCATTTTCCCCTAATTATATTATTCTAAGGAACACTAAATAGTAATTCTACATGATATTTTTACCACGCGCATAGTATTTCAAATGAAACGTTATTTAAACACTTAACATGTACTCTTTAGTCCTACAATTTTCAATGTGTTCCGGCTATATTAAACAAATATTGAAGAAAAAGTTGGGCTATGTGCTGTTTTTTTCCATTTTAAGTGTTTAATTTGTAATAAACTACATGTATGCTGCAAATACGTTCAATATATATATATGGCCCTTTATGCGTTAAGTGTTAAGAATATATTTTTGCACTGCCATAGTTGAGTTTGTCACATTTTCCATTACCAACTTCATTTCAGGGTTTATAACTTCTCCATAAAATGTGCCCTTCAGGAGGAAACTTGACATTTAATTCCCCAGCTGAAAAGAAGAGGTGGGGTTTTTTCCTTTTAAAAAACAGATTAATAAAATAATTGTTTAGCAAACATTTCTAACATCCAGAAATGAAGTGACAAAAAAGCCTCTGAAGCCTGGATTCCCGCTCTTAGACTGCATTTAACTGAGCATTTTAATTCTAACCAAAAATAAATACTTTCAGATATCAGCTACTACTGATTAGAGTTTAAAGCCATTTTTTACTCCACCACAAAGCAAGTGAAATAACCCCTGACCCAGATCTTAATCTGTTATAATACAGTATATGTTCATTGTCTGTCTAGATCACTACTAATTTAAGCAGTCAAACCTCCTAGCCCAGAACAATAAAAGCTCTGTGATCTTACAAAATTAGAGCTAACAGAATGATGGCAGTCCATCAGTGACTGTATGATTTAAATTCTGCTTTATATACCTGTTTGATACTCTGCAGCTCATGATGAAAATGTATTCACCACTTTTTCCTCACCTCTAGAAATGTTATACCAAAAGCATACTGCTTACTTCTATTTCTGTTCCTAAACAGGACCGGAAAATACAGCATGAGACAAACCATACAGAATAAAAGAATAGATGAAATGAAATTAAAAGCTCAATTGGTTTCTGGAAAATTTAAAAGTAAATTAAAATATGTTTATGAATAAAAATATACTTTCCATAAAACAGGAATAATTTGTGAATGAGTCAAATATCAGAAGTCTAAGCTTATTGCAGCGTCTAGTTTCAGCCAATGCATGATTACTGCTATTTTTATTAAAATTAAATGGCCTTATTTTCAAATTCTCACATACTGACTGCCAGCAGTTTTCCTCAGCTACAGTTCTTTCCAGATTAATCCATCTCTATATTGCCAAATTTTATGACCTTTATTGCAAGTCACCCAACAAGTGTTTTCTCAAAGTTCTTTTTTTCCTGAGCAAAGTAAGACTCTTAGCTTTCATTCTTTCCAAACATAATATTATGCTCACAACTTGGTTTAAAAAAAAAAAAGTGATTCAAAAATGCACTGTCTTTTGAAAGACAAAGCAAGTTCTATATTTATTATATCAAAAAAATCCCTAAACTCATGACTTTCCAGACTTGACTAATGATTTTCAGGTTAGCAGTACTGCATTGTGTGTTCCTTGGATTCCTGTCTAACCACTACACCCAGTAGCTACTTGGTTTTTGATCTTTTTTCCACAAATTTCATCTAATATTTTCAGGTTTATAACTCAAATTAAATAGCTTTACTTTGACCTGGGGCTTTGTTATATCTATTTTCTAGCTAATCTTTAAAATGGCTTCCAAGCTGTATGGTTGCTCACATGGATTAGTAGGCAGGATCTGTGGATTTTGTCTGTGTTGTGCTTTATCCTCTGGCACTAGGTGCAGTTTTAAATAGAAAGAAACCATGTTCTCGTAGCAGACATGCTAATTAGTTTGTGTCATTCTTTCTGTCTCTGGTAGGCTGTTAACAAGTTGCAGAAAGATAGTTTTAAAAGAATTCCACTCTATCTTTCTTCCATACCCCATAGCTTTTACATCCTAGCAGAATTGTGATATTCCATTGATACTGTTTTCATTTTCACATTACAAAGAAATGGTACATATGTGAGCAGAGCTAGGTCTGTGTTTTGCTCACGTGGATAAGTCCATTTTTTTCTTGTTTTGTCTGGATCAGCTTTTTCTTCAGTTTCTTCCTGCGTGACCCAGCTCCAAACTCATACATTTTGTTTTCATTCATTTTTGCTTTCTTATGAATGTCCTTTTAGCCTCTAATGTCAGACAATTATTTACTAATTTATCAACAAAAGTACAGGTTTTAAAACATAACTAAGAACATGAGAAACCTTCCAGAAAGCCAAGATTTGTCCATTATTTAATTTCACTCTGTTGCAGATAATCCTCATATGGGATGTTGAATTCATAACAAGACCTGACAGACATGAAAGGGAACATCAGAATAGCTCCAGCCTACCAATTACAGATCGGAGCCCCTTAAGTTACAGATTTTCCATTATATACTTTATTCTAAGACATGCTTTCATATGTAACCAACCACAGCAAGTGTATATCACTCTTTATTTAAAGCATAATTTCTGAGAGCTGTCAAAATCACAGTTCAGACTAGCGGTGTGGTCAATAAACAGTGACTTATTTTAGCATTCTGAAAATTCTTTATCGAAATAATTGTGTAGAAATAAAAGCAACAGCATATACTGGAAATGCCTGAGGAACATTTCTGAACCGTGGTCACAGACACCAAAACAAAATTCACAACACTAGCTGTAGACAATCTCTGTCTTTCTTTAATAAATTCACACCAATATCAGAATTAATGCTTCTTACTTTGGACACCGGATTTAGACACTCAAGCAGCTGCATATTAGACTTTCTTTCACGGGAGAATTATTCAGAGTACTTCAAGTTACATGACCAAGTTCCCTCTGTTGTGAATGATAAATAGACACTTCTGGGAAGTGGGCTCAGGTCACCAACTAGCTCACGCTTCTTGGTCTATACCTTAAATATACTCCCATTAAAAAAGTCATAGAATCATAGAACAATTTGTGTTGGAAGGGACCTTCAAAGGTCATCTAGTCCAACCCCCCTGCAATGAGCAGGGACATCCTGGAACTAGACCAGGTTGCAGAGAACCACATCCAGACTGACCTTGAATGTATCCAGGGATGGAGCATCTACAACCTCTCTGAGCAACCTGTTCCAGTAGTTTACCACCCTTGTTGTAAAGATTGTTTTACTCACATGCAGCCTGAATGTCCCCTCTTTTAGTTTAAAACCATTACCCTTTGTCCTATATAGCAATATAAGAAAACATTTGAAGTGGCAGCAACATTTTTTCCAGACATCCTAAACTCTTGAAAGACATACTTATGTCTAAACAGCATTAGAGGTCTACCGCTTAACTCTACCCATCTAAGCCATAACAGTCCTGATCACGTGTGTCAGTCTCTGCAGAGGCTACTTTTAGGAGTTTTTGAGAGTAGCAGGTCCACTCTGCTTTCTTTGGTTACGTCTCTGCTGATTAAAACATTGATGGCAGAGCATAGGCTCAGTCCTAGCATACTGCCATCCATTCTGACAGACTGTCCCTGACATGATGTCAGCATCTCACAGACTGTGCTCAGGAACATTTCAGCAGATAGCATTGACCAGAGTCTTTTCCCAGTGAGGCAATCTCTTTTTCAAGGGAAAAAGGAGAATGTTTAGCTTACCATGTTTTTAACGCCCTCTCTCCCACATGCACACAAGCTTTGAAACCAGAGGTATGACATCAGTTGAAAATTTGGCTTTTTCACTTTGAAACACCACATCCCAAATCAACACCTTGTGGAAAAACAGAAAAGAAACAATTAAAATGAAAACAAAAATCAACAACAATGGAACCACATTGTTTTCCACCAAGTAAAGGATCTGTGACATGATCTTACACAGCCATGATAAGAAAATTTATTATTATTAAATTGCTTACTGTATTATATACTTACAAGAGACATGAATAATTTAAAACATAGCATGACTGCACTTTTATGTTTTCAAGTGATTCCTTTAACACAATCCAAAGAGCTAAGTGTTAAGGTTGAACTATCACTAATTCTTTACAAATCAAATTTAGCTTTGGATATGAGAAGACAATTAAGTCACACTCCCTACATATAAACAATTATTTGGCTTTTAAAAATTGATGTATGGAAATATTTCTTCTTCCCTCCTTGTTTCTTTCTTTCCAGGACTGTTATTTATTGCAACTATGATGAATATAATTAAGGCAAGACTAAATGAAATGAATGAAAAGACTAAATGAGAGGAAATGTAGAATTTATTGAAATAAAATTCATTTTAAATTCACTGGGAAGAGTGAATCCAGGTTTTGTTTCCTCTGAAAAGCATTAAAAGAACTTGTGGACATAAAGTAAGATGTGAGCCATAATAAATCATGCTCTTAACTGCTATTTGTCTTCTTTAATTTTCCATTTAGTGAAAAACTGTTTCATTTTTCTCTTCAGAGAGCTACAACCTACAGAATTTACAATTATTTTAAAAAATAATACTAGAAAAGAAATACCAGAGTTTCTCCACCTTCTCAGATAAAAATTTTATCCAAATCTCATCATTATTTTCAAGACAAAAAATAAAACAACCCTAACTGAAGTACTTTTGGGTGCCTCTGTCATTTTTAGTCATGTAAATTCCCAGTGACTCAAGTGGAAGTTTGCCTGTATGAGGACTGGAGGGAAACAGGGAGGACCTCTCAATTTGACTTCAGAAATGTTGGTCTTGCACATTCTTCTCCAAAAATGTAATGTGCAATGTATTTATTTATATTAGTAACCAAGAAACAATATTTATTTTGGAAGACACCAGGTGTCATTACTGTGGGCAGAAACATGGTATTCACCAACAGCCCTGGGCTGGGCACAGAGGGAAGATAATTTCAGGGCATTCTGAACTGGCACTTCCCCATAGGGCCCAGCTGTGTGCCGCAGTGTGGAGGGGGCACAGCAACCCCTCTGCATATCCATAATCACGCTGTCAAGCAAGTTTTGCCCCATGACATGAGATTAGAATTCTAGGAGCTCCTTCAGGTTATAGCTCCTTAGGGAAAAATAGCATTGAAGGGTCTTGGTTTTGGAGGGGACCCTCATTATTTCCCCTCCTTCCATACCTTGTAGCCTCTTAACCTACAAATTTCTAGGCGCTAAAAGTTATGTTTTTCTGAAGCTGAATTTTGACACAAAAAATATCAGTACAATACTGCCAATCCCAAGCATTTAAAAAACATGAGTCAGATGCCAAAAGTTATGAGACTGGCTTGCACTTCAGATTTAAGAAGAAAGTTTCTTTTCTTTTGTTATGTTATTCTTAGTCTACAGTATTGTGACATTTTTAAGCTTCTGTCTGCAACCATGAAAGCAGACACCCAACCAACAACTAATGCACTGTTTTATTTTTTTTTATGAAATTACATTTTTATGTAATACTTGCTTTTAGAAGCTCAGGCATTAAGAATACTTGATGTCACAAGACTAGCCATAAAAATCGCTGATTGGTAATGTTATTTGTTGTTAGTTGTGTGGTTATAGTCTGAATATCTTGGCACCCGTGAATAGACACTGATTTCAAAATGCATCCTGATATTATATAAATTATAAAGATATCACAATATGTTTCTGTTTCTTTTTATATGAAAAGAGTTAATAGCACTATGTATCCCAGAAATGACAGCCAATCACACCTTTTACTCTTTGAAATGATCCAAACCCACATATCAAGCCAATATTCTTGCATATTTCTGAGTGGTTTCAACTGCAAACCTTATGCCAAGAATACCCTTGTGATTTGGATTCTAGATTGAGTGAAAAATGCTTCATTCAGATCCAAACAAAATCATAGAAAAACGTTCCCTTCAGACTTGTAATCTTGTGATTTGTGCAAGAATGCTGGGGTTTTAGGTCATAAACCCAGAAAAGACAATTTTATAGATTTCTGTCCTACAATCAAAATCCTAAACTGAAATTCTTGACTAGATTTAGCCACAAATCTACAATATATAATTTTTGTATTACATACATAAATTACTGCTCTTCTGGTGAAGCAGTCACTACAGAGGAATTTCTTGTGATTCAGACACAATCTTGAGAGTCAGGATAACTGGATTCACTCCTTTCCTACGTCTGAGAAGGCTCACATTTCCAGTCCCAGGACATTCCTGTAAGAGAGTGGGAGACTGCCCAGATGTGAGCAAACTTATTTTCAAAGCCAGGTAAGTGTTTGAGAATGCCAGCTGCACAGTGATTTTTCTGTCCTGGTTGATAGGAGCAACATGGACTGTAGGACTGCATCACCACAAATGATGTGATTCAAACCAGCTCTACTGTTGTGTGTTCACCCAAGCTCCACTAGAGCTCACATCTGGTTGGTTGCAAAACTGAGCTCCATTCTACATTGCCATTAAAAAAATACTGATGTATTTTGTTGTGAAAATGGGAAGTTATCATGCAAAGTAACCATCTGACATCTCTAACATTACCCATAGGGTAGCTAGGGTCTAACTCACAGAGCTGTGAGAAACACCCATAGAGCTGAAGAAGCAGGTCTGGTGATAACCAAATCTCATATGTACTCAGTGGACTGTAAATTTGATTTAACCATCTGGCTATCAGCTTATAAGCACTGAAGTTGACAGTTAACCAGGCATTAAGCAAGAAAGACCATGGTTAGGACTCTGTAGCTGTTCTTTGGCCTCAAATCAGTCAATATCTCTCATCTGTCTGCACTCCTCATATATAAATATACACACACATCTTCCCCAGACTGCCACTACACAGCTTCTTTCCCCAGTTCAAAAACTTAAAGACCTATGTACTCGAAAGATGTTTTGCTGTGCATTCACATTTTTTTAAAGAAAACTAAAACCAGGAAATGTTATCCTATGCAACTGAATCAGTTTCCGCATCGTACGTGACCAAAGCTGAACTCCACCCCTCCAATCTCTGACACATGAAAGGAATAAGCAACAATAGTTTCTCCCTGTACATATCAGCCAAAGAGGGAAAATAGATTTCATGGATTATAATCATGTATGAATATAT
This sequence comes from Lathamus discolor, assembly GCF_037157495.1. Classification (NCBI taxonomy): domain Eukaryota; kingdom Metazoa; phylum Chordata; class Aves; order Psittaciformes; family Psittacidae; genus Lathamus; species Lathamus discolor. The sequence goes on along the minus strand of NC_088884.1, from coordinate 150,747,109 downwards.
ATTATTATATATATCCATATGATTATATATTATATAATCATAGTCCATTAGATTTCATGGATGATAATCAGGTCCATCACAGGTCCTGAAGTATGCAAAGAAATGTGCTCTGGTATGCACAATTTTTGACAATTTCTATTCTCTCCCCTTTAGCGTGTCCCCATCTATTCCTCTTTTTGTCCATCATTATTGTTCACTGGTTCCAACCATCATCTTATCTCCTGCTTCCAGACTCATTTCCAGATTTACAGACCTAGTCATGAGCTCTCCCGTTTCAGTCTGGTGCTCTCCCTCCTCCTGCTGCACAGATTTCTAATCTTTCCATTCATTAAACAACTCTCATTAAGAGGACATCATCCTTTAGTCAGCCAGGTACGACAAATGGGTAAGATACCTGCTTTATCTGCGAGTTTTGAGCCTGTGTGAGGCATGAGGCTCACAAGGGTTCTGACGGGCAGTGTGTTCTGTCCTCTCCCTACCTCAAATCTCATCCTCCACATCACTGACCAGGCTACTCCTCACTCTCACACATGCTCTTTTTCCCAGCACAGTTCTACTCGTTCCTTCAACTCAGACCTTCTCAACTCTTCTCTGGCTATTGCCATACTAGTCTCTTCCACTGACCTCTGATTTCATGCCCTGGCATGCCTATTTCCTTCTGTTCCTTCCCCAGTCTCCATTTGTGGCTCCAGGGTTTCTTCATCCCATGATTCTCTCCTCCAATCCCTTTAATTAGGTCTCCCCTTACCACACATATCCAAATGTAGCCTGGCATCACCCTGTGAGCAGTCCAGACACCCTCTTCATGATGGATGCTAGAGAGGGAAGAACTGAAAGAACAAGAAAGTTCACAGGTAACAATTCCCCAATGTGTACCTTACCTCAATCCACTGTCAGCAGCAGCAGCCCTTGCTCTGCCTTCTCTCTCCCCTAGAAAGAAGACGGATCTACCAGGAGCCTGTTGGACCAAATTAGGCCTCAAACTTCTCCATTTCAGTGCACTTCAAGTTGCTCTACTTAAAAGCCAATATGATTATTTAACATTCTATTTTAAATTGGATTTTGGTATTTTGATCTGACTACAGGTTCCTCAGGGCCTTTCCAGTCATGTAATTAGCAGGAGAACATTCGCCACTTAAAGCCTTTGTAGCTGTAGTCTTATTCCTTGCTATGAAAAATTACTTTTGGATTGGAATCTCGACAATCTTTTTTGATTATTTATCTAAAACTAAAAGCAGGAAATGATTCATTTGATTTCTGCCAATACTGGAGTGTTGCCACTTTTAGCTCAGGAAGAGTAGGCTTCCTTTGGCAGCCTTTGCTTGCATGATGATGAATGAAGTTCTATGTTTAGTGCTAGCTAAAATTTTATAGAGTCTAAAAAAGCAATCTAAACATGTTATAGGGAGCGGGTAAGTTTTTTTAGATAACTATACCATAAGTTTTCATGCTGTGTCACAGCAAAACCTTCACCATATACATAGGGGAAGGACTCTTTCCAAAAAAAAGATCTTTACATACTTTAAAATGCACTATTTGTCATAATAAGCACATAATTCCCCCAAAGTGAATGTACACTCACAGTTACATTACATAGAGGAAAACATAAATGCCCCTCCTTGTCTTAATGATATAGCACCCAAATTACATGCGGTCATTTGTCATTGGAAAGCATAGACCACCATGGAATGAGCAGTTAAACAGCACAATAAAACCTACTGTAGACCAAACCAGCAACTGCTACCTACTGATGAACAGAAAAGTCTTAGAAGTCTTGACAATATAAATATTTGTCTGTGTTAAGAGTTATACTAATTCAATCATGATACCATAACTGTGGGGAGGGAATTGTGCAGAAATGATGCATTTATATCTGATTGAAGTATTTAAGTATAGTTTCAAAAATATCCATTAATTTTGCATAAATTAGTCTCATTGGATGGCATTTGTCATTCAGAGAAACATTTTCAAGGTTGGAAAGTAAATAGAGAAGTTTGAGTAATTCAGGATATTTTACAAGTATATTGTACTCAGCTCCAGTGTCCTACACTCTGTTTTCACCTACAGTTGCAGATTGTCTTTGTGATTTGCTGGAGCATTCCTCCCCAGTGTTTCCTTTGATAACTCCCTGACAGTTTTCTGAAGTGGCAGGTTCTGGTGGGCCAGCTTTTATGTTAAGAACATCACCCCCTGTCGTGGTTTAAACTCCGTCAGCTATGCAATCTTGCTCACTCACTCCCCCACTTCCTTCCCTCCCCACCCCTGCTCCTGGAGGAATGGGGAGGAAAATCAAAAGAATGTAACTCCCACAGGTTGAGATAAGAACAGCCCAGTAACTAAGGTGTAACACAAACCACTACTGCTACCAGGAATGATAATAATGATAAGGGAAATAACAAGGGAAGAGAATACAATACCACCCGTCAATACCCAGCCCGACCAAGCAGTGAACTCGCCCTTCTGGGTAACTCTCAGTTACATCCTGGGCATGACGTGCTGTGGTATGGAATACCTCTTTGACTAGTTTGGGTCAGGTGTCCTGTCTCTGCTTCCTCCCGGCTTTCCCTCCTCCATGGCAGAGCGTGAGACTCAGAAAGTCCTTGGTCAGAGTAAACATTTGAGCAGTAACTAAAAACATCGTTGTTATTAGAGCTGTTCCCAGACCGAAAGTCAGAAACACCACACTGCGCCAGATACTAAGAAGGAGAAAAAAGACTGCTACTGCTGAACCCAGGACACCCCCATTCATGCACCTTGTCTGCCTCCAAGAGTCTGCTCAGGTATGGACATGTTCTCTCAGAAGCTTTCCATGTGGAAAATAGCAGATGATGTAACTTCAACCATATATTACAGATAACAATACCTGATTTTGAGAGTTATATTTAGAGGCTGAGTAAATAAAGAAATAGGGGCCTAAAAAGTAATTATAATAATAAAAAATATAGAGGACTATGTTTTCAATGTGGGAACAGATAGCCTAACAGGACATTTTAGTGTTTAAACATCATTATTTTTTTGATAGTTTAATTTATATTTTAGATTTAGAGGTTAAAATCGAATCTTTGCAAATGTATGAGAGCTTTGCGTGTGTCATAAAGTAAGCTGCAAAGGTGTAAAAATTTAATTTTATGAAAACCTTCAGTGTTCACCTTCATGATCCTTACTCTACCAGCTATGCCCCCAGTGGAGAAGGGGACTTCTGCCAATGCTTATATAAGACATTTATAAGTGAACTGGATCCAAAAATATTTCTCCCATTTCTCACCATTTACACTCTCAGACACCACGTGGGCTACATAGAATTTCCATTCATTGTGTTGCTGAAAATCAGAAATGCTCACCTCTGTGTTATGAAAAATCATGCAATCAACCAAAACTGTAGGTTAACTTACAGTCATTTCCCACTGATGGCAAAGCACAAACAAAAAGAATGCAAGGAAATCAATTGCTCCCCAAAGACTCTGCTTTCCTTTCACCTCTTAACCCTTTTCTCCTCTTTGGGTACCAGTCACTTTGAGTTTTCTCCTTCCTAACTTTTACTGCCACAGAAGAGGGTCTTCATGATCTAGCTCTGCACATTTCTTTCTCTTATCCAAGGGCCCAAAATAGGACCTTCCTCAAGCTGTATGCTATGCATCTTCTGATAAATGTGCTCTCAAAAATAAAAAGCCTTTGTACCCTATTTCCATCAGAGGCCCCCTTAAGGTCCAACACTCAGGTATGATCCCATTTACAGAGTTACCTCAGACTGGATTCACCTGAACCCAAATAAATGAGGAGTGATCATGAATGCTACATTCAAATCCTCCATCTTCTGTTCCAAACTCTCCCTGGGCACAACACCACATCTTACTTCCTTATAATTTCAGATTTGCTCCTCAAGGAATTCCTCCACCCTCTCTCACTTCTTTCTCCCAGCTGCCTGGCCTCACTGGCAGTCAGTGATAGACCCATTGGTTTCTCAAGACATGTTGGAAGGAGATATTTTCTTTGCTGTCTTCCTCTTATATCACCCTCTGGGGAAACAAGAGACTAAACATATGAAAGCAGCAACAGGCAAGCCCTGAGAAAAACCTTTACTGCTTTCCTCAAAACCAGCTCTTCAAGCTAATCCTTAATGATGCATAAAAATACTTATGCCAAAAGCCTAAATAGAAAGTTCTGTAGCTCTCTGCAGAACAAAGAAATGAAGGGAAAACTTGACCTGAAGCACCTCAGTTGCTCATATCAGTCAGTGTTGTCAATCACATAACATAGTCACTTTTATTGACAGTAAAGTGCAAATTAAGTTCTTTAAAAACAGTGGAATAAACACTGGAAATGTTATGTTCAGAGGTACTTTAGATATTGTATGTATTTGAAGAATAATCTGTAAAGTAGATTATCAGCTAATTTTTCATGGATGTACACTAGTATGAATGACGAAACATGCTGGGATTGCAAAAGAAAACAGATTACTTGTGCTCTGTAGATCCAGCGGCTAAAGATAAATACTGACGAACTCAAATCACTTTTGGTTCCTTCAGGAATAGTTTAACAGTTTATAAAATATTTTCCTTAATGGAGGCTGAGACAAAGACTAGAGAAAAACAGCAAGTCTCAGAGAGCATATCAGAAACCTCATTCAGATGTGTAGCATTCTGAGAAGCAACCTTCTTCTATGATCAGCAGCTATAAAAATATCTTTAAAGTAAATAGAGCATTTTTACACTGATGACCCTGTCTGAGATTACATCATGTCTCCGTTCCCGTGAATGCTGGCTACAGTTTTGGTTTTTGTCGTGTCTACTTGGAGATACATTTCTGTTCTGTATCAATAACATGCCATGTGTGTTTGAGTGGATGAAGATTTGCTTCTTATTTCCATATTTACTGTCAAGGCACTGAACCAGAAAACAGTTTCAGAGAAACCATTTCCTTTGCTGATGGATCCAGCACACCAAAACAATAGTCTTCTGAGCTATAACAAAAATACAAGGTAAGAGTTAATTCTGTATTGTAGTAGGCTACTCAAACATGCATAACAAAACCATTCATGAATAAATTACACTAGATGTACAGGCAAACTGTGTCTACTATGTACATTGAAGTTACTTCTATCAAAGCAGATTTAGACCCAGTATTCAGCTAATTTCAGGTATAATATGAAATAGTTGGAATAATGATCAAAGAAGCAACGATTGCTATTGTCTTTTGTCATATATACATGTAATCTATCATCCCAGCTTCACTAGGAGCTAGGAAGGCATGCAAGGCATACTGCTGAATTCTGTATTTCTTATGTTTCCTATTAGCTTACTAATGTCTACATTTCCATCAGTGGGATGAAAACAGCATATTGGGAAAAAGAAGCAGATGGTAGCATTGTGCAACCCAGTTGAAATTTTGGGAAGAGTAGTTATGACATCATATTCTTCTGCAATCAGCAGATGTTTCAGTAGTGTGAGAAATATTTACTCTAATGGAGATCAGAGGGTATCCATTTATTGCCCTCATTAAAACTTGACTTCTTATGGCCCTCTATACATGCAAAATAAGTTTGGCAATGGATGAGACTACAACCTGCCCTGTGAGCTTAACACCTTTAAACTCACATTCTGGTATATATATGCTGCAGTTTCACTGATGAGCTAAGACGAGGAAAATGCAGAACCAAGTCAAAAGACCAAGGAAAACATATCTGGGAAGAAATAAACACTACCTCCATAACTGCACTTCACTGGAGGTGAACAGTCATCCTGTGGTTTGGGAAAATGCTAAAAGACTGATCCATCAATCCAGTGGCGGCCTCAGCCTGTTGTTTAGCTCAGAGGTTTCTCAAAGCCTGAAAACCCCTTCATTCTTTACTTTTGAAGTAGTTTCTGAAATTTTCCTTTTTTTTTATTTAATGAAAAACTAAAATGTTTTTTCATTAATGGGATTTTTACAGATTTATTTTCACACTCTTCCTCCAGAAAAATTACTGCAGACTATTGGTATTACAGTAGGCTTTGCCATAATTCAACACCCCCATTGTGCTAGGGTTTGTTCCAGCATAGAACAAAAAAGACCATCCCATCACAAAATAAACTTATTTTCTTCAAAAAATGGAAAAAAGAGGGACATTGTATCTCCATTCACATTTATATGTGACATAAAGAAAGCTTAGTTCTTTGGCTGCAACGTTTTGCTGTGATCACTGAGCTACCATTTTCAATGGAGGATGAATGGTTTCCCTCTGAGCAATCCTGCTTGCAAGGCAGAGACTCCTATTCAGATTTAGATGGGTTTGTTTATGTAGCCAGCATTAAAAGCTGCACAGTTTCATTTCTCACTTTCTTTCCAAGACAGTTTTTCTCTCAGTTCAAAGCTACATTCCTACTGAGTAGTCTGTTAATGCCAACTCAGAACAGGTTAAAAAGAGGCAAAACTTTGGCAAAAACTCCCATGTTTAGCTTGCAGTCTATAGACAGAGAAGCATTTCTCCAAGAAACACCAGCAGGAAGGCTACTTAAGCATCAAAGTAGGCCTAAATAGGAGAATAGGTTTTGGTTTGGCTGCCTGCACAGGTATGAATTTCATATATTGCTATAGAAAAGCAAAATTGGACTGAAATTCTTTAACAAGCTCCAGCTTGTTCTTTTAATGTGAATTCTGAAGAGTGGAAACATATGGAACTGCTTTGTGGACTCTTCTGGGCTAGACATCTGTTTGCTGGCTGTGACTGTAGTAGACTGGGTGTTCACTTCAAGCACTAGATAAGTTAAATAAAATACAAGGATAAAGAACATTTATTCAGTCAATATTGACTGTTACAATACCACAATCTTTAGGACTGCAGCCTGCAACACTCCTTCATCCTCAGCTAAGTCATTACCTTGTCAGAAGTTTGACTTCTCTTTCCAACAAAAATGTGAAACTCCTCATGCATGTGAAAATAACCTTTCCCACCTGGGAATTTCAAGGGCTAGCATGGTATCATAGAGGCAATTCATGATTATGGGATTTACTGTCTTCAGTGTTTTCAAACATTTCCTTGTTAGGTAGCTCACTTGTTGTAATTAGAAGTCTACATATTTACAAAAAGAGACCAGCACTAAGCGGAAACACCTGAGACTTTTGTAGGAAAAGCTCATCCTATGAAAAACTGCTATTTAATAGTGGAATAAGAATTCACATAAATGTACTTTGACTTCAATATTGGCCTTATCCTCCTGGTGCTGCTGGCACATGATTATACTTCCTCTACCTCCTTCATCAAGTGTAATCACTGTTAAAGTTACTCTGGAGATATGCTTGGCAGCTCTAGGATCCTGATGTGAAGCTGCATTATATATTTTCCAGCAGTAACACCTAGACTTGTGGGTTGGCACCTAAAATGTATGTAGTGGTGATAGTTGGTTGCTTCTGTTGGTGGGTGCCTCTGAGGCCACCCTGCTGTTTGATTACACCCCATACAAGATTGATTTTTGAGTCATTCGGGTTTTTTAAATTTTCCTTCTCACTAAAATGTGAAACTACTTAATAGGCATGTTAAAATAGCTCCTCTTGTCTGGGAATTTTGAGACTAGTATGCCATCTTAGAGGCATTTGCTCATAATTTGATTTAGGCAGATAATGATCCTCAGTGAGTCTCAAAAAGATTATCACTTCTATTGGAAGCTGACACGTTCCACTGTCCAAATAATTAAGACAGAGGAATAAAAAATTAACAAGTAGTATAAAATGTTAGAATTATTCCCTAATAGTTTTCCTGCTGAAAAGAACACTAGTTGTCTTTCTAGCATGATATTGAGAAGCATTAATATTTCTCTTATGACACTAAAACTGCACTATTTAATCAGATTTCTTTTGATAAGTGAATTTATGTCTGCGTGGTTATCACCTACTATGGAAACAATTTCCATTCTAAAACCACTCATTTCATCCAAGCCTATCACAACACTTTATAAATGTAATTTATATCAAGCTACTAGATGTCCATGTAAAAATAAGTATTGCACAAACAAAAGTTGATTTGAAATGAAAAAGCTGCAAAAGTGACATCCTGAAGTTAAAAACCACAGAATTAAGTTAATTTTGTAGATATTGTATTGCCCACTACTTATTTAATTGAATACTCCGTTTTCAGAAAGCCTGAACTCAGTAGGTACAAATTTGGATGACACAGATTGAATGTGCAACTACTCCGAATTTTTTTAATCTTTCTCTTATTTGCTACTCACTTTGCAACCTTAGCTCAAAGAATAGAATACTAGATTCCTCAAGGGAATATCTAAGGAGATCTTTATTTTTCTATAACGGATTTTTCAAACCTAAATCAATCTTCACAATGTCTTCGGTATTCCCTGGGTATTCAGCAGTAACAGATAACTGACCAATCTGACATACCCATCTCAGCTGGTGTCTGAATTCCAGATGACCTGTACTGAGCCCAAACTGAAGAAATGGGGTAGGCCAGACTGTAATAACATGCACAACAATAAAACTGGGCTAGCAGAAGAAGCTGGAGGATTTTGTCTTCCAAGGCAGCAATCATCCAGAGAGTGCTTGGGCAGTGGTCTGTTTATGGGAGGAGGTGATTGACTGCTTTTGTGTCATTGACATGAAGCTTTGTTACATTAGGTTAGGTTATATATATTATTTCTCTTTCTTTCACTTATTAACCTGCCTTTATCTTGACACACAATTTTTGTCTCTTTTTCTTTGCCTAGTCTCCCACTCATCCTGCTGGCAGGTAGGGAGTAAGTGAATGTCTGTATGGGTATTTGGCTGCTAGCCATGGTTAACCCACCACATAAACATGTTGGATGACATGAAAGCTATCACAGGACTACTTTTCCACACCTGGCTACAAGCAATATCTAGCCTTTATTTCTCCCTCAGCATATCCCACTTTCTTATTCCCTATTTGACCATGTCAGGAACCCTTGGAAATATACTGTCAGCCATCCTACTTGACTTTCCTTTCCATGAAGCTAAGAACTCAATTCCTCTAACTCAAGAGGCAACAGGACAGAAGTAATTCCACCAAGAGATGGAAGCACTCCAAGTTTCACAGTATAAATATCAGCCAGTCAAATTGTCTCAAATAGTCTGAGTTTCCCTCTATAAACCGAAAACAAGATACTGTCATTTTGACAGATGAGCTGCCTCTTTCAGTTTAATCAAATATTCTTTAATTTCATGGGAACAAAATATCATTATCCTGAATTTGAGGAGTGAATTCTATGAGCTGACCCCCTTAATACTTATTAGGTACTTAAGTACTTAATTTAACTAAGTACTCATTACTCTAAATCCAGGTACAGCTGTGTTATTCCATTAAATACTGGATTCTATGTCCATAACAACCACCAAGTCTGGAAATGCTGACAACTCTGCAGCACAAACACTGAAAGCATTAGAGATGTACATCAAGGTATTCTATAAAACTAATTTGCATCAAATCTTTTCTTTTTCTTTTTTTTTTTTTTAACAAAATATGAAATGCTTCTTGAAAAAAATACGAATTTTTTGCTACTCTCTAGATCTGACTGCAATATTTGTCAGTTACCATTTCCCTGGTTTTAATTTTTTTTGAAAGTCACAACAGATTTTTAAGATACACTCACAGTTCCAATAGTCTGGTATGTAGCCATAAGATCTGACCTATATCTTAACAGACATGACGGATCCCTACTGTTTTCATTGTTGACCTATTTTAAAATCTAGACGCCAGTTGCTCCAGTCCACATCCTAGTGTTTTGCAGTATATGAGATTTTATAAACCTGGGTAAGAAACAATTTCATAATAAAGATCCCTTATTCTTATATGTTTTAATATGAAAATTAACATATCAATTTCTTAAAAATTTCTTTCCCTGTATAAAGATTAAGCTATAAAACTGAAAGATGCCTAATTTAACATGACTAATGTGCCTCCTAAACTACTCAAATGAGTGAACAAAGTTATAAAAACTATGAACTGCTGAAAGAAAATATGTTAGCAGAAAGCAAGGCCAAAACTTTTAAGTACTTTTTCAATTTTTCGTACCAACTAGCTTACCTCGGTTAATGTTGAGTGAGAGATCACACTATAAAGACGATGCCATCTAGATAATGCTTATTATCATTATTACTATTATTTAGAATCATAGAATAGATAGGGTTGGCTTATTATAGTTATTATATATTGCAAGTGGAACTGGAATCAAAACCACATAAAAGTGATCTAATGTAAGTTTTTTTGTCTTTGTCAAATTATATAATAAAGAAGCAAAGCTTGCAGGAGAAGAGAACGACTTCTATAATGTCAATATATCCTTTTTCTATATGCCATGCTTCTCTAACATCCTTAACTACCATGGCTACAACAGCGTTTATACAACAGAGGAAAGGTTTCGCGTATTGCACTGATACCTAAGACATATTAACATTATTATTAGGGCAGAGGAACAGATTAAGTATATGTAGAAATATAATCAAATACTTTAGTACAAAATTCCCTGTTGAATTCTGCATGCATGTTGCCACTAGCACATTTGCAAAAATGGTGCAGAAAAATATTAACACTTATTGCTAGAAGCAGAGTATAGTGGAGCGTTAAAAATTCCCCCAATTCAAATGCTTTCCTCTTTGAAGGCTTTGAGATGCCACAGGTGGAAACATGTACTGTTTTGGCATTTTCACAGGGTATTAATTAATCTTATAAAGGAGGTGGGGCACAGAAAGGCCTCCAGATCATCAGCTCATTTAAAAAAATAGTTGAAATTCCATAGTGCTGGCTGGGAGCACTTGGGAATTGCTGTACTGCAACAGAGCTGGTTTTGGTAAGTAAACCAGTTATGAAGGAGGAAAAAAGAGAACTGAGAACTCAAGCTGATGCTGAACAGCATGAGTGTGAAAGTTCGGTCAGTGCGTACAGTGCTGTTACTTCACATAGAAAAGAAACCAGCACATGGGGAAACTCTCCTCTTTGTCCATCAAAGCACTTCATATATTCACAGTGTGAATTTCCACAAATATTTATGTAATGAAGTACAGCAGAGCAGTAGCAGTTAATATTTGTTACATTCCAACAGCAAAAAGAAAAGGTAGCGTGGACTGAAATCAGCCTCTTCTGTTCTAACCATCCCCCTATTTTATATCTATTTATTTTATTGTGATATTTTTCATAATGTTCCAGGAATCTTTCACTTTTTCTCCTCCAGAACAATTAAGAAAAGCAGATATACAAAAAAATTGTCAATCCATGACCAACTGGTAGCTTTGGGGTTGTATTGGTTCTTTGGTGTTTGTTCATCTGCTTAAAGCAATAAGAAAAAGAATCAGAAATGGGAAGTGAATGTCAGTGATGCAAACAACTTTCAAGAATCATGTTAGCTAATATATTTCTTTAAAAGTGCTGGACTTTTTGTATCTGTTAAGAAGTTCACCTTATATCAGGGATGTGTGTTTCCTTTTTCATTATCAAGGGATAATATAATTGATTTTGCAAGAATTACTATTTCCTGCTCAGTGGTTTTATTTCCAATTTGATAATGAAACACTCATAAAATTTAAAGGTTTGTTGGGGAGAGGTGGTTTAGTGCTAGCACCTGGTAACTGCATGGAATGAATACTCAACTAAGGATTAAAATTCAGCATTCCTGTGATTCTTTTTTCACTCTGACATTTGTACAAGGGGTCAGGGAGATCAGCCTGTGTGAAAGTGGTGAAGGTGAGGGAGAGCAGAGAAACGCCCCCGAGCAGCTGCTCAGGAAACCATCTTAGAGATTGAAGCAGTTGCAACCGAGACTTCCTACAAAATTCAGTGGCTTTGAGATGAGAGCACTCAGGTTTGTACGTACTGAATCCTCTGAAGAAAAGCAAAATTCATAAGAAAAAAAGAATAATCATAAACATATTCTAATGGATAAGGTCCGCTAAGACTTTAGCTAATTAATCATCCAAACCCACCTATTCAAAAGCAAAGAGCACTTTTTCTTACTATCAGCTCAGTATGCTCTGCCCATAGCACTTTGATTGGGAACAGCTTTTCAAAGCACTGGGACTAGAGTTCTGAAGTTGTGGCTCCAGAAGCAACCTTGAAAAATCTTGGATTTCAGTCTTAGAAAATGCTGAGCAATATCATTAACAAGGGATGTCATTACAGAGACAGTGAAATGCCAGACAGCTTAAACATAAACATAGTTGTCAGACTATCTTTAAAATAGGCTTTGAAGCTACTATGTCATGGATGTCATGAAGTTTAGGTAGTAGTTATTTGTAAATGTTCCAACTACTTGGAATAAAACTGTGGTTTATTAGTATGTGTTGTTAATATAATTGAAAAAATCAGCAATTACAGACAGTTTCTTGTACGAGTTCAGAGAGCATTTCGAAACTAGGTGTAATGATCTCTGCTCTCCATCACCCCTACTAAGTAGGGCTCAATAGAACTATAAAAACTTTGACAAGTTAGAAGACTAAACATCACAAAAAATTGAGATGTCTTCAGCTAACCTGCCCTAAATATTCAATACACAAATAAATAATTGTCCAACACTTTGTATGAGAAAACATAAATTAAAAATAATAAGAAACAAAACCAGGAATGGACAATTTTAAAACTTTCTGATAACTGTCATTAAAAAAAATATATAATTCCAGAGACACTGTGCAACTCACCTATTTTCCAAGTCCTCAAGAACTCAGATTTATCTTTATCACAAATAGAAAACTGAGCTGTTTTCAAAAAAACAAGGTGTACACTGACTCTTTCATGCTATATGCCTTTCTACTCCTGTGGTCAAGTACCTTGCAGTTATTATCGCTTATTTGTTCAAGTGGTGAGGAAATATTAAATATCACAAGTTCTCAGCAGAGACTGGACAATAATTATCAACAGATGTCTGGCAGTAGTTTTTTGAGAGAGAGAAAGAAATTGCCCTTCCTTCCAAAATGAGAAGCCTTAAGCAACTCATCGATGACAGCTTTAGTTAAAATCAGATTTATGTAACTACCTGTTTTGTCACCCTGTATTTTGTGTTACATTAACTCGTGCTTATTTAGCTGTCATTAGCAAGCTCAAATACTGTCTGTCCTGCCTTTCTCATCACAATGATATTTACATCTGAAAAACCCAAGAACTTCTTGTGATTTACTCTCCTATTAGAAGTAACACCACTGTTGGGTAATTAAGCATGTACAGATTTGCAACACTGTCTGAAGCTTCCATACTCATGCATCTTAAATGATTCCCCAGAAGATGTGGAAACACTCAGTGAGACATACCATCCACTGAAGTTACTGATGGAGTTAATGTAATCTATTCCAGGCTCCCTTTACATGTGATATGCCTTGTTTTCAGAAGAAACATGTGGCTAATCAAACCACTAGACCTTGAGCTATTTGCTTCACAAATCAGCCCTTTCCTAAATATTTTTAAAGTGTGTCTGGCTTGCAAATACTGGGAAAAAGTAAAGACAGTAAAAATTGCCATAGTACCCATCACACTCCATTCTCCTCTGCCTCGCATACCTGAAGGACTCCATCTGGGTTTTGCTCCCCAGATGCCTCAGTTAGAAACTCCATAGAAACCCCAGCAAACTAATTCATAAGGCTAAATCCCAGGGATCTCCACTGGGTTTCTGCAATGAAAAAAAAAAAAAAACAACCCAGATGTATTTTCTTTTATTAAATCTGGTCTTTATTTGTGGGCTGCTACACAGAAAAGTGCTTTAGAGACCATTACAGGAAGATGGCTTCTACACTCCTTATACTGTTATATTTTGTATGGAGAACCCACACAAGAACTCCTCAATTAAGTTGCAGGTTTTTTAATTATTGAAATAAGCTCCTGAAGTGTATTCCTACTGGTTCTCAACTGCTTTGTCACACAGTATCACACAAAGCATCCTGGAAGATAGCTGGAAAGTGGAGGAATTTGTCTTCACCAGCTGCAGGTGCTCAGCACTGTGCTTTACTCACACCATCAAGACCCTGTGCTGTCAGGGACCCCAGTGCCATTGCTTGCCACATATGAAGCCTGACTGGATGTCGTGGTTTAAGCCCAGCCAGTAACTCAGAACCACGCAGCCTCTCACTCACTCCCCCCGTTCTTCATCCCGCAGGGATGGGGAAGAGAATCAAAAGAATGTAACTCCCATGGGTTGTGATAACAACAGTCCAGTAACTAAGGTATAACACAAACCACCGCTGCTACCACCAATAATAATAATGATGAGTGAAATAACAAGAGGAGAGAATACTACCACTCACCATCCACTGACAGATACCCAGCCCTGACCTGAGCAGTGATCTGAGCCTTCCGGGTGACTGCCCCCAATTTATATACCGGGCATGACATGCTATGGTATGGAATACCTCTTTGGCTAGTTTGTGTCAGGTGTCCTGTCTCTGTTTCCTCCCGGCTTCCCCTCCTCCTTGGCAGAGCATGAGACTGAGAAAGTCCTAGATCAGAGTAAGCAGTACCTAGCAGCAACTAAAAACATTGGTGTTATCAGCATTGTTCCCAGCAGAAAGTCAAAAACACAGCACTGCACCAGCTACAAAGATGGAGAAAAATGATTGCCACAGCTGAACCCAGGACACTGGAGCATCTGGTACTTGGTAAAACAAGGATATGGGGCTTTCATGCTACAAACTGTGGCCATACCAGAGCTTCCGATTCACCCTGAGGTCAGGTTCACCCTCACCCATATCTCCCACTTGGGGTTGATCTGAAGAGCACTTCATCGAAAGCTTAAAGCCTGTATAGGTGGGTAAAACCTTCTCCAGTTGTTTCTGGCTTCTAAACCATGACTAACAAAAGGAGATTCCCTTCTCTCCCTCACTTTATGAGAAGCCACAGAAAACAGAAAATCTACCTGTTCTTGTAAAAGCATTTCATGCCCAGCTGCAAAGCAAGATAAATGGTATATTATTATGGTTTGCTGCAAGGAAACTTTAAATACTTCTGAAGTTCTGTGATGGGACCAATATGTTGCTCAGAAAACCATAAGCAAGCAACAAGCAGCAAATTAAAACATGCAATCAATTTATGTATAGAATCGCAGGTTATTTTTCTCAGTAATTAATATGCCTACACACAATAGTTATCAAAGCACAGTTTGGATAGATTTCTGAAAAGGTCTCTCATAATATTTTCTGTTGAATTCAGTTAATGTGTCACAGCAACATTTCTTCTTGCTTTTTTTCTCAGTGTCGTAAACCCAAATGAAATGTTAACAAATTTTCTAAAAATCAGCACTTTACCCTAGCTGATGTAATAAAAAATGTTTTCATATTTTTATATAGAAAACTCAGGTTTAAAATGTCCTTTAATCACTTAGTTTGGTATTTTCACACGTGTTTCAATAAAAAAAGGTCTATCCAATGAATTCTCTTCTAAAAACATTAGAAAGTTTGAAAGTTGAATGTCATATGACTAAATAAGAGACTCATTGCACCAACAGGAGAGGGGCGGAAGAGGTAAATATGAGCAGTAGCAGATAAAAAGCTGCACATTCTGGATCTCATGTAAGCACCCTATATGCGCACACATACACTTAAACATGGATTTGTACTAGAACTTGCTGAAATCGCTGCCCAAGGCAAACCAGGCAGACCTGGAAGGCTGTTCCCTTTCACATAAAAATAGTAATAATGAATAAAAATACTTGGAAGTCCTCCAATGCCTCATACAGCATAATTTCTGTTTCTCTTCCCCATGCATAGCCACAGGCTTGCTCCAGCTCTATGGTCCCTGTTCTCCCTGGTTTCTCACCAAGGTAATATATTTGCACCACTATGAATGAAAAGCAACATTCTGAATTATAAGTACGAAGGAAATCTGTGTTCTTAACATCATCTTACCTTTTCTTGGTGTACTACATTTCATCACTCAAAGAAAGATCCCATTCACGATAGCAACATCATCCCACACTCTGGACATGAGGCTTGGAGTTAGGTCACTTTTCTCCCCTCTTGTGTTTCCCCCATTGCCTTGTGTGACCTCAAGCAATTAATTCAGCATCCAGTGCCTCAGTTTCTCCTTGTGCTAAACCCAGGAAGAAAGATTTCCATGACAGTGGCCTTTGAGATCAAAGAGTAATTTACACAAAGCAGAAATCAGTACCTAAATCCTAAATTGCAACTGAATATGTTCTGCCTTCTTCTAATCTTGGAGGCACCTGAATATTCCAGTTGCACTTCTGCATGATCTCAATGTTTCCAAAGCGAGTGGAGGTCTGTCTTACACACCCTTCAAACTGAAGAGCTGCATGGCTGTTTCCTGCCTCAGCTTGACCAGGATTCAGATCCCATCCACATATGCTTCTTGACCAGGACATGCTCCTGGATGTACTGGAAAACTGGAGTTGGTACCCTCTAAGGCAGAGGAGAGCACTGGGCAAATTCTAGCAAATGTCCTAGCAGCCATTGCCATCCACATTTGTACTTCAAAAGAAAGAAGGCCACATCTGCTTATTTCCTTTTTTTTTTCTAAAGACACACTAAGAAGAGGACCACATACCTATTTGCAGCCCTAAGACACCTTTGCATTACAGTAAGACAGGATTTCAAGCTACCCTTCCCCTCCATGTTTCTTGTTGCATATCTACTGTGTTTGCTGATGAGATGGTAGATTTCATTCTCAAGTATTCTATGGAATCACAGAATTATTTAGGTTGGAAAAGACCTTTAAGATCACATCCCACCATTACCATAGCACTACCAAGTCCACCACTAAACCATGTCGCTAAGCACCACATCTGCATGTCTTTTAAATACTTCCAAGGATAGTCCATCACTTCCCTGAGCAGTTTGTTCCAGTCCTTGATAACCCTTTTGGTGAAGAAATTTTTCCTATTATCCAACATAAACCCCCTCTGGCACAACATGAGGCCATTTTTTCTTGTCCTAACACTTGTTACTTGGGAGAAGAGGCCAACCCCCACCACACCTTTCAGGCAGTTGTAGAGAGCGATAATGTCTCCCCCTGAGCCTCCTTTTCTCCAGACTAAACAATCCTAATTCTGTTGGCCATTCCTCCTAGACTTGTGCACCAGACCCTTTACCAGCTTTGTTGTTCTTTGGACACACTCCAGCACCTCAATGTCTTTCTTGACATGAAGGGCCCAAAACTGAACACTGTATTCAAGGTGCGGACTCACTGGTGCCAAATGTGTGATTGTTTCCTCTAGCATCTAGCCCTAGTGACGATAAGATTCTGCTGCTTCAGTTTCATCTGTACACCTACAACTTAATCACAATCATTAGTACAATCATGAGTCCTAACTAAGGAGCTAGTACCTTGGCTTGTGGTGTTGCCATGTTTGTTCATCTAAGGTCTTAAAATATGATAATTTCCTCAACTGCATATTGAATACAAGACAGTATCTGGATATCAAAAGTCTGGTCAACCATTTTAAAGGACCTGACAAAACTAAACTAAAGATAAATTCGAAATTCTTATAAAAGCATTTTCAAGTTTTACTTAGGCCATCTCCAAATCTAGAAGGTAGTATTCAATATTCTTCCATGACTCCAGTCCTATGCCTGCAATTAACTATTAAAATCAAGGGCAAATTAGTATGTGTATTCATGTCTTATGCTAGTAAGAATCTCCATTTCTTTGTCTTACTTTCCAGATGTTCAGATAATAACTAAATTATCCTATATAGCTGAAATGGGCAACAAAGCTAGCAGCATTCTTTGCCTCTAGGTACCAGAGAGCTCCATGGGAAAACATGACAACTTAAGTGACTATAAGTTATAGCTTGCAGGGCTCTGGAATAAATCTTCATGTTTAAAATAGAATTAGCCATTCTTCAAACAACATGCATTGAAAAATCATTCTCATCTAAGCAGGTACAAATGAACTACTAGTAAGGCTTCTGTAAGAAAAACAAAAAGAATAGTGTGAGAATAAGCTTACTGCCACAAAGCACATATGCTGTTCTGACTGAAATTTTCCTGTGAACATGTGACATACTCTCTTTAGATGCTTACATAAAGAAATATTGAGTGCTGTCCATGATTCTGTTTAACTACCATTAAAAAGCCATTATTCAATAACACAAACAGCTTAGTTTCACCTCCTCTAAGGTTGGCGTTATTCTTGGTGGGTTGTTTTTTAAGTCTGAAAAGAGGACAAGACACAGTTATACTGTGTGGCTGCTGGACAGGAGGTGCCATTGTGGCTACGAGAGTTTTATTTATCCTTAACCCTAAGAAGCAGCCCTTTAACCAATAGCCTTCTCTACTCCCTTTCCACTGGAAATTTAGCACTATACTTTTCTATATTCCCAAGACAGTTTTTAATGGCTGTTTCTGGTTACAGAGAAAAAGCTTCTTCTGAGTTGGTCATGTTCCAGTGTAACAAGTAACGGCACTTACCAGCAACTTACACTGCAATCTTTTGATGCTCAGAGAAGATCCACTACTACTGGCAAGTCTTTATGGCAGCTCACCGGTGTTGCTTAGATGAATGACTCATTTCTGAAAGAGTCAAGTGGGAAAAGAAGCTAAAAAAAAACAGCTGCACATTGAGAAAGAAAAGAGTTTTTGTCACTGGCCATAGTTGTCTAATCTAATTTTCAATATAGGTGTACAGTAATAGGTCTAACGTGATTAGCAAAGTGTCATAAAGACACAATTCCTGAGCAGTTTTAAACACACACACATGTACTCACACACACACACACAGAGCTGGCAGTCACAATCTGTTGTTTTCAGAGTGAATAGCGTTAATCATTTTTAATGGTCAATCTGTAAAAAGAAGTTCTAACTGATTACTGGTGTAAAAGAAAATAAACATCATACATACAAATTTGATTTCCAAAAAAATGAATCACTTTTGTCGGGTATTTAACTTAAACCAGCAAAACAGACCATCAAGAAGGCAGCATTTAAATGGATGCCTGCAGCGATGGCCAGTCAATGGCCTCTTTATTTGTTAAAGATGGATTATTTTAAATAAATTACAGAGCACTTTCACTGAATAAACAGAGTCTCAGTGGCTGTGGCATGCTATACATGCTTAATTGAGCCACAGAAATCCTAAATGACTACTGAGCTGTGTAATCGCCTTTGATTTTGCTGATAGGACTTGATTCTTTAGGCAAAAACCAAGCCATTGAGGGCTGAAAAGCAACACTACCTTGAGGAAAATAGAAAGTTTAATCTGGAATATATACTTATAATATTTCGGAAACCACAGGGATGGAGTGTTCCAATAACTGAACACAAGGCAGCTTCAGAAGTGAATGATCTGTGTGTCATTTTTATTTGAGCTTGATATGTTAAATGTCCCAAATGTTTATGCTGTATAAGCCCACTTAAACATTGCAAAGTGCAACAGATTCATTGGCAAAATAAAAAGCATAGCTTTCCTCATCTTGCTTGCTGTCTTTTTGCATTGATACAGTGCATAATGCACATACAGGTACCCATGGGGTTTCTTAAGTAATCGCATAATTTGACTGTATTTGGGGAGCCTGTTAATATGATCTATTTTTAGTGTTACCTATGTCTTCTATAGACTGAAGTAAAACACTAGGTCAGAAACCAGGAAAAATGCTTTAACCCTTACTGATCATAATGTTCTTTTTGAGATTGTGTATTACTGACTCTATGTCCCAGCCTTCACATCACTTAGCCACCAAAAAATCACATCTGATATAAATCTATAATTGGTACAAAAAGCTTGCAGGATCAGACCCCTTCTTGACATGAATGAATCCTGAGCTAATGACATAGGGAATTCATTTTGACAGAAGTTATGACCTTAAATAATATTGCTTCCATTTGTCAATATCTCTAGAAAATGGTTTGACATTGAGAGGCAGTTTGAAAACTACCTTGAATAACAGCAATTAAAAGAGAGATTGATACTCTTAGGCACTTTAATAATCATTGTGTAACTGGATTTTCTCTGAAGAATTTCAGCACCTAAAGCTTTCTTCACTAAGCAAGTGCAAAAAAGCTTAGCTATGAAATTCCCTCTGTAATGGAGCACAATGAGCTGCATATGCAGTTTCCACAATTACACTGCACATTTGAAAAAAATTATATACCAGTTTAACTATGCTAGTAAAGCAAGTGCCTGCCAACATCAATTACACCTGATAAGCATAAAAAAATAAATTTTATCCATACACAATGATCACAGGAAATTAAAACATGTAATATTAGATACGAACCTTATGCAGTTTTTGATAAGACCAGGCTGCTTCACAGTGTCACAAACTGGCCAACCAAGGATGCTCATCAAGCTGAGAAAGCTTTGGCCAAAGCAGCTGAACTGTTCCTGTGTGATTTCAGAAACCCAGAGGAAGAGGCAGTAGAAGAATTTGAAGGTGGTCTTGGTGCAGTTTAGGTTATTCACTTGATACCGTTCATAATACCTGCGAGAAGATCCCATGGTCACGAATGTCAGGCCTTCCTGAGGGAAAACTATCTGGAGTTCTGCCTGCCTCCTGGGCCAGAGCAGCACAGCAGGGATGACACAGGGAGCAAACATAGCTGCCACAGCTCTGCTTAGCACCCTAGTACCATTTTTGCAGGGAAAGGAGAAAATGTTTAATGTTCCTTCACAGTGATTTCTTTTAGCAGAATTAATGAGAAAAGAAATCTGGAACTTATAGCTCTGTGGACTTGTGAATATAACAATAGAGAAAATCCCCCAAATATGTGAGAGAACTCTGAAAGGGCAGAAGGCTCTGCACGTCTCAGGCTATTCATACCAGCTCACGGCATAATTATACTTATTTTCCTTGGCAGTACATTTTTTTCCTTTAGCCACAGAGACACATTCTCTGGAGGCCACCAATCATACAGAAACCATGTGGTAAAGACGGGTGTAAAATTCAAATAGCTTGGTGCCACGCAGTCATTCCCTGCTCTGCCTCAGGGATTACACAGCAATGTGGCAGCAGGTGTGACCGAGAGTGTGCGCTTTTTATACTATCAGCCCTAAGGGAATAATAGTTGTGCCCATGAATCCCAGAGCTGAACTAGCCACACTCCTGTTTCCTTGGTGGCCTAAAAGTGGAACCTTATGTAAGTAATTTGGACTGGTTTCCCGTAGGTCCTTTTAAACCTTGTATTTTTTCTTTCTGTTAAATACGGCTACATGCTAGCCAGTAACCCTTCTGACTGTGCACGCTGCTAGCTCACACAGACATCTGGCTGGCTTCAAATATTCAAGTGCTTTTTACAGTTCCCTGTGGCCAGTGAGCACAGCATCCTATAGGGACTTTCACTGAGAAGGTCCCCCTGCTCTCTCCACAGTCCAGAAGAGTTCAAATAGTGAAGAGACTGCTAAAAAAAAATGGTCATGAGAAATTTTCAGAAACAAGAGGGGAGTGATCATATCTTGCATAAGTGAAGTCTAGGCAGACCTAAAGGCAATACAAACCACAGACTTGAAATTGCACCATGTGTGTGTAAGGAGAAATATGATATAATTGGTTAACTGAGACTTACTAAACCAGGAAACAGACTTGAACATTAAAATTCTAAGACACAGTTAATAGAAAAAACTCGATAGGACACAAGGGAAACAGTTATATGGGTGCGGAAGTATGCTAACTCCAAGAAAAGAAATGCTATAGCCAGTTTGACAGCTGCAGAAAAAGCAGCTGATGCAGTGAAACAATCGCAAGAAACTTACAGCCCTGCAGGGATGGGTGACAGATCACAGAAAGATTCTGCAGAGAATGGCCTGTAGCAAGCTGAAATAAGCCAAAATAAGAGATCAAAAGGCTACTTTTAAGTACTTTTAAGTGAAGCAACATTCCAGGAGTTGCTGCAGACCATGGGGTGTCCTAGATCCTGGAGATAGCCCACATACTGTCTCTGTTTAAAAAGTGTAAGAGTCACGAACCGAAAATTAAATAAAGATGCCATCATTACAAATACTATGCATAAAGGCAAGTGGGACAAATCCATCTCTTCCTGGCACAGCAAAGGTTCTATTAAATAGATTTTTCTCCCAAGTGCATAGCATTTCCAGTAAATCCCTATCCATGTTCAGATATTGGTGCTACAGGCTAAAGGATCCAACCCTATGAATGTACTGCACCTTCCACAAATCAAATGCTAGAACAAATATTGTGAGACATATGAAGAAGTATATGATACATTTATTTATATAGTGTCTTTCAGACCAAAACATTTCAAAGTGCTTAACTATTGATCAGCACAGATAACATCATGAGTGTATTCACTGATCAAAAGGTCACAGATATCCTTAGGTGAAGAACAGCTACAAATAATCCCCAGGTGGAAGAGGGACATATAAATTGTCTGCAGAAGAGGAGCAATTGGGAAATATTACACTCCTCCCATGTGCCTTCTCTGCAGTGTCAGGCTCCACAGTGGTTGCATTTTTGTTTTAAAAGTCTGTCAGAGATAAGTGGCATAAAAATAAACTATTTGTGGAGGATGTGCTGGGAGCTGTACAGGAACAAAGTCTTAAACAAACCACTAGGCACTGAAGAAAACATCACTTATTCAAATCTTATGGTCACTGTAGAAACCTTGCAGTACCAATTACAACAGGGAGGTCAAGCTCTTCACTCTGCCTTCGCAGAAGATAAGCATTCAAGTTTTAAAAAGTAATCAAGAGTATTTTCATTGTTTCCAATTCCAGCATCTGTCTTCTCACATTGCCTACCAAAATCCTTCCTGCATACTGAGGCATAGTGCTCTGTGCATGCTTTTCTGATTGAGACAATCTTGCAAGAGTTTTGCTTTGATCTCAAGAGGAAAGCAAAGAAACCAGAACTATATCCAAACAACGAAGTTAAAGTGAGCCTTCTAGACACCAATTTCTCAGTCTCCTGCTAAGGCTATCTTGTGAGAAATAACTACAGCTATTTTTAATGTTTCTTACATTTTAATGGATCATAAACCTGATTTATGCTTTACTGACATCTGTTGTTATATACATATTTTGTCTCCTTTATTTATCTCCATTTTCCACTACCAATGATAGTCGGAGCAACGCTGCAGCCTACAGGTATAAATGGATTAATGATTACTGTAGATCCCTTTCCCACCATGTAGGCTGCAGGTAGCATCCCGTTTCAACCTCCAGCAATGCAAATAGGCTGATGTTGGCAATATATCATGAGCTGCTCACCAGTCATTTCCTTAATGACTTGCTAATTTTCCTCTCCATATCCTCCACATGACACACTGGAACCTCATATGCTTGTGCAGACCAGTGTAACTGAGAATGCAGACCGTGTAGATAGCCCTATGATTTTGTTTTTATGCCAGCTCTTTTTTCTCTGTCTTTCCCTTAAGGAATTTGCTTCCAATTTTTAATTCAATCTCTGATGTTGGCATAAATATAATTCTTTAGATATTTAACTTCTCTATCTACTGTTTCTCCTGCTAATCTGCAGCTGCCTGAACTTTGTGGTTTATGTAATATAAGAGAGACCAATGTTTTTGCTTTCTCTTCAGCATTTCATTCTTGTTCATTTGATTTACTCAAGTAAATATTACACAGCTCTGAACCTAATCCTTTTTATTTATTTATTTATTTTTTAATTAAGAATTAAAGAACTCGTATTCCTGAATTTACCCCCAGAACATTGTTTAATACATGCAGAATACAATGCAATCTTTCTTGGATTTGAATACTAGTTTCAATGAGTTTCAGAAGCATTAATAGCTAAAAACTACTATTGTATCCCAGGGTATGGTAATCTCCTTAAATCTCCAGAAATAACAAGAACATTGTTTTTCTTTTGTATCATAACACAGGGATTTACCAGGCTAATGCAGTAAGACTCTCATTCAGAAAATCATATTTTAGCTATTGACTGAAACAACTATGCTGTGCAACCACAGACCTAGAAATTCAAGTATGTTTTGACACAGTAATACCATATGCTCTAGATAGAAAGTACTTAAGGCTGTCCTCATGTGGTGTGTACCTGTGAAGCAATTGCCTAAGAGTCATTGCTTTGTTGACAGCATACTTGCTAATGGCACCACCTCAGGTTTCAGAAAATGGAACCAGTCTGCGGTCCGACCAGCTCCAGGCTGTGCAACAGCTCAGTGCACTTTCCTTTTACAGAGCCTGAAGTACTGCTGCCAATTCCACAGGGACTCTGGAAAAGGAGCAATTCAGATTCAAACCTCCTTTCTTTAAAGACTCAGAAGATGTCTAGCCAGTTGAACTACTTGTTATCGCATGTTTACAACTGCCTAGTGTGGACTTTCCTTTTCAATTTTCATTGACATTTTTTAGCCTGGGGTCAGCAATGCATTAACATCTCATACTATGTTGTACCCGAGTTAGCTCTCATTGTGCTAGCTTGATTCCAGGGTTAGTTAGCAAGAGCAGGCTCTCTGGGAGACTGCTGGCAATTTTTTTCATTTAATCTGATTCACATCAGTATCATCAGAGAAGGAATACATTCCCACTGTAAGTCAGGTAGCAAAGTCACAGTAAATTTACTAACAAAGCATGGGGCCTTGTATCACAGGGGTCACAGGAATCATCCACATGGAGTTCTATCAGTAATGGGGACTCAGGGATAGAAAGCAACAAATTTCCATGCTGTTGGACCGAATAAGAAGTAGAAACCATACTCTGTAAAAAGTGAAGAGGCAAATCATTACAGCTACAATACCAACAGCTCTTGCTCGGAGCAAGAAAATAAGTCCAAAATACAAATTACAAAAAGGAGAAGGAAGGGTTTTTTTTCTGTTGTGTTTATTTTTTTTTTCTTAATTCTGAGTTTTAAAAGCAAAACCATGTAATGTATGAAATATGTTACTCAATACCCCTGTGCTACTTGGATCACCCCACAGTCTCTTACAAGCCAGTATTTACTGCTTGGTGTGTTTTTAAAGAAAACCCATCAGTGAAGCAAACCACATTCTCATACATGTTTGACTGCTTTTGTAGTTCAGCACATGAGCCACTTCTTTTTTTTTGGAGGTAACATAAGGAGATGGAGCGTAGCCAGGGAAACAGCTAAGAGAATGGACAAGAAACATAAGAGAAACAGAAAGAGCTGGCAAAGACAAAACTCAGAGGAAAAGAGTTGGTGAACAATAAATGAGAGCCAGAAATACCACAAAGATTTGGAAAAAATGTTTATTTTATTTCAAATTAATAGCAAGAAAGAACCTACAACTGTGATACAAATTGCTCAATGCCCCATGCAGTGCCAATATTATGCCATTCATTATACTTGCAGGTGTATTATTTCTAGTTCCCTAGATTAAAAAAAAGAAAATGCTCTCCATGTATTCTTTTGTATTTTCAAATGTATTTTTTCATTGCTATAGTGCCAAAGGCTCTCATTCTTCCAAACTCAATAATAACTAATCTTTTTCCTGGCTACAGATTGGGAGCATGGTTACTATTTTGTGCAGGTAATTCTTCCATCTTTATTAAAGGACCGCTCTGAAATTTTGATCTGTCTGTATTTCAAGTTCTTTCCTAAACGCTTATTTTACCCTGTGAGAAAGGTTTTTTTATTAAACCTTGTTCTTGTTCCTAATTTCAAACCTGGTTCCCACCATTGTGACAAAAAGTTTCTTATGTTCAATATTACACACTTTCTTCTCAAAGAAGATTAGAGAAAATAAATCAGCACATTAAAGTGAAATCTAACTTATCAACATCTTTCCCCTCCCACCTGCAACCACTGTAAGCATACTATTATTGCCTGACTTCTCCAGTTACTGATCAGCAGCAGCTGTTGAGAGGGTTTAGACAGAGATAACAGTGTCCTAACTCCAGCAGTAGAGTAAATGATGCTAGAAGAAATAGTGCCAAGCTCCCTGGTACTTCTCATACTGACACCTTTCCTC
This sequence comes from Lathamus discolor, assembly GCF_037157495.1. NCBI lineage: Eukaryota > Metazoa > Chordata > Aves > Psittaciformes > Psittacidae > Lathamus > Lathamus discolor. The sequence continues at coordinate 150,721,318 of NC_088884.1, read as the reverse complement.
CTCACATCCACTGATAAAGAATCCAAATGAGCATGACTTGATTCTAGTTCAAGATTCATGCAGTGGCTTAGCAAAGCTTCTCAACAAATAAAAAGATCTAGTTCCAAATCTAGTCTGAGGACACTTGTCCTGCCTCCATGGCCACCCTCATGCAAAAAGGGGGAGCCCTGTCAGTCAGCCTGGGACACAGTGAGATCCTGCCTCACACCCGGAGGTCCTGTGTATTGTGCACCCATCGTGTGCTTAGTTTGCACCTCTGCATGAGGATTCCACCCGCAAGTGTGCGCACTGAACCTCATCCAGTTTTGCGTTTCCTCAATTCTGTGTTGTTATGATAACAATTATCTCCAAAAATAAATAATACTCTTACTTCTTTGAGCTTCCAGAAGTGTTAATTCTGTCTAACAGAGCAATGCAGAGTGGAAGTATTTGCTCCCTTACACAAAGTTGTTTCCTAGAAGGAAATTTTTGCATTTAATTTCGAGATCCTTCAGCACAGACACTCATTTCCCTATTTAAATCATGAGAAGAAAATGTTTAAGTTAAGTTTAGCAAATCAATGCTACAACTTCAGGACTCTCAGTGGTAATCTTCCTGTTTCCCGGGAGGATTAATTTGCTTCTTTTTTTTCTTTGCTCTTTATTATTTCAATTGGAGGATATAAAAGTGCCATTGAGGATTTTGAAGGATAAACACTTCATGTGGTAACCGCTTAAAATAAGAATAAAATTTATGGAGAGTGTAGACATTTTTATCACATTAATGTGACCTATTAATGATAAAGGAAATTCCCTTCATCTAACGAGCCCTATGTTTATTAAAGTAACAAGAGAGGATGTTTTAATTCTTACCATAAATCTAAGGAAGTTAAAATCTTAACCCCAAGGTACTTAATACAGTTGATTCTGTATTTAAAGGGAATGTTGTTAACATTTATATTGGTTTTGTTACCTACAAAATGGAGATCAGATATTTCAATATACATTTCATTTTATAGATAAGGTTTTAACAGATATTTCAAAAGAAACCTGCATGTAATCAAAATGAGATAAAATCATATATGCTGAAAAAGGAAGGGCTGCAAATTCCTCTATTAACATGAAATAAGTAATACGCAAAATAGGCATAAGAAGACAAGGCTCAGAAACTCTTCTGCAAATGCATTTCACTACATTTTTTAGTACAGCATTCAGTATGGGATTTTATCAAAGCTAAAACATCCCCCAGTGCTAAAAGAGTGCTCACAGTGAATATGGAAAGAGTAGTGTTTGACAACTGGTGCATGGAGTTTCAGTGGTGCCACTAGGGGCTGATTTTCATACATTATACTATTCGAGAGGAACTTCTATTGGATATATCTCAAAGTTTCCTTAAAATACTAATTATTAATAACTTTACTACAATAAGGAAGTGTTATGGGGCTTTGGTCATCTCTCGGTCATCTGTGAATATCAGGTGATAAAAATGTGTACATCTCTTTTCAAAGGTCCTGACACGTTTTCCTATGCCTGCAAGGTCCTAAGGATGCACTCATACATTTAGGGGATTTGGTTGGGCTGAGAACTGCAGGATGAGGTGATGAACAGATTTCCCAGCTTAAGCAAGGAGAAACTCATTAAAACAGGAGACTGTGGCAGGAGAGACATCTGGGATATGACCCATTTCCACAGGTAGCCATTTTCCCTTTTCTAAGGTCTCAAGCCATTAAATCATGTCCTCTTAATTCTATGAATATATGAAAAATATACCTTTGGCAAATGCTGAGCTGCATGCTCTTAGAATGACTATTAGTTACCTCAACTAGAGTTTAAAACCAGCATTGTTACATGAGTTAAACTTATATCTAAGCCTATAATGCCATCATGTCTTCCAGGACACCCTCAGCAACTGGAGCAGAAATCTCTTCTGCCAAAAAAGAACAAATTCACAGCCAGGAATCATGCTAGGTCACTGATGTTCACTGTCATTGATAAATTGCACTAGTGAACACATAAAACAAAGAATACAGAATTTTTAAAAATGGAATGTTATATTCCCTCATCCAAAATCTCTTCTTTACTAGAGAACACAGGCCATAAGATTCTCCACTTAAAAATGATAAGATTTCACACTTTACCCTATGCCACTCTTGACACCACAACCCTTTTTTCTCCGAGAGCCTGTCAGACTAAATGAATGATACATTTAATCGTCCTCCCCAACTGAAGTGCGTGGCCTCAAACCAAAAGTTTCTGTGCTTCAGATGCAAATATTTGTATAATTTAAAAGAAAAAAATTACTCAGGAGTCAAAGTTTTATAAACAACTGGAAAAAAATGTCGAAGAGAGTGTTTTATTTTTAATTCAAAGTCCAAATAAAGAATAAATATACTTTACCTTTCTCTATATGTGTATCTCAGGCATCTGTTAAAAAAAAAATCAAGTCCAATAGTAATTGGCAGTATAAGAATCACATTCCTTCTGCCCTTTGCTCAGGCACGATGCCACGTAAGTTCAATGCCATAAAATTTAATTTTTTCATTTTGAATGATTTACAGTGGAGCAGAACCTATAAATCAGAACAGTAACAGGGGTTATGAATAGGGATGTATGTTTTTCCAAAATGTCTAAATGAAATATTTTGAAACATGGTAAAAGAACTGCACAGTTCTCCACCTGGCAGCCATAATTGAAGTTAATAACACTTGTTTAGACATAAGGAAACTCTTTGACACCTAGACTTTTCTTTTTTCTTTTTTAATAAAATGATCAAACAATCATCATCTAGTCTTAAGAAATCAAAGCAGTTAGTTCTGGCAATATGTCACATGAAGGCAGTCTTGCTTTCAGCTATGTTTCCAACTGTGTCTAATAATTTTGAAAATACACACCAATTCCTTAGCACAATCCCCTATTTTAATCACACAGTATATTGCAAATCCTATTGCAGCACTTAGAAGTCATTACCATAATGTCAGTGATGGATGACATGAAACACATCGCATGAAAACGCTTTGATAGCCTCAATAAGTACTACTGATTTTGAAGCATTTCAGATGCATGTTTAGATTTTCCAGTCTCTCTCTTGTAATGTCACAGGTGGCAGAAGATGGGATACAAGTTCCTATTTCCCCACAGCCAGTAGCACCAAGCCTTGGAATATCACTGTTCTTGTCCATAATGGCATTCAGAATATATAACGCCGTAACAGAATACAGTTCCTTTGTTCAAGGAACAACCTTTCCTAAAGAGAATGAAAACAAACTGGCAGAAGTTTGTAAATCACTTAAAAATGACTGAACCGTGCTGTAAAAGCACTGAATCACTCTTTCACTCACTAATTCATTATGGCCTGGATTTCCAGTGGTTTTGATGAACCTAAGGACAAGAGTGCAGAAAGATTGACATAACTCTTGAATTGTGGTCTTGAATCTTCAACCCACCAGACTTGCTCACTTCTGGAAGCTGTGTAATACTTTGTCTTTACTCCTGCAGCCTTCTATGACCTCTCGTTTGATTTTGGAGAAAACATTTAGTTCTTTTATTTGCTGCCCTTCGATCTCTTGTTTCCCCAAGAGCCATCAAAGTAGCATATTTGCTGCTTGCTGTGGCACTCTGTGGTGGAAAGCTTCTTCTTCCAACCACCTCTATTGCCACAGTGGGAGGCAGAAATTTTCCAGATCACCAAAGCACTGCTGAATAAAATCTTGACGAATAGACACCTCATGAATAAGGTCAGTGCAGTTAAGAGAAGGAATTATCTTCATATTTAAACTTCAGGCTCTCATATCACACTATTACAACGGTGCACCTCTACAGCACTCACAGTTATTTTGGGGCCACCCCAGCCTTCTTTTGAATGTCTCATCTTTACATCATGCAAGCTTAAAATTTTCACTGTGAAGAATAATACTGCTTTTCCTAGATCTGTTAAATATCCACCACTTTAATGCTTTACACACTGCATCAACTAACCCTAAGGTGAAATTTTAAGCAGGTTAATTTAAAATAAACAGCTTGCTTTGTTTAAAATCTAGCTTATTTCTAGCAACTTTGAGTCAGTTGGGAACAAAGTAAGCTAACAAGTCAATCTGAAATGTGTATTCTCGTTTTGGAATTTGCATTGAACCTAGGTAGTTAAATTGCTGCAAGTTCACATGTCTTGAAGTGCATTTATACAGATGTCCATGTGAATGTAACATGCAGTCATTACCACAGACGGCCTAGGACCATCATAAGCATGGTAAAGGATCTGACCCTGCGTGGATCATTCAGATAAAACTCCTGTGGGTTTCAAAGGGAAAGCAGGATCCACAGCATCCTGGCAAACCAAGTAAGCACACGACAACGTGAAAAGCCAGTGGATGATGATGTCATGCTCCAGGGTCTGCCCTTATAAGACCAGGAAATACCAATCAATTTATATCTCATCATCTGAACCCTGAACTTCTAAGTAATGGTTTTACCCTGTATTCCCTCCTTTTCCAAAATGTTGTCCTGTTCCCTCTTACTTGATTTACTCTACTTATTTCAGCTGCTGACTTTGGCACTTTATTCCCAGCTGTAACCAACCACAGCATAAAGACGTATCCCTGAGCTGCTCTGATGCAGAGTGGTAGGGAACTCATTCACATCAGTTCCCTCTCAGGTGACTAGCCTTGTCCTTGTAAACTGGGTTAGAAAGATTTAACAAGCAGCTTCAGACATCACAGACACAGATGCCTACATCTCCTAAGCCCAAGGTAGAAAACAAGGTTAAAATGCTATCACCACATGATTTAGTATTAGGATTAGCTGTTTTATGGGGAAGCAAAACCAATCAAAGGGAAATGCAGATTTTGTAACCTCACAACCCAAGTGGTGCACTTGCATGTGGCTGAGAGATGCCTGCACTTGAAAGCTTTCCTAAAATTTTACACATTTTTCATTCAAAAATCAAACACCCAGGGCATGTGCATAAAAGTCACAGTCAGATTCTTCAGCTGGGCATATAAAGCCTTTTTTTGTTTGTTTTTCCAATTTCAGCTACAGAAAACTCCTCCTGGTATAATTCACTTCAAAGTCTAAAATTTATTCCAGTGATAATTGCTGAATTTATGTGTATTTAGAGCCCAGCACTTAAATAAAACAGCTACATTGGGTGATTATATATAAAGACTGTGCCAATTTCTTTGAATAGGAATGTAGTAAATTACTACTGATTACACAAATACTGATTAAAATTTGAAGGCAAATAAATAACGAAGAGGGATGTTATTTATTTGTCCAAATGCTCTTAAGAGTACAGTCATGCCAAGCACAACTTCCAATAAAAGCAGAGGATGGAAGTACAGCGTTATGCTGGTGGATGGTCTGGACTGAATCATGAAGACAGCGGTGATTACTGGTTTCAGGTTTGTTCTGTCTCTCTGTCTCTCTATTTTTCCTTGTTACCTCTGTAACACTATCTGAGCTCATACCAGGAAAAATCTGACATTAACTTTGTGCTTACAGATCCTCTTCAGCTTATTTGGGGTTTTGCTTTGTGCAAGCTGATAGAAAAGCGAAGATGCAATCTGTCAAGTCAAGGGAAATCTTCCCAAATCTTGTGTATTGCTCCTTCATGCAACACCTGCAAGTACCTTCTGAAACTTTTGAATACAAAGGCAAATCTGTCTCTGGAAATGTCTAATAGATCGCCTAAATGCTGCCTTCAATCTGTTTTACAGGGAAAGGTGTTGACACTTGAGTAAGTTCTGCTTAGGAAAAGACAGAAAATTATGATTGAGAGGCTCAAGAATATCGAATCATAGAATCATAGAATAGTTAGGGTTAGAAAGGACCTTAAGATCATCTAGTTCTAACCCCCCTGCCATGGGCAGGGACACCTTACATTAAACCATGCCACCAAAGGCTCCGTCCAACCTGGCCTTGAACACTGCCAGGGATGGAGTATTCACAACTTCCCTGGGCAGCCCATTCCAGTGTCTCACCACCCTAACAGGAAATAATTTCTTCCTTATATCCAATCTAAACTTCCCTTGTTTATGTTTTAACCCATTATCTCTTGTCCTATCACTAGAGTCCCTAATGAATAATCCCTCCCCACCATCCTTATAGGCCCCCCCTTCAGATACTGAAAGACTACTATGAGGTTTCCACGCAGCCTTCTCTTCTCCAGGCTGAACAGCCTCAACTTTCTCAGCCTATCTTCATACGGGAGGTGCTCCAGTCCCCTGATCATCCTCGTGGTCCTCCTCTGGACTTGTTCCAGCAGTTCCATGTCCTTTTTATGTTGAGGACACCAGAACTGCACACAATACTCCAGGTGAGGTCTCACGAGAGCAGAGCAGAGGGGCAGGATCATCTCCTTCGACCTGCTGGTCATGCTCCTTTTGATGCAGCCCAGGATACGGTTGGCTTTCTGGGCTGCGAGCGCACACTGCCGGCTCATGTTCATTTTCTCATCGACCAGCACCCCCAAGTCCTTCTCCACAGGGCTGCTCTGAATCTCTTCTTTGCCCAATCTGCAGATGTGCCTGGGATTGCTCCAACCCAGGTGTAGGACCTTGCACTTGACATGGTTAAACTTCATAAGGTTGGCATCAGCACACCTCACAAGCATGTCAAGGTCCCTCTGGATGGCATCCCTTCCCTCCAGTGTATCGATCGAGCCACACAGCTTGGTGTCATCGGCAAACTTGCTGAGGGTGCACTCAATCCCACTGTCCATGTCACCAACAAAGATGTTGAACAAGACCGGTCCCAACACCGATCCCTGAGGGACACCACTCGTTACCGGTCTCCAGCCGGACATCGAGCCATTGACCACAACTCTTTGCGTGCAGCCGTCCAGCCAGTTCTTTATCCACCGAGTGGTCCATCCATCAAATTGATGTCTCTCCAATTTAGAGAGAAGGATGTCGTGCGGGACAGTGTCAAACGCTTTGCACAAGTCCAGGTAGATGACATCAACTGCTCTACCCTTGTCCATCAGTTCTGTAGCCCCATCATAGAAGGCCACCAAATTGGTCAGGCAGGATTTCCCCTTAGTGAAGCCATGCTGGCTGTCACCAAGCACCTTGTTGTTTTTCATGTGCCTTAGCATGCCTTCCAGGAGAATCTGCTCCAAGATTTTGCCAGGCACAGAGGTGAGACTGACTGGTCTGTAATTCCCTGGGTCTTCCATTTTCCCCTTCTTGAAAATGGGGGTTATATTTCCCTTTTTCCAGTCATCGGGAACTTCACCTGACTGCCACAATTTTTCAAGTATGATGGACAATTGCTTAACAACCTCACTCGCCAGCTCCTTCAGGATCCGTGGATGGATTTCATCAGGTCCTACGGACTTGTGCATGTTCAGGTTCTTAAGATGGTCTCGAACCAGATCCTCTCCTTCAGTGGGCCCAAGGTCTTCATTCTCACAGTCCCTGCGTCTACCTTCCATGACTTGGGTGGTGCGGTCAGAGCATTTCCCAGTGAAGACAAAGAAGTCATTAAGAACCTCAGCCTTCTCCAAATCCAGGGTAGCCAGTTCTCCCAATAGCTTCCAGAGGGGGCCTACATTGTCCCTAATCTGTCTTTCATCTGCTACGTACCTATAGAATCCCTTCCAATTATCTTTCACATCCCTAGCCAAGTTTAATTCTAACTGGGCCTTAGCTTTCCCAACTCGGTCCCTAGCTTCCTGGACAACATCCCTGTATTCTTCCTAGGCCGCCTGTCCTTGCTTCCACCTTTTATAAACCTCTTTTTTCCTTTGAAGTTTACTCAGCAGCACCTTATCCATCCAAGGAGGTCTCCTGGCCCTCCTGCTGCACCTCCTTCTAGTTGGGATGCAGCACTCCTGAGCTTGTAGCAGGTGATCCTTGAATACCAACCAACAGTCTTGGGCTCCCCCGCCCTCTAGGGCTATATCCCATGGAACCTTACTAACCAGGTTCCTGAAGAGGCCAAAGTCTGCTCTTTTGAAGTCCAGGGCAGTGAGCTTGCTGCACACTCTCCTCACTGTCCTGAGGATCTCGAATTCGACCATCTCGTGATCGCTGCATCCGAAGCTGCCCTGGAGTGTCACATTTCCAACTGGCCCTTCGCTGTTGATGAGCAAGAGGTGAAGCATGGCACTTCTCCTTGTCGGCTCCTGTATTACTTGGAGAATGAAGATGTTTTCCACACAATTGAGGAATCTCCTGGATTGCTTGTCCTGGGCCATACCATCCCTCCAACAGATATCAGGGTGGTTGAAGTCCCCCGTATGAATATAAATTTTGTTTAATGTAACCTGATCCACTAGAGAATGTGGCAATAATAGTTAACATACACAGAGAATAAGATTGCAGCACTTCCATGCAATTCATATCTTCTATTAGATCAGATCGCCGGAACCACATCCATCCTGGCTTTGAATTTTTCCAGGCATGAAGCAACTACAACCTCTCTGGGCAACCTGTGCCTGTAGTTTACCACCCTCATTGTAAAGTTTTTTTCCTCACATCCAGCCTGAATCTCCCCTCTTTTAGTTTAAAACCATCACCCCTTGTCTTATCAAAACAAGCCTTGCTAAAAAATCTCTCCCCATCTTTCTTACAGGCCCTTTTAAGAACTGAAAAGCCTCAATAAGGTCTCTCTGGAGTCTTCTTTTCTCCAGGCTGAACAACCCCAGCTCTATCAGCTTTACCTGGCACAGGTCAGTATAACTGCATTGAAAACAAGGACATTAGGCTGATTTACATGAGCTGATGTTATCTGAGTTGAAGCAGTTGACAATAGTGTTGCAAACAACACGGGGATCATGGGTTGTTACACAGCTGGACATGGAAATTTTATTCAATGTGTCTGCATCAGGCATGAAATTTAGCCTTGTGAACATGTTATAAACAATGGTGGCCCATATAGGGCTGTGGGTTTCTAGACAGCATGTCTGTATACCTCTCTATACCAATAACTTCTTGTAGAACCTCAAAGCAAGGCTCCATTGTGCTCCACACCATAAGTACCTATCTTCTTAGGTATATGTAGTCCCATTATGCCCTTCCAGTGCCCTTCTAAAACCAACTTGAAAAGGAGCTCAGTGCTCCAAGCCAGAAGAAATAGGTACAGTCATTTTTATGATCAGGTTTTTAATGGTTATTTTTCTTTGTTTTTAATTAAATTTTGCAATTGAATAATCCAGAACACTCTAATTTCTTTTGGCAACTGAGAAAGAAAAGCTAAACCAGATGAGAACCTGTGGTTTACAGATTGATACCAAATTTCATTCACAGATTTTCATGCAGATTTTTATTAGAAACAGAAGACTTCTCAAATGAAAGGAACTGTTCCTGCCTATCAGCAATCGAACACAGAAACATAGGTTTACCTTTTACTGGAGATATCTTTCACCTTCCCATGTGCTTCACATGGATATATATAATAAAACCATAGATATTGTAGAAGCAAAACATTCACTGATCACAAAATAAATTTATAAACACACATAACACATGTATATATATAAACACATAAATTCTAACAATCAGATGTGACCCGTAAACCTGGAATTACTTATTTGCAACTTCATATGAAATATACTGCATACAATCTCTTTATTCTTGTCTACCATCTCATTCCACCAAGCATACTGGATTAACAGAAACAACCTTCATGTCCCAACAACAAAACCAAAAATAAAACTGAAGACTTAAATGAGAACTAAAAGATTAATCTCTATTTGCTACTTCCCCTTAAATACCTCAGCAAGCAGTTATATGGATCTCTTCTTTATAACCTGTAGGGGAAAGAAAGCATTAAGTCCAATTTCTGCACTATTTTACATGCTTTTCAGCCCTGGAAGTACTCACCATCCCTGCTTTTTAACTACACCATTACTTAATCAAAATATTTTAAAAGTAGTAGTAGGAATAAACAGAACTCAACTGAAATGTTATGGTCTCTAACTTTTCTGTAGCTCTCTTTGTCTCTTATTTGAAAAAATTACTATGGTACAATGCAGATAACAAAAATATGATGTCATTGGGGAAACATATGCTTATTTTTAAAGATTCTGCTGGGAGTCCTCTGTATATGTAGAACTGCTCAAACTGAAACTCGGGTTTTGTCCAGTTGATTTCTTGTGAGCCATGAAACAGATTTCACTTGTCTCTGGTGTTATTTGTAGAAATACGTATCAGTGAGATCAGAAAACTAATCTACATTCTCTTTTTTAAACATGTCCCAATAAGCAGTCTGTTATATTTCTAGTAGTGCAGCATATTAAGTTACCTTTTAAGTTCCTGCCAGTTGGGAACTCCTTCATTCAAAGTAGAACCCTAGTTTAGCTTCAGGCTAGAACTTAGCAATAATCATGTTGTTTTAAGGATCTAATTTAGACTTTCTATAAATTCAAAGTGTTGAGTTAACCATGTTCTGTTTATTTGTGGAATATTTTCTGACACCTTGTTACACAATTAATCTACAACCTCAGTTTTGACCCTGGTCCTAAGAATAGAGGCCTGACATACATAGCCCATGCCACCTGTAGCATAATGTATTCTTTCACTCTTGTCCCACTCACAGATACCAGTTTCCTGAAACAAAAATGGTCAGACTGAAAATCAGCTATTCAACACTGTCAGTAGAAACAAAAATGTACTGAAGTGTAAGCAAGAGAAAAGAATGGATGAAAGAAATCATTAACAGCCACCCACATCTAAAGTCTCCAACACCGTTTAAGTGGGTTAGGCTTTTGTTTTAGGCTTCAAGTGGGCCAGAATTCATCAACATACAAAGGCAAATTAGTACCTGCATCTCACCCTGCCTAAATTATTTTGCCAGTGGCTCCCGCAGTTAGGAGTTAAGCCTCCTGTCATGTCCACAACCCTTAGCCCTTTCCTTGTCTCAAATAAGGGAGAAAAACAAACAAACTAAAGTCCAGTTCACTGTCTCCATAAATTAACAGACCTGTACTTAAATACAGTGTATTTAACATGTAAAAAACAAAGTGAAAAATAATGATAATGATTGCAAGATTAATAAAAATATTGAAGAAATTTTCTCCCTACATTATTGTTATCATGCATAAAGTTTGCACTTTTATTTTTTCAAAACAGTGTATCCCAGGATTAATGGTTCTATCTTCACAGTGAGATCCATGTTCATTCAGCTGGTGGTGTTGCAGTAAGCAATACCAACCGATACAGAAACAGTATCTAGAGACTGCCTTCCATTGGCAGATTCTTTTCATCAGACATTTTGGCAAAACGACTTAGTACACAGCATTCTGGTTGCTCTTTGAGATGTTATCAAAGAGGTGCAACTAATTTTCAGTAAAGAATTTTATATGTTTTTTCATTGCAAATACCAATTGAAAGTTAATGCTTAGAATGTATTCGTGATTATCATACAATGGATTAATAAACAAATGAGATAATAATTCTGGGGTGCTTTAAGGTCATTAAAAAAATCAAATTCTCTAATCAGTAATGAATATTAATCTCTTCATCGCCTCTAGCTATTTCACTAAACTCCATTTCATTTTACTTTGTAGTAAACTCTCTAATATTTCATTTTCATTTCAGCTAGAGCCACTGAGACATCTATATGAATAAGAAAACTATTTAAACTAAGTAGCAGCTCAATATTTGTCCATCAGGAAAAGGAACTTATCAAAGCCATCCCCACCTAGGCTACTCTAGTGCAGTACAGCATGGGCATAATAATGTATAGCAGCTTTTGTACATACATGACAAATGAAGCAAGACCTGATGAATTGTCCAGCAGTTCTAAAATGGTCTGTAATTTCCCTCACATGCCACTTCATTACTTGTTAGCTCTTGAACTTGCCACTTAGAAAAATTACTTGTAATTTACTGAGTAATAAATATGCATTTCTATTCAACAGAAAAATTTCCATCTCCCAAATCTTGACAAGTGTGCAGAGCCTTGAATCCTATTATTGCTGCTAGATTGGGATTTTATATGCATATATCAACAACAGAAATTTTAGCAGAAATTCAGAAATGCAGAAATAAAGCTCAGAGAAATCCCCCTGGAAGACCAGTGAAGTAAAATTTGACCTTTTAAAGATTCCTAGCTTCGAGTTCAGAGAATGCCAAACAAGGGGTACTGATCTGAGATTAAAGTTCTGAAATGTTTTATTTATACCCAGCCCAAATGAACCTTTGGCATTTTGAGATGTATATATTTCCAAATTTGAATGACCCAGTTCAGCTGTTTGAGAAGCCCTGCACAGCTCCTGATGAGCGTCAGAAAACATCCTTCCTTGAAAAGAATACTTTCTGGGATCTTTTCTGGGTTCAGGCAAAGAATCCTTTGCTTCATTCACAAGCCATAAAAGAGAACTCAGGATATATTTCACCTTATCTGAAGACTGTTGTAGGGGATTTCCCCAAGGTTTGCACCATCTCTGACAGCCACAGCAGCGCCAATCTGCATGGTACTGACTGTGGGGAGCTCAACAACAGAAATATACAACAAAACATTTCCCTATTATTTCAGGTAAGGAAGTCAGCCTTGACTGTCTCCACAATGAACTGAAAACTTGCAGGTGGTCAGCTCCTTTGTTAAGCAACTTATTTAGTTGTACTGAGCTGCAGTAGACAAACATGCGCTTCAGATATCAAATGAGTTGCCCAGGGTATTACAGGCTGTTTGGACAAGACCAGAAATTGAAACAGACTGGTAAACTTTGGCTGTCCTGTAGAAACTGACACAAAGTCAAGATTTTGCCCTAATTCTCTTCCTCAGAAACATGACCTGTTTCACTTTCTAGATACTGTGCACTGCAGATGCAGTCCTGAAGCCTCAGCACCAAACACTGAGCAGAAGTTCTCAGGCTTCAGAGTGCTCTGTGTGACACTGCACTTGAAATACAAACTGTCTGAGTGTTATAGACCAAAAATCTGCTGAATGGTTAGGCTTTGCTTCTAACGTGCATCAGATAGAAGACACTTGCACGTCAGTATCTTTGTCTGAAACCACAGCTCTCCTAAAAGAGCAATTAATAAAATCTACAGTAAATAAAAAAAACAAGTGACAAAAAAAGCACAACATCAACACAAATGGTTTTTCTTCAAGCAAGGCAGCAAGACCTCAAGCAAGGCAGCAAGACCTCCATGAAGTTCTTGTTTTACATGAAAGATACTCAAGTATCATTATGGTCAGTAGCAATGTCGATACAGCATAACATGCAGTGGCCGCAAGCTGTGCCCAAGTAGGGCAGTCATGCTTAGGCTCTACTCTAGAATGCTGGAGTCCAAGCAAGGACCTTTATTTGTGAAATGGTTTACGTGACCTTATCAATCTGACATTTTAATGATCTCACAGGTAGATTTTTGATCAAGTTATGAAAATAAGCTTTTTGGTGAGTGGTTATAGCAGCCCAGGAACAGCTGCTCCTCAGGGCTATAGGAAAGCTTCTATTCTGCAGTGAGGCCTCCTTGTAGCGAGGTCCTCTCTTTAACCTGCAGGGATCATGCAGGAAACATAAAAGTTACTGAAGCCTTGCTGACCTTGTCAAGGCCACGTGTGGGAATTTTTAAAGTTTGAGTTACTTCAAAATTATAGCAATTACTAAAAATATTCCAGGAAAAAAAGAACTTTTTCTTTTTCTTCTGCCCGTTCAGATTTCCCAATTAAAATTGTCATTTGCATCTGCTAGTCCTTTAAATAGAATAGAAATGGATGCTTTTAGTCACTGGATAACAGATGTTATAAAACTTTGTGGCACTCAGTCATAATTAAGTCAGGCCTAATATGCATCTGTCAGAAACCATTGACCTTTGCTGATGATGGTAAGGAAAAGCCTTTGATACCCTACCACACATTTAAGGATTTTTGAAGGAAAAATGTCAAAGGTTTGGGTGTTCTGGCAGGAAATTACCTCTTGCATTTATAATGACAAATGTTTTTAGCTTAATCTAAGTAAATAATGAAATGGTGCTACTTCTGTTGGGATTTCTAATCCAAAATATCATCTTTCCCATGCTTCCCCAGGAAAGAATTGAGGAATTGTAGAACTCATATTGTGAATCTGTCAGAGTAAAGGAGTAAAAGCTCCTAATGAAGTTGACAGCTTTCACTTACAGAATGTGGAGAAAGAGGAAAATTTGTAAAGAAAAATTAAAAAAATATTTTTAAACAGATAAAAACAATGCTTTTTAAACAGACTTTACCCACATGATTTACCTTATATATTGTGAGCAGCACAAGGACTCGGCATTCACAAAACTGTTTGGAAAAGGATCAATAGCTCAGCAGTAGTCAATATTTTGAAACTTGTAACACGCTTATGCTGTCCCTTACTTAGTCTCCTACCATAACTTTTGGCACAAACTGGATGTCAAGTACCTGCTAGGATCCTTTTTGCAAAGTCAAGACACTGAGCTAGAGCTACCTTGAATGTACAGCAAACTAAGAGATCTTATCCTATTCATACAACCTCATCATGTAGACATTACATGAGCCTATATGAGCTTGTGAGGGCTGGGAAGTAGGAAGCTAAAAAGGAGAAAGCAGCTGAAAGAAATGCTACCAAATGGCTACAGCACTAACCTAACATCCCTGTGCAATCTCAGCTTCAATTTCCTGCCTGACCAAAGCTCGTGGGGTTTTCTTGGCCAAAAAAATTTTCAGTGCAGATCATAGAGGTCCCCAGGCACATAAGCATCCAAGTCCCACTGATATCAGCATAACTGGAGGGTTTATACCATGAAAATCCCTTATGAGCCCAGGCCTTAATACCTCCCTGCCTCAGCTCTCTACATATAAAAAGGAAGTAATATTCCCCTTCCTCAGGGAAGTGTAGAGAGGATTAATGAGTTAAAGATGATGAAGATATAAGGGAGAGTATCAAATACTGTCAACAGAGAACGTATTCAATCCCTATAGCTTTTAGAAAGCCACAGATGTGTGTGCATGCATTAATGTATTTATTTAACAAAGTTTCTAAATCAAGGACTGAAGGGTTGCAAAGAACATTTTAAAGGTTTATTTCAGTATTTTACATTCATTTAACTTTTTACCAAATTATTTATATTATCTTTCAAAGGTGTGTCCACCATGCTCCTAAATGTCTTGTAGATTAACCGCCACACAAGAAAAAGGTGGTGTTTTTATAGCTTGAATTCTTTAAGCCGGTTACTGTATTGTTTAGCTTCAAGGAGAACAGAAATTTACCTAAGCCCACACAGAAATTCAGGCTTGAAAGCTGTACAAAAGCCTTGACAAACAAACAAAAAGCTTATTTGGGAGATGAAGGAACACAATCTTTTCTCAGTGCATCTGCAGCGTAGACTGCAAGACAAATGGCAGTGAGGAAAAGATCAAATAACACCCCTCATTGCCTAAAACAAATAAATAATCTAATACCAAGGATTAAAGATCAGATTGTTTAATACATATCCCTCCTTAGACATTGGTAGTATTTTATGTTTAGCCTCATAAAAATTTGAACCAAATGTCAGGTGCTCTCCATAATTAGATTTCAGCTTTGTAATAGCTTTTGCTTTTCTGCTGCAGAAAAGAAGCCAGTGCTTCCCAGTACTGCCCTGGGAATGCCATTACTGCACCTACCTAAACAACAAAAAACAGAATGGAAAATAAACTCACTGGAGAAGCAGCAGCCTCAAGATAGAAAAATAAAACCACCCCAAGCATTTGGTAATGGCAGGTCTTGAGTTAAAGAGATAGTGCCAGGTGATTCAGTCATCATTTACATTCTGTGGTTTGACGGCACATAATATTACTTGTTCTTTTGAGTTAAGAGGGCTCTAATGGTGTTTAAACCTCTTGCTGCCACACTGGCAACTTAAAATTTTGAAGCACGTTCCTAGTTTTTTTGGAAAGACAGTAAAAATCCCTCCAAATAAGGAAGTGGTGTTCAGAAGGAAACCCATAACTCTGCTCCTGATTTGGCTTTTAAAGAATGACATATAGATGTTTCCATTAATCTTTTTCTTTCTTTGGCTGTTAAGAACTACCGTAAAATTTACACCACCTTTATTATGAAACACTAGACCTTTCTTCTTAAAGATATTTTCCAATCTAGTTAATGTATAGTAATAGTAATATATAAGGGTATAGTAATTTCATCTGATGGCAATTTTCTGCAATGAGATTAAAAAGGGTAACAGAGATAATACTTTCTTTATGTAAACTTTACTATATTGCATTTTTTGCTAATTCTTCAATTTCCAATCCTAATCATGACAATATTCATTACCAATGTGTTATGTTTATATAAATCAGCCCCATCACCCAAATATAATGTTCTTCACATCAGGCATACTCTGATTTTCTCCAGCCAGACACACAAAGGGCTCAAACTGAGATCTTCAGGTGTTCTAAAAAAGAGATCTGGGGTGCTCACACCGTCTTGGTACATGACCAGCGTCTCAGAGCTGCCGCACTCCCATTTTCTATCTCCAGCACCCACAGCCACGAGTTGCCAAAGACGACATTAATCTCAACTTTAAACTCCAGTGAGTAATAAATCAAGGCTTGGTCACCTTCACTATACCACTGTAAACTGGCTTAATTTTACCTGGGTTTTAGTATTCCATTGGCCCTGTCTGTCCTTTTTTTCTGTTTAGTACTACTCCCTCTCTACTTTATGACACCCAAGAACATGCATGGACATGCTTTGAGTTCATTCCCTATTTTTCCTGTTCATTTAACTTCTTTATTAAATGTTACTTTCTTTTCCCTCTACTTTTATGGCAGGCTCAAAACTCCACACTGATCTCCAAACACAGCAGATGGTGTGGAAATTTGGATCCAAGCCTTGTGAACAGTTTCTATTTCTTTTATGGTCCGAACTACATGCCCTGATCTGGCAGGAATTCAGAAACCCAAACAAGAGTGCTGATTCCACAAGGCTTCAGCACGTATCATGCTGCGAGGAAGCAAACAGGCCATTTTGCTTCCACAGGCGTGCTCCCACGTTCAAAGTTAAGTGTGGACCTAAGCTGCCAAAGGGAAATTACGGTCAGAGCTCTCTTTCACTCATGCTAATCCCTTAGTGCTGGAACAGCATCTCATTTGCTGCCCAAGGACTGGGTCCACATGTAGATGTCAACAACCCTTGCCTGTCCCCTGTTCAGGTTGTACCAGGAGCCATTCAGCTGCAGAGAATGATGCACAGTCAGCCCAGAGCTGCCACAGCTGAAGCATTGGATGGAGTTGACCTTACCTCCAAAGGTTATTTTGATTTTTTTCTCCAGCTGGAGGGCAATGCTATGGTCTAATATTTATCTGAACATTTGGGTGAACACTCAACGCTTTGTCAGGACTCGGTATGAATACTGAATTCTGAAGAACTTCAAGTGTACCATGAAACTGGAAAAATTCAGCTGCATGCTGAGAAGAGTGGCTGGGATGGAGGGTAAGGTCATAACCAGGAGTGATAGAAACTATAAATCTTGAAAAAATTGTTGTTTGACCAACAAATATTCTTCCCTTGATGTCCATTAAATTTTACAGTGAAGGCAGTGCTTGGAAACTCAGGAGTAAATGTGTTTCATGCAGCCCAGCCTTGATGGTAAGTGCTTGAGGGAGAAAAACACCTTCAAGAAAGATGATGAAAGTCTTAAATCTAAACTGAGATGTTTCTTACTTAAAACCATGCAGATCTGGAAAGAACTGACCACTGTTGAAGGGAAGAATAATTCTCCAGGGGATAAATGCCAAAGGTTCTTTGTCTGAGCCTGGCTAACACTGGAAGCCCAAAACTGTCTGGAAGCCTTCACTGGCCGAGCTGTGGTTTATATCCTACTCTGACGGGTGAAGGAGGACAGGAGGTAGGCTGGTGAATCTTTTAAATGGCTCATTGAGGGAAGGCAGGCTCTCAGTTTTCCGTAAAGGCACTATGCTTAAGAGACCATCATATCTTTCAGATAATCCAAATTTCCACTGTCCAAAAAAGCAGCTGTGATGAGACATCTCTCACAAGGCCTTATTCTTCATGTGCAATTGACCTGAATATGTAGGAGATATAGTCTGTTGGCACCATCCTCATAGCTGTTGCTGAAAGCCTAATGCTACAGCTGGGAGCTGCAGTCCTGTTAGCCACAGCAATATTGTAAAGGTCTGCCCCTTTTCCAAAGCCAGCACTGGGCCACTGTTGTGCTTCTGGTTCAGGATTTCATGTGAGATCTGCTTTGTTCTGGGCTCCTTGGCCCCCTTGGTCCTCTGAAAGGGACAGAGAGTAGCTCTGCTTTCATTGAATGC
Source organism: Lathamus discolor (assembly GCF_037157495.1). NCBI lineage: Eukaryota > Metazoa > Chordata > Aves > Psittaciformes > Psittacidae > Lathamus > Lathamus discolor. Next base: position 150,703,136 of record NC_088884.1, on the reverse strand, counting down.
CTTCAGAAAGCAGATGGTACCACTCAATTCCCCCACATCGTTTGTATTAGCTGTTGATTAGCTGTGCTAGAGACACAGGTAGGAGCTAACAATTAAGGCTCAGTGTTGATAAATCTGAGGCAATTTTGGCTGGATAATAACATAGCTAGAAGATGATTTAGTCATCTTTGACTGACCACTTCTACTTTCTGCGACAACAGCTTGCAACCTGTGGGAGCTTATATCTCCACCTGCTGCTCAAAGTCTATGTAGCACCAGCTACCTTTTTCTTTTCCCTTACTGCGACTGAGCTGTGGCCCTTGCTTTCATAAATAAATGTAGACCTCTGACCAGTTTATAGCCTACAGCCATAATTGAGGGAAAGCAGGTGTGAAAATCACACTGGAAAGGTAAAGATGAACCCCAGTCCTAGAAAAGGAAATCATTAATCAACTAAAGAATGTAAGTCAACATGCAGCTTGCCAAAAGCATTTGAGATTTCCATTTGGCTCTAAATAAGAAAAGGTTTTACACAGTTCCCAATGCCATCACAACTATATATCTGGATTTCTACAAAGCTTTCCATATTGTTATAAAGTCACCTATTCAGTTATATCAGCAAACATACCTCTCAGCAGATATAGGAAGCCCATCGCATTGGGAACTCTACAGATACATGGGGATATAGCCACCACTTAGATCTATCCAGAAACTCAGCTGGGCTGCATTAGTTCTTAGAGATGGTATTTGAACAGTAGTCTAGGAATTGTGCTGGCTGCTGATCAGTTTCCAGAGAGAGTTAAGGTGTTGATCCAGAGGGAGTTAAGGTGTTGATGTTGACAGGTAAGGCCCCAGTGAGAGTCTCTTATCTCTCCCTTTGTCATGTTACTGGAGCTGCTGGCAGCAGAGGTAACTCAAAATGAAGTCCTACTTCATACAAAAGAAGGGTTATCTAGCCAGAGGGAGGTCCTTAATCTGTTCCTTGCCCTCGGGCCAGCAGATCCAGTCTCTTCTCTTGTGAGAGACTGATATTACACTGACTTTGTAACTGTAAATGACAAAGGTGCAGAAAAACTAGGACTCAGGTCTCTTTCCCAACAACTTGCTGCTACAGTTTTCCAAGGAGGACTCAGATTTCTCTGAGGTTTCTCCTGGTTTGCATGTCCCTGAAAAATCCTAAAAGCAAGAACAAGCATAGAACTGGCTGAAGACTGAGAAGTAAAAAAGAAGAACTTTTATAGCCCTCTTCAGCTGAGGTGCAGACAGCAGTTAACCCTAAGTTTCCCTCCCCTTGCACACAAGGGGTCATGGGTAATCACTTATGACTAATTGCACACTTGTGTCAGGGAGATGGCTTTTCACATCTGGTTCAGATAATCCCACAGTCCTGAAATGTTCCACCAAATGTTGCAAAAAAATACAACCTGTGCAGTATAACAGCTGGTGGATGACCCGAGCCCGCAGACTGACACCTAATAACACATTCGCACCCTGCAAGATCTTATTACAACGCGGTCATTTTACACGATGAAGGATTATCATCTTCAGGATGAGAATTCCACCTTTAAAGTGGAGCTATAAACGTTCGAGGAAATAGTGACTGAAGAACTGACCAATGTGCCATAAAGCCAAATGCCAGACTTCAGGAGAGAGGTCAGGACAGGGAAAAAGATCCTCATTATGAAGTTTGAGTAGCAGCTTCCCCGTCAGGGGTGTGAACTTTCTGACACATCCACAGCTTCAGCCTGCCCCATGATTCTTTCCATGAAGCACACCCTACCCACCTCAAACGTCTTCTTTCTAATCTCTCACAAAACAATTTTGTCAGAAAGATTAAGAAGAGTGATCTGTGATGTTCCAGATACATGGAAATGGTAAAAAATAATTATTCACTCCCAGGAAAGCAATGTTGCAGATTGTCAAACGCTTTGCCAAGATATCCTGTACTTCATTCACAAGCACTGACAACAGTTTTTCAGTCCACTCTCTCAGTAGGTTTTTTTTTATTCAGCAATAGTGAAATAATTAACTCTCACTAAAGTTTATAAAATTTGTGTTTAAAAATTTTGATCCATGTATAACTTCTGTAGGTATAATACAAGCAATATAAGACGTGGTGTGCTACCCTGTCGCAGACGGCTTAGCTTCAGTTCATAGCACAACCTCATTACACAGATCCCCTTCAGGAAAGTGGGTGTGTGACTCTTCCCAGACACTAAGTTACTAATATAGAGTCACCCTTGGAGAGAAGGTAGAACTCTCTCCCTGATCTCCAAGGACAAGAGCAATTAGTCTTCTCAGTTTTAGAGTGCCTGTCTCCCAAGATAAAACTGTATTTATAGACAGCATATGAAAATATGTTTAAAGATATTTTATTGTTACCAGGAAGACAAGTGAGAAAACTGGTGGGAAGTATGACATCTGTGACATCTTTTTTACCTCCAAGGCCTTAAATGTTCAGTCTGATGTTGTTGGATTTCTATATTCAATTAACTATAATCATGGTGGATGTCTACAGCAGAAGTATCTCCATAAGTGTTGTATATTGCACATTAGGTAGTGAAACATGCAATTCAAAGCTCCTGCTCCCACATATCTGTATTCTAAGAGTAAAATCAAAGTACCCGGAAGAGGAGAACATCAATCCATCCCACTAGGGGCAGTTTGATGTCATTGACAGCAAAAGATGCACAGAGCCTGGAGAGGAATCGCAGGTCAGCAGAAGCACCCAAAGAGCAGCACAATGGAATTCCAGCCACTCCAGCCAGTAAGCCAGCTTCATCAGGGTCCCAATTTAAATGCCTCTATACAAACACACATAGCCTGAGGAATAAACAAGAGAAGTTAGAGCTCTGTGCACGGCTGCAGGGTCATGATCTTACTGGCTTCAGAGAGATGTGGTGGGATGGCTGCTGACTGAAGTGTTGCCGTGGAAGGATCCAGACTCTTTAGGAAGGACAGGCAGGGGAGATGAGAAAGCAATGTCACCCTCTATGTCAGTGAGCAGCTGGAGTGCATGGAGCTGTGTCTGGAGATGGAAAAGGAGCTGACTGAGAGCTTATGGGTTGGGAATAAAGGGAGGGCAGAGACAGGTGACATTACAGTGGGGATCTGCTCCTGGCAGGGCATAAGCACTCCTGGAGGTTCCTGGAATACATTGATGATAACTTCCTTCTCCAAGTGATAGAGAAGCCTATGAGGAGAGTTGCTAAGCTGGACCTTGTTCTCACCAACAAGGAGGAGCTGGTGGTGAATGTGAGGCTCGAGGGTAGCCTTGACTGGAGTGACCATGAAACAGTTGAATTCAAGATCTGAGGAGCAGAGAGGAGGGTGCACAGAATTCTATGACTTACAAAATCATTTGTTGACAATACACTAGGCCTCACTTTTTGAATATTTTAAAAGGAACACATTAGATTAGATGTATAAGATTCCTTACTAGTCAATAACCATAGATTTTGTGGAAGTGAGAAGAAATAATGTGCAAATACTCTTTTTTATAATGAGGTAATAATATTAACAGTGAATTAAAACAACTTCAATGAATAGGGCAAGACAAAAACTGGACCCTTTCTACAGTCTATTCCAGAGACAAAAAGTATAGCAGAGAGGAAATAGAAATTAAGTAAATTACAAAAAGTGATCAGACACAGTATTATAGCTTTCAGTTTCCTCTGCTCCACATTTCACAAAACAGTCCTGCTGATTATTACAGAGTAGTCAGTCTCACCTCTGCCTGGCAAAATCTTGGAGCACATCCTCCTGGAAGGCATGCTAAGGCACATGAAAAACAACAAGGTGCTTGGTGACAGCCAGCATGGCTTCACTAGGGGGAAATCCTGCCTGACCAATTTGGTGGCCTTCTATGATGGGGCTAAGGAACTGATGGACAAGGGTAAGGCAGTTGATGTCATCTACCTGGACTTGTGCAAAGCGTTTGACACTGTCCCACACAACATCCTTCTCTCTAAATTGGAGAGACATCAATTTGATGGATGGACCACTCGGTGGATAAAGAACTGGCTGGACGGCAGCACACAAAGAGTTCTGGTCAACGGCTCAATGTCCAGCTGGAGACCAGTAACGAGTGGTGTCCCTCAGGGATCGGTGTTGGGACCGGTCTTGTTCAACATCTTTGTTGGTGACATGGACAGTGGGATTGAGTGCGCCCTCAGCAAGTTTGCCATTGACACCAAGCTGTGTGGCTTGATCGATATGCTGAAGGGAAGGAATGCCATCCAGAGGGATGCTTGTGAGGTGGGCTGATGCCAACCTTATGAAGTTCAGCCATGACAAGTGCAAGGTCCTACACCTGGATCAGAACAATCCCAGGTACAGCTACAGGATGGGCAAAGAAGAGATTCAGAGCAGCCCTGTGGAGAAGGACTCGGGGTTGTTGGTCGATGAGAAAATGAACATGAGCCGGCAGTGTGCGCTTGCAGCCCAGAAAGCCAACCGTATCCTGGGCTGCATCAAAAGGAGCGTGACCAGCAGGTCGAAGGAGGTGATCCTGCCCCTCTACTCTGCTCTTGTGAGACCTCACCTGGAGTACTGTGTGCAGTTCTGGTGTCCTCAACATAAAACATGGAACTGCTGGAACAAGTCCAGAGGAGGGCCACGAGGATGATCAGGGGACTGGAGCACCTCCCGTATGAAGATAGGCTGAGGAAGTTGGGGCTGTTCAGCCTGGAGAAAAGAAGGATGCATGGAGACCTCATAGTAGCCTTCCAGTATCTGAAGGGGGCCTATAGGGATGCTGGGGAGGGACTCTTCGTCAGAGACTGTAGTGACAGACAAGGGGTAACGGGTTAAAACTTAAACAGGGGAAGTTTATATTGGATATAAGGAGGAAATTCTTTACTGTAAGGATGGTGAGGCACTGGAATGGGTTGCCCAGGGAAGCTGTGAATGCTCCATCCCTGGCGGTGTTCAAGGCCAGGTTGGACAGAGCCTTGGGTGAGATGGTTTAGTGTGAGGTGCCCCTGCCCATGGCAGGGGGGTTGGAACTAGATGATCATAAGGTCCTTTCCAACTCTAACTATTCTATGATTCTATGATTATAAAGGTTTTGCTTGTGTTGCAGATTAGGAACGCATGCATATAAAAATATACTAAGCCTGAAAGACAGCCTAGTCTGGTTTTAAGTACACAAGGTGCCAAGCTGTTGCTGAGAGCACTGCATCCTCTATACAGTTAGGTCAGCCTTGGCACATGTTGTATAAATATGCCTTTTACTTCCCTGGTGTTCTTCTAGAAGGACCCTGTATTCACCTAATCTGCCTGACATGAACTGCATGAGAGTGCCACAGGAGAGCTATGATTTCAGCAGTGCACCTGGCATGTCCTCTCTCCAGAGAGACACAAACTCAGATCTGCAGTGAGACATGTCATAGTCCCAGGCTGGCTCATCTGGTGCACACTGAGGCTTACTTAAGGCCACACCAATTTATGGGCTTACATCCAGGCAGTTTGAACAAAAGACAAATTTGTGAAGATCTGAGTCACAAAATATAAAGTCAATATAGTCAGCAAAATTCAAGTGAGCATTGGAATAAGGTAATGTCCCCTTCTCAAAGTGGGCTTTATAACTTCAGTAAGAATTTAAAACAAAACCAAATAACAACAATGACCAAAAAAACCCCCGACATACTAAAACAGAGGGAAGGTTCTTTCTTTTCTATTGAAAGGTACGGAGTCCAGACATGACTCTTTGGTACTATTCTCTCCTTTCATGAGAGACCAATTACGTTTAAATGCAAGAGGTTTCTATTTGCTGTGCCAGAAAATGTTTCATGGAACTGTAAGACCAGTCCTTCTAACTGGAGAAGGGGGATCAATATGTGGTGAATGATGCTTCCTTTGCAAGAGCAATAATATGACTCTTGGAAAACAAATTATTCAGGGTTTGGGTGGTTTTTTTTTTTCTATTAATATAATCTAGTATAGATTTCACCATTTTGAAGACTTGCTTCTAGAAAAGCCAAAATCATTACAAAAACATTGCTCAACATGGACAAAAGTAGATTTCCAACACACAACTGGAAACCTACATTAATGATACCAGCTGGGAGTTCCATACATCCCCCAGCACGTGGGTTGTGTGTTCCACAAATCATGAACTGCAGATGTAGGATAAACCCTAAAAAGTTTATGTTAGGTGAGAGTCCACTTTATGAGTAGTATTGGCAAGACTCCACAACTCAAATCAGTTTTGCATAATGAACCATATTTCTTGAAACTAAACCCAGCTCTAAAGTATGAACCAGCTTGTTGGAGCTGCATATGATAGACTTCTCAGCTGAACAGCAACCTCCTCTACATTTTACTAAGCCAAAAATATAACAACAACAACAACAACAACAAAAAAAAAAACTTTTAGAAAAACAATAAGGAAAATTCAGGAAAAAAATGTAGTTATATAATGTAACAAAAATTCCTGCAGTTGGGACCATGTACATAATCACATCCCTTCGGCAGCTCTGCTGAGGCAGAACGCACTGACAGCTCCAAAGAGCATACGCGCTTATTCATATCGCAATGTGCACTCTACCTCTTATTCATGCTAAAATATTATATGTCTCTGGGGCAAATAGAAATTGAAAGTCCACGAAGGAGGTAGCTTTTCAGGCTTATTACAGCAGAAGTCTGCATGTAAATACAATAGCACCATTACCAGTACCTGGCTATTTAGAAGAGCCATTTTTCGTAATTTGCACATTAAAATATACCAGAGGTATAGGTACATCTTGGGTTTACGAAGTCTAAAACCACAACGTATCACAATATATACTAAAATTTAAAACCCCATTTTTGTCTGACTACTGTAAAATATTATTTGGCTTTCTTCTGATCCTGGAAGAACAATGCAAGAAAAAAAATACACTTCCAAAAATGATTTAATGAAGAATCTAAAGATGGTTTAATACGAATAATTACAAATGGGTGTGAGGACTGTGATTCTTGTCACTTTCTGGAACTACACAGGTAAATAATTCCATCACTCACTGTGGCCTCTTTATCCTGCTCCAATATAGCAAAGACAGCATAAATTGGCCTCTAGAAATTCCTAGAGTTCAGGAGTGGCAGAAAGCCAGCACGGAGCTATGGTGCCCTGCTGCACCGGCAAGCTGGGAAGATGATGGTAGAAGTTGCTGTTTCTGAAACTGCTCTCATTTGTGCCCTGGAGCGATCCAGATTCTGCTTCTGGCCTGCTTTTTTTTTTTTTTTTTTTTTCCTGGCATGCTCTCCCTCCCTGAAAGTAAAGATCCTGAACCCTAAAATGGCATTATCTGCATTTCAGTTGGAACTAGGAACAACTTCTTGATCTCACCTGTGTTTTCCCAAGCTGGACCCACAAAAGGAACCTTTATGCAACCCAGAGACAGGCTGGAAAACTTAAAAAAGTGTGCCTAAATCCCAGTGCCTGTTCTTTTGTGCTGGCTATAACCATGATATACAATTGCATAAATGGCAAAGTACAGCTTGCTTGAAAAACCTCTCAGCCATACACTTCCTCACTGAGCTAATCAAGTAAAATACAGACTCAGGTTCACACTCATCCTTTGAGTTTTATTTAGTGATATTACTGAATAAATTTAACATGGTTCCCCCACCCCTTGCCTTAAATTCTGCGTATTTTTGGCGGGTAGATTGGGTTGCTGGGGGAATATTTGCAATGGAAGACAGAATTTTTTCCTATATATTCCTGTTGAGACCTTCAATAAATTAAATTGGTGGTTTTGAAGTTTTTCTGCCTACTTGCTACCATAAGTCTCTAAATAGAGCCTCTATAGTTTTTTCTGTATAACCCATCTTAGTGTTTATAAGGTGGTAGAAGTTGTGGAACTTACCTGCAGGCTTGCCAAGGTCAGTGTATGAGCATAGCTCTGCTTTATTAGACTTTGGAAACATTCCCATTTGGAGGTTCATTTTCGAATGTATAAATCTCAGTTGGTAAAATACCATGAACTTCTAGCAACTTCTAAGCAAAAAATCTGCACTCACCTCATACATCAGCATAAATCTAACTCATATCACCTTTTATTCCTCCTCCTTCCACAGCTGGTCCAGCACTCAGTGGGTAACTGCTGAGTTTCACATCTCAGGGGAGCACTTTGCTTTGCAGTGGTTGCCACTGTACCAGTATGGCAAGAGGCACTTTTATCTCTGCAGGTTTTTGCCAGAAAGCAAAAAACAGAAAAAAAAGGTCCTAAAATTACTCTGAACTCCCAGAAATAATTGCTATAGTAAATAACTCTGAGTTGTAAAGTATGGTAAAGAATCGCTCTGCTTCTTCCCTTTGCAACTGAAGGCAACAAGAGTTTAATTTTCTTATATGTTTTTCTACAGAGCTGCTACAGAGACATTAAAATAAGCTTTTAAAAAAAGAACATCTAAGGCCAGTTTTATTCCAGCAGGTGCAGGGAGATGCAGTTTGCACCTTCATGCATGACCAAGGGCTACTGTTCTCTGTGAGGGCTTCTCTCTCTACCCAAGCACAGCACTTCCACATCTCCTGACACTTTGAAACTCTACTGAACTCAGCGTCATCCCCAAAGAAGCTTCATGAACACTCAAAAATCTTCCTGGGAGGAAGCATAGAACAAACTTTGTCAACTGGTACAGCCAGCTTGGCTTAGGTGACCCTTATCTGAGCCAAATCCACTAACTTTCTGGATTGTGTCAGCCACCCAGAGGAGGAAAGGTTGCAGGCACTTTGCATGCTTAAAAATTCACATCATATAGAGGTCCATGGTGGTGGGTGCTCTTGTCGGGGGCATGCTCAGCCAATTCATATCCAATGTGACTAATAATGTAGAAATTCTGCCAAGTTGCCTCTGGGCTTGGGCTTCTTTCCTTCTAAGTCTTGAGGATGAGGCTAGAGCCTACCTGTAATGTAAAAACCCCTTCACACAATCAGGGAAATCAGGTAAAAATATTGCCCAAAACCATGAAAGAGAGCTTGCATCTGTTGTACTTCCAGAAACAAAGAAACAGAAAAAGGAGGAAAGAAGAAAAGAAAGACTTATTAAAGTGGCAGCCAAGCAGTACAACTCAAATGCCACATTTACAACCTCTTTATTGTCAGCTATAACCGAATAAGTGCTTCAATCCTTGTGACTGAATCTGCTTATGACATACTATAGGATGCATTCATTCATAGCACTGTTCACTGCAAAATATATACCTTTAAAATCAATAGAATTGTGAAAGAGAAAATTGTGGGCAGGAAAGACAATGAATCTAACAGGAATCCAGCGTAAAAACCATTTTTGTTCTATTTATTCTTCTGTAGCATTCAATGTCCATGCCTGCAACTGTAGTATAAAGAAAAAATGTTGGGAAATAAAAGAGGGAGAAAGGAGAAAAAGATACCGGGGGGGGCGGGGGGGGAGGAGGCAAACTAAGACAGAATAAAATAAACTGGAAGTGCAGAAACTCAAGAAAAAATAGGAAATAGAGGAAAGGAAATCAAGATGGAAAATGGTCAAGTGTAAGGCTTGCATAGGGACTCTTAGAGCCAGTAAAGACTGGTCAGTAAAACCGTCTGCAAAGATACTTTTAGATCTTTGTGGGTACACAGAAAGTCTAAAAGTGGTGATGAGTTGGGAAAGGTGACTCCATCAGCCAGAGCTCTTGCTCCTAACAGTTGCAAAGTTGGAGCAGGGCCTTCCTTGTCCCCTGAACCATAGCCTGCATCCTGCCTGTCTCCCCCCAGTTCACTGCCCACACACCAGCCCCACACAGTGTAGGTGGGGACCAGAGGAACACTGTGCACACAGACACACACACAAGAGCAGAGAGTGAAACCTGCAGCCGGGGCTGCTCACAGCTTTCTTTTCTGAAAAGCATTTCTTTTTAAGAAGTCTCAGAAATCCAAGTCCCCACACCATGATATTTCTTCTGCCTCCCATGAATGCCAGCACATACTCAGCCAGTGCTGTGCTGAGGAGTGCGCTCCTGCCACCTTGAAGGAAAAGATTAATTTAAAGCTTCCCAGAATTCCCTAAAATCAAAATATTCTCGGCTATTACCTTGTCCAGAACATTACAGTCAACAGTCAGTTGAAGAGCAGTATTACAGATATAAAATAAATGATAGAGTACACTATTAATTAATTTGTTTATGAAATGCCATGCAAGCTCTAGATCTTCAAAAAAAGATAGTTCTTACCCAAAGAATCTAGTTCATGGCATAATGACAGCACACTGGATAGAAATGAAAGCAAATGGAGAAAGCAAACAGCAAGAGAGGCACCATCAAAATACAAGCAAGACATTCTACGTTGGCTAGGAGTAAAGTGGGAAACGAAATAATGGCTCTTCTAGCACTGAATCTACACAGCTATTAAGAGAAAGTTTCTAATTTAAAAATCAGTTCAATTCACCATAGTTAAATCCCATGGAATCACAGAATTGTACAACTCAGATATTTGTGTGCTTGCTGCCGCTTGTGTAACTTACACTCCAGCCCTAAGTGATTACTGGATCAGCCAGCTGACATATGGGAAATATTTGCACAGAGCTGTGACATGGGGAAGTTTGTGGTTAAAAAAAAATAGGGGGGGGCCGGGAAGGTGCTGTTAGTATGGAGACTGTGCCACTCCAGCTGAGTGAAGCCAAAGTTTCACTTGGAAGTCTTCCCACCAGAACTTCCATCCTCTCAGCGGTGTTAGCAAGAAAAGTCTTTTGCATTTATAATACTGTGCTTTCACAGGAAGAGAGGCCTATTGCTGCAGAGCAGCAAATGCATCTCTCTCTAATAACCCACCTATTCAAAGAAGTATTGCCAATCGAAATATTACAAAAGGAAAAGAGTTGTCAAAGGAACTCAGATGCTGAGCTATACTTATGTCTGCAGGGTCTATTTACGAGAATAAAACTCAGTTTCTTTTGCTAGTAGTGCTAATGACATAGTAAAAAGTTTCTTTTCCTTTGGTGCCAGGGAGTGCTGCAGTATTCGCAGTGCCATCTTCCAAGCAAGGCTCAGGATCAGTCTCAGCCTGCTCACTGATCACTGATATCCCAGGTAATTTTTTCCGCAAGTCACCTCAAGTTGCAAGTCCTATCTAAATACATACTGTGCAATTTGAATTCTCCCTCCTGCTGCTGTCTGCGCTGCTTCAGCTGGAAGTGTTTGCTGTGCTCAGCTCCTGCCATGCTGCAGTTTGCTGCTACATGCTGTTGAACTGATGCCATGTTTTAGTTTGTAAGTGGCTGGCTTTCAGTGGCAGAAGTAACACACATTAGCACATTGTATAAATGAGCTAGGCTGTAAAGCCCTTTTAAATCCACCTGAATGATAATGGCTTGTATAGCAAAGGAGAGAGAGCGCACATTTACTTTGTCTTTTCTGGTATTATTAATCCAGATGCAGGTTTGCACTTCAAAACCTTGTACCAGCTCATTTACATGCTTCGGGCCTGATCCTGTCTCATACAGTCAGCTTGCTACACCAGGACAACCACAGAGAAAGGTGCTTCAGGCTATGTCTGTGCTCAACAGTTTTTTGCCATTACTGAATCAGCTATGAGAAATGGCTTCTCCTTGCATGACTCGCTTTTAACAGCAAGAAAACTGCTCAAAATTCTTCCAGTGTTCTTCATGCTTTCAACAAAAACAAAAAAGAAAGAAAGATTTGCCACTTCATGTGTGAGATGAACCAACCCAATTCATGGAAATGTACATCCTACAACGAGGGAAAGTATTTTGTTACCATTGGTGTTACTAGCTTATGAGAACTGACAAGATCACAGCCCACGGTGGTATGGCTAAATGCCTGCAGAAAGAAAAAGGCTTTTGTAAGTCTGCTGGAAAGAACTTACTTGCAGCCCTGACTTCTGACTGCAATGGAAGAAATACTCTACTTTCAAATGTGAATCAAAAAAATATTGCTAACATATTTCTCTCCATCGGCCAAACGATTTGTCTTATAAATATGCTTTTTTGCTAATTCCTCAGAGGATGACAGCTGGGTGGTAGATTTATACAGCTAAGAAAAAAAATTGAGAGGAATCCAAGCATTTTGAGGCATCTGAACTTTTCCAAACTTCCAGACCTTTAGAGCTTCATTCCTCACTACTGAACACACAGTAGCTCCTCTAACAGTGTGTCATTAGGGCTTACCGTGAAAAGAACCACCCAAACCCTGCATCTTTAAACTGCTGGTAATGGAAACCAGTAATATCTTACATTTTTATCTGAAGCAAGACTCTAAAATGTATTGCTTCTGAGCATTCGGTGATAGAGCATTCATTATCAAGGATATTAATTTAGGGCTTAGGAAAAATATGAGAAAGGGCAAAGGGAAGAGTTAGCCTGCTCAGTCTTGGACATTCTTGTCCTGTTAGTTTTAAAAAATAAAAACATGATCAAGTTTGTCAAGTTTTTTCCATTGGTTTCTTATAAATAAGGGAGGAGCCAGTGGAAAACCTTTGCTGCAAGGTAACTCAGTACTAGAAACAGTGAAGAACTCAAATTCAAATTTCTAATGCAAGATTTAAGAGCTTTTGAAAAGTTATAAATTACTATTGGCAAGAACATGTTAGAAAACAAACTGGGACATCTTCCTATAAACTGAATAATTGTGATCGGTATGCACACATGAAAAAGCTAAATAAAAACTAAGGAAATTATCACTGCAATTCTGGCCTCACTGAAAACAAATATTAACATAGATGTGGAAGAACCAAAAGATAGCAGGAATTCCAAGTAAAAGCACTTGCATTTAATCTGAGCAAACTGAAATACCTTTGGATCAAGGAAGACATAATGAATAAGGCCTTTTAAGTAGTAGCTCTGAAGCTCCCAGGGAGGGCTAAAGGCTTGCAATAACATCTGTAAAGAAGTTCAACACTATGTGTGACACATACTCAAAACCACCTTAGGAGGGATATGTTGCAGAGTGCACTCACAAGCATGGTCACAGCAGAGAAAGACATTCCCAGAAGATTTCTATCAGCCTAGCTTAGGTACCAACAGCAGCTAAGCTCTGAAATAATAGATTTCAGTGCAGGCTGTTCAAGCAGCTGGGCGTCAGGCTCTTTACTATGGTATTTGGAGTTCCCATCCTCTGGTTTTTACTACTTACATCCATCTAGATTGATACAAGTAACAGATTTGTCCAACACTACTACAACTGCTTCTCCAGCTTTGATGAAGTTCAACTATTGGTATTGATTACACTGTGGGCATGAACAATGGTAAGTAGTTCAGTACTAAAAATTAAAAACAAAAAAAGGAAGGTGACTACAGAAGAGCAAGAGAAGTTCTTTGGCTAAGCAGCTAAAGATTGACAGCACAGCTTTTTCCTGCAAAACTTTTCTGAAGTCAAACAGCAGTGACAGAAATGCATTAAAAAAGAAATTATTCATATACAATTATGCTTATGCATCCTTGAAAATATCCTGTAGTTTTTACACACTAATTCCTGTCCTAAACACTGTGTAATTTTGCTATGTGCTTTTAAACAGCGGCCGTGTTTTGACACAGGATCGCTGTATTCCAAGGGTGAGAAAAATCAATGCACTACTGTTTAAGTGGTCTGTGGACTGCTTTGAGAACCAAGCAGCAAAAGTGCCCTGCATTTATTTCATTATTTATTGTTATTGTGCAAAGGTGGCTATAAAGTCTGCAGGAATTCATTCCCCACGTGTGTGTGATCGCCAGGCCCTGCGTGTGGACAGAGAGCACCTCTGTCCAATAAGGAACCTTCCAAGGGAACATGGCAGAGGTATCCACTCCAGGGATTGTGTTTTATTTACTTTGCTTCTTAAACAGAAATATCAACCAGTTTTCCAATGCTGGACCAGCTCTGATGACCCTTATCATGCAGGAAGGAAAAAGAAGTCTCTTCTTTTTTTTTTAATATACCCTACACTAAGAACAGAAATATATGAAAGTTTCTCTTTATCGATATCTGCAATACTTGTATTAAGTAACTACATGAGCAATGTGCATTTCACAAAAACAACTAATACTTGGTGTCCTCACAAGTACATATTTTTCACTTTTATCTGGCCAGGGATACATGATACTAAGAACACCTCACATCTCCTGGATTTACTCAGTTACTGAGCTACTCATTAAGTGATAGATTCCAAATTCGGACTCAAAGAGAAACTCTGCAACTTGCACGGGTGTGTGACAGTACATATCCCATGACTAGCCCAAGATCTTCACTGGATTTTAAGGATTTTACATCTATCACAAAAATGCATTGCTATTAAATTATGATCACTCATTTCGTATGGATTTTTAAGCAAATGCGTGACCAGACAATAATCCTTAAGAAAACTATAAAATGAACTTATCGGTCCACAACCATGAATAAATGCTACTTAGTGGCAAGCAAATGCTCTAAGCCTCTGGCAGGAAATTAACAACATTAAAGTGAACACAGCAGAAAACATTCTTTTTCATTAAAAATATTTAACAGAATTATCAAATATACAGAAAGAAATATGATACGGTAACTTAGACTGCTTGAAAAGAAAACTTATTTTTTAGTCATCAGATAATCTGAGAGCTTGGACCTTCAAAACACGTTGAACCTGGTTTGTTACTCTATCAATTTTTTTCAATATTTTGAATTCTTTTGCATCCCGAATCAGAACAAAAAATCAAATCAAGAAAATCTTTAAGAAAGAGTATCCATTAAAATGCTTTCTGAAAAAGGGATTCATTTGCTTCCAGAAAGATCAGAAAGCTATTTCAACAATTCCATAACTCTTCTTAAAAAAAAAAAAAAAAAAAAAATAGGAAACTTAGCTAAACTGTCTTTTTTCTCACAGACAACTTCTGTTTCCACAAGCTGGAACTTTCTGATGTAATATGTTTCACCAAAAAAATTCCCAAGTCTTCAGTGTTTTAACTATAGCTTATTTCAGACTATCCAACCATTTCTAATGAGTACACTTAAAAAGAATTAATGATTTTATTCTCTTTTCTTGAGGTTCTGGGATCTTCACTGTACTGGAAGTCTATTCTTCTGGGAGCCAATTGATTCCCTTGTCATGCCTGATAGTGCAATGCTGTATGGCATAATTCAGGTTTAGAGATTTGCAGCCAGTCATTGGAGTATAGGGCCTGAGTAGAGAGTGGCTTCACAACTCTCTCCAAGTAAGAGGAATACAGTGACAATGAGGTACAGCAGAAACATCTGAGTAGAGCTTTTACTTTCAGGCAACATACTTTGATGTTGAGTAGCACTTCTGAAGTACTGAGAGGATCCGGAAACTTTCCAGACCCTTGTTCTCCAAACTCCATACAGTAACTGATAAGAAAGGGTGCTAAGGATTCAAGCTATCACTAAAAATAGAGTCCCTGGAATGAAAAGACTTTGCACTGTGTAAGCTCTTCTGGTATAAACAGTAGTACTGTGAAAGAGATACAGCTAAACCTCTACACAAGTCATGGGAAGGCCCTCCAGTTTTGCTTTTGTATCAGGTTTTGGTGGACTGGAGTTTTTTGGTTGTAAGAATGTGGGGGAGGTGGGAGGTGGGTTTTTCTTGGGTTTTTTGATTAAAAGTTAACAGCAAAAAACATTAACAGTCTCACACGATTCTGGGTATTCACCAATCACTAGATATAAGGGTACTTATTGCAAATTTGAAGCTCTCACAAACTCAACAAAGATAATAATCTTGTTTTTTCTCAGAAATTAAGCAATGTTTTTGCAGTGACAGGAATTTAAATCAATACACAAAACAAAGCAGGGGCATTCTGACCACACAGGCAAAGGATGGTTTGCCTTCCACCCTGGGCATCAGTCATATGAATGGAAAGTATTTAAACTTCAGCGTTATAGACAACCAAGGAACATCAAAGACCTAGTGATCAGCCCAGATTTCTATAATCTATTGTCTTTTTCTCTGACTCTTCTTTTCTACCTCTTTCCTCTCCTCTTGTCAAATGGCTCTTCCATATCTTTTTGCTATTCCTTTTCATTATCGTGTGGCTATCATTATTAGTTAGCTACAGAGATATTGCATACATACACAAAGCCCAAGGATTTCATAACCTGCTCAGCTTTCTTTTACAGTGATAAACAGAAGGGAAACCCAGAAGTATATTCCATGTGAAACCTTTAAGACAGCAAATCCTTAAATCTTTATTTTTCCATTTTTCAAATTGCAGCTAACAGAGAACAGTTCATACACCCGTGTTTCCTCATGGTCCAGTACTGCAGAGAGTAGTGACAACTTTAGTGACAAACTGCTGTCATCTGACTGTCATCACTACCCTCTAGTATCTAAATATTAGTAAACTTCTTTGGAATTTGCCAAGAGATGGACTACACATCAGCAATAAAAACACTTGAGTGAAAGATTCACTGAGTGCCTGCTTGCTATATAGGGATCTTTTTAAAATGCAGGACTCCTGGAAAGAACTCCTGGACTCTTGCTGTTAGGCTGGAAAAACCTGTTAACCCTCTAACAGAAAGAGAGAGGCAGCAAGAAGTACAGGTGGGAAATTTCAATATACTTTAAATCTTTTTGTGTTCTTTTTTTCTTAAAAAAGACCCTTATGTCTGACTACATTGATGGACACAGATTTAAAAGTAGCCAGGTGACTTCCTGCCTGAGGGAAATAGATAGAAGTGTATCGGCTGCCTAGCAGATATTACATTCTGTTTTCCTCTATGCATTCATGCAGGTAATGACCTGTACATGCACAGTCCTAGATGTGAAAGTTACCTTCAAATTCATGACATGCTTGTTCAGTTACTTGGGTGCCCAGTGGTTTCAGAAAGCTATTACGTATTCCATCAAATCATACTCAGCTCTTCAGATAAAATACTACTATAAATATTCAGATAATTTACCACTCATGAGCAGAGACTGAAATCACTGGTTTCCATTTCATTAGCATTATTTATTGCTATAGCATATACATTTGTAAAGAAAACAGCCAGTTCAGTTGGGTTTTTTAATCTCACAGTTTTGTTACCGGAGGTCTTGGGAAACTGCTGAGTTCCATCTCATGCATCATCTTGCAAAAGAAATCAGTGTATCTTCCAAGGGTGTTGGAAGAGCACAGCTGTAGAAAAGAGCAGTTTGTCTGAAACAGCCTAAAAAGGGCAAACTTACATGACTGTATGATGTGTACAATGCTATATCTGTCCATGAAGGTGGTTCTCCTACTGTAACACGCAGGCACACTGCTGATACTTGAGGCATGGTGCATAATCCACACAAAACACCACTGGGAGGGTAGAACAAAGAGTTGTCTTCCCCTTTCTGTCCTGCTTAGTTATATTTACTTGGCTTGAAACAATCAAGCGGATTAAACAGATTCTTCATCATCTGCTTCTGTCTTAACTATTCGCTCCTAAAGCTATGCCCAAAGCAATTACACAGAACCATGCAATGTAAATATCGCTGTTTGTACAAAAACAAACACACTGCATGTTGTTTATTTTTATGAACTGCTAAGAATCACAAGGAAAGACATCTTCTCCAAACAAGCTTAAGCACAAAAAATGATCATACGAAAGCATTAGCTCAGCAAAAAGATAATAGAGTAGAATTTAAATCAGTCACAGCATTCACAACAAAACAGATCTGACTAAAACATGACCTAGTCAATGCTTACAACACTTAGATTCTCAAAATAGCACTGTAATTAGTACAAGACGTCTTTTCCAACCTAGTTGATTCTATGATTCAGTAAGAAAAGCCTTCTGGAAACTGGCTTTTGGTCACTCATAGGTAACTATCCTATTTGAATTCCTGATTCCTCAATTTTAACTCAAAAAAGAAGCAAGGAGGGGCTTCACTTACTGAATCAACTTTGTTGAGAATTATTCAAGAAATGTTTCTTGAGAGACCTTTCACATTCTGTCTTTTACATCTGGAAGGAGGTACTTCAAGTAATATCCCAAAGGAGGTGAATACCAGGAGCTGGGTTGAAGAGATTTTACTCTGCTCTAGTAAAACTGTGATGCTAGATGCATTTCCTTGAAGCAGAGCTCAAAGGCAAGCCTGTGTGAGGTCTCCCACAGTGAAGAAAAAGAACAGAAAATCTTCAGTTTGAAGGGTTTGTATGACTTTAGGATCTCACAACCCAGTGAATATGTCCAAGTGACCAAGCAAACTCATAGCTAGAGACAGCAACGTAATCCCCTCTACCAAACACATTTTTGAAACATGTGGAAACCAGTAAGTGAGTTGTAATAAATAAGTGACCGCACATAACAAAATGAGACTCATCCAAATAGATGTAATTGGCTGAAGGGAAAAAAGAAAGAGAAAGGGAAAAGGGAAAAAAAAAAAAAGAAAAAGAAAAGGAAAAAGAAAAAATAAAAAGACAAAGAAAAGGAAAAATAAAAAGAGAAAGAAAAAGAAAGAAAAAGAAATAGAAAAAGAAAAATAAAAAGGAAAAGAGAAAGAGAAAGAAAAAAAGAGAAAGAAGTTGGGAGTTAAGAAAATAAATTAGCTCACTGAAAAGCAAGCACACTAGAGCAAGCCTGGCAGGTCTGAGTGGAACCCCGTTCACCCTATCTGTATAAAACTTTTGGTTTGAAAAAGGATGTCTGATTTCAGCAAATCACATAAGCGTGGAAAGGATTTAAAAGAAACAAGAGGTAGCACTGCCTAGAGCTGGTACCAGAGAGCACAATATCAGAGCAGAAAGCTTTCAGCTGGCAGGGAGACAGAGGGAAGTCTTTGAATGATTAATCTAACTACTTTATCCCAATAGCAGTTAGAGAAAGCAGAGAATCAGGCCCATTCTGAAGCCAAATTACTTTCACTAGAAACACACTAAACAAAAATTTATAGAAGCAAAAGGGTGACTCACTGCTTGCATGAGTTTATTTAAGAAATGCTCGCCTTACCTGCAGGGTTACATTTTAAGTAGGTGGTCTCCAATTTGGGGGTGAATATTTGCTTCCTTTCTTCAGCTTATAAAATGTTAGGATTTGTTTCAAAGTCTTGCCATTCTGCACTGCTTAAATAGCACAGCTCTAGAAACCAGCACATTTTGAACACATTACCTACCCACATTCCTAGTTATTAAATGAGCAGCTGTGTCCTGAGCCCTCATGCAGACTAGAGGAGTTTGGAGGATCCCATCTTCAGTATGGGATCTATTGACCCACATTGCTCCTCATCTGGTGCACTTACACAGGAGATGAGGCCACTGTTTCAAACACACCTCATCACCTTCCTTCACTTCATTCTTTGTGCTATTCGCAGGGTGACCTTTTCAGTCACCTGCGCATTTTACTTTAGAGGTCTTTGTTTGTTTTCTGAATAGCTCATATTTGTGGCTCTCAAGCATTTGCCCTTTGACTCCATCTTCCCAAAGGACAGTCATTTTGGTCATACCTACTTGCTTTTCCTAAACCACAAAACAACACTCTGAGTCTCACGATAAGGTGGTTACTTCTGCTGCTAAGCTCCAGACACACAGCTCTTTACATCTGTTGCTATTGTGTTCGTTCTCTTTGGAGATATTTTACTTCCCAATGCTCATTTCTCTTTAAGCATAACTGAGATAGATTTCTTCCAGATTTGGTCAAATCAAAAGGATGTTTTGCTTTTTTCTCTCTTCAGGAATGACTTCCAGAAGGCAGGTTTTTACTTCAGAATCTCCATAATTAATAAATTTTCACGTGCATGATTGGAGATAAGGAAATAATAATGCTGAGCACCTCCAGAGACACCTTTAGATTTTCCCAGGTCTCCAGTAGGAGGGAAACACACATCCTTCAAAGGTCCTTTATGATGTCTGTCAGTCCCACAGAGCTGTCTCACAACCCTAGGGAATCCATGGGTGTCTATGGCTGGGCAGCAGAACTGAGCTCTATCATTTATATCAGGCTTTCAGTATGCTGTGCAAACAAAATATCCGGAGGAGCTTTCATCCCAGAGTATACATCACAAGAATTCTTAGGTGGGAGACAAAGGTGTAACATAATGTCTAAACATATTTATACCTTGAAGACCACTAAAGATGTAGACTGACCAGGAAATACCACTTAGCATAAGCATTCAATGATTGCGGACAGCAGACATTAGAACAGAGAGCAAGGCAGTCACACAGTGAGCGTGAACCTAAAGGGGAAGCTAATGGAAACCTGCAGAGAGACTGCATGGAGAGGTTTTCCATAACTTAGAGGAAAGACAACAATAATCTGTGGTTAAAGAAGAGTTTGCAATAACAGCTTTCAGAGTTACAAGTCTCTCTGCAACTTGTGGATGCTTAAGATTTGAAAGAGTTGATTAGCAAAGGTGGGGGCCTCCTTGGTTTTATGTGCTGTCTCTTACACACAAACTCACATATACATAATTCATTTTATTCCTTGTTCTTCAGGCTCTTACAAATCTAAATAGAAAAGAGAAAGAAAACAAACACATAAGAGTTACAAGTTAGGGGGACGGCTACTAAATTGTCCATTTAACAAATCCACAGTGGAACAGGAAATTTAACCCAATTCAGCAAGAATAGCCCATCTCCCCAACACTGTTTTGTGTGTACGGACACATATATAACATATGTCTAAGAAATAGGATTGAAAGATCTAGACTCTGTCAAAGCTATTCCACTTGAAATTAAACATTATTTCCACGTAGCTTAAATTATGACAACTACACTGAAATCAGTAATCCTTGCCAGCAATTATGTCTACACTCTTCAAACATCAAAGTTATGCTGAAGAGTACTAAACTGAATTTAGATAAAAATCTCAAATTCTGTGTCTGTGTTTAATTAAATAAGATGCATCGATATTTTCCCATTAAATAACATTATATAAAATTTAAAAATTATTAGGTCTAAGACTGTCACTTAACACCTGGTTTTTCAAACAGGCTGACCACCTTGGTTTGCACTAATTCCAACCAGAGCTGCACTCCCTTAGTTCATATGAAAACTTCACCCCTTTGTAAACATGGGAGTAACAGAGAAAATAAGTCCGAAACCAGAGGCCTAAAGGGACAGAACTGAAATATCTATATATTCAGTAATCAAAATTCGATCTCCTTTGTATTCAAATTGACACTGAGAGGGAAATCTTGTCACGCTTTTTAAAATAGCTCTATTGGTAGCTGTAGAAAAGCTGTCAGAGGTACCTGGCCTTCTGCTGCTGGGTCACTCTCTTGTGGAAGGTTTTTAGCCAGTTCAGCCTCCCACTAATAACAAACAGATGTACTTAATGCTACTGAATGTAAATATTATTCTAACACACTTTTGCCTAGTTTTCCATGAGGCCCTATTTTGAACCGTACATGCTTGTGAATCCCCCTGCCCAAGGGTTCTGCAGGTGGCCTATCTCACAGTGCCATTAGAAAGTTAATTACCTACAGGGGAAGTTTAAACAAGTTGTTCCAAAAGCAGTGGAACTAATAAAGCCTGGTTTCCTACAGATTTGTGGCTTGCATCATTCCCCCCTCCATACTGCAACAGCCCAAGCCCCTTTTCCATACTCCTTTGATAAATTCCCCTCCCTGCAATCCACACTGCCCCCATCCCTCCCATATCCATCAGCTTCAGGTCAAGCAAGAGGCAGCACACACCATGCTTGTTTCTGAATAGTATATGTGCTGGTTGCTTGGCCAAGATATATGTGATGAAACTTTTCCTTTCATAGGTGGACTAATGTCTTTCCTAGCTGTAGTTTCTTCACAATAAACAGGAACTTCAATAATACAGAGGCAGGTAAATTAAGCCAAAATTGGCCAATGAGTTCAGAAGCTTCTTTAGAAAAAAATTCTCTACTCATACTCAGTGAAGTATTTTATTAGATATTTTCCCTTAGAAATGTAATCTAATACATTCCCTTCTCTCAAATCATCCATGCATATTTTCCCACTACTTTTCCCACTAGTATATTATCTCTCTTATTCTTCTAACTAGTACTGAATCTTTGAGAAGATTCCAGTCACCATTATCTTCATCTCAAAGGTAATTAGGGCTACAGAAAGACAAATGCACACCTTCCAAAATGTGACAATTGTCATATAGCCCTAAAATTAAAATGAGATCACAGTCTGAGCCACTCTCAGATGCTTGAACTCTTCAAGGACCAAAGTGTTTTATTTCCTCTTGATAAGCTTGTCCCACAGCTCTCATAGCATCTTTCCTTCACTAAGCAATGGCCTGAAAGTGCAATTTTCTTGGACTTTCCACTCAGTCCTCCTTAGGACTGTTTGTGAATGCCATAGGTCTGTAAGCTATACAACATCGGTTTCCTAGTGCCTCACTCACAGAGAGATTAGACTTTTACAAGAGAGACCTTTCTTAACAGCAAAAAATAATAAAAGCACCTCCTAAAACAGCATCTGTGAATCCAGCCCAAATCATCCAAAGATATTTTTCTATCACCCAGTAACTATAATACGCATGCATATTACTATCCCTGAGCTCTCTGGGCCAGTTTTGATTAATCCTTCCCCAGGACATGGAGCCTTCCAAGCCATGAATCATTTTGTTTGATTTTGTCTGCACTTTTCCATGTCAGCAGTTTTCCTGCCCCACCGCATGATGACAAGAGCAGCATGCAGCGTTTGTTGACTGCCAAGTGTTACACTAACTGTCACACGAGTAGGAAAGGCAATGGAAACAGATCTGCTTTGTTTTAAGGATGTGCGGTCATTTCTTAGGCATCTCCCTGCTCTCTAGCTCCATCTATAGAAATACCTATTCCCTTCTCAAAATAATCCCCAAGATTCCCCACAGAGTACAGGGATATTTGAGGCTTTACCACAGGGTAGTATGATACAGCCTACAAAAGCTTAAGTGGTAACTACACACTTACACCACCCTACTCTAATACCCATTTCTGTAGGCTGATTTCATCGGAAGAGCCTGACACCATAACATCAGAAATTCCTCATGACATACGTGACCTCCCCTGCACACTTGCATTGTTCTCCTTAATGAACACACAGCTGCTAATGTTCTTTCCAATGCCCATCAGCTCCATATCAACCTTGCCCTTTCAGTCTCTCTCTCAATTACCCTTATTTTGATAAGTTGCTGACTCTGCAGCAAAGGTACACCCTTTTTTTGGTGGGGAATATGTTAACTACTTTTTCATGACAATAGTCATTAAAGACCTATCATGACTCAAGCCTTTGGTCAGGACTTTGTTTATCCTGCATGAGAGCTTCAATGAAACTTGTTCCAACTGTAGGCATTCATCTTACAGCTGATGAGAGACATAGGGAGAATTTTGTTTTGACCTTCCCAAAATAAACACTTTCAAGAAAAGAGATACAAAGTAAATAGTAAAAAAGACTGTAAAATATGAAGAGGAAACTTGGAATGTCTGAGAAGATTACATAGTGTCTTCCCATTTAATGAGATTAATTTCTTTTCAAACTCCTCTTTAAACTGTAAATTACCAAATAAACATCTTTTTTAGCAATTACTTAGACATTTAAAAGCAGGAGGATGAAATTACTAGAGACAACTATTAAAGGAAGAGGAAGTTAAGGCTCTAACCCATTTTAAAAGTCATCCTAGCTGAAATCTCCAAGAGGATATTGTATGGAAACACACAGGCAGCAGCAAAGGAATCTAACCCAGCAGCAAAGGGGCTGTCACTGCTCAGGGTCTGGAAGAAGAGGACGTGGTGCGGGCTGCATGCCCCAGCCAGGGAGATATTTATGTGTCACAGTGTCCTTTTCTTTCCGTGCTCAGGCAATTCGCCTGGTTCTGCCCCTGCTGGCTTGTGATCCAGCAAGGAAAAGGAGTGAAAGGGGTTTTCCTTCAGTTTTCCCTTCCCCTGTCCCTTCCAGCTTCTTCAAGGAACAAAAAGAGGCCTAGGAGAGGAGGAGGTGGGAAGAGAAATGAACGCCTAGTTGTTCTCTGCAAGGGCAGGGACGAAGAAATAAACAACTCACATTACTCACAGGAGGGGGTGAAAGGAAAGGAAAGCAAAGCCAGTCTGGACGAGCTGGATTTTCCTGGCTTCAGCAAGCCCCTCTTGGAGTAATATATTCAGCCACCTCACACCCTTCACTCCTTTATCTGAAACACACTGTCCACTCCCAAGCAGTGCTTTGCCTTCCCTCACAAACCTGCCCCTAGCAGCTGCTTGTAGGTAAAGGAGCAGAAGAACCAAGAAGCCCAAGGCACAGGCAGAGACTTAGCAGAGAATGAAAAAAGCCACCGGAGTCACAAGGATTCCAGGATTCCAGTGCCATCAAGGAAAGACATAGGAATAGCCTATGCTGTTTGCAGAGAGGTGTCCTGGTTGTAGAGTTGCTTTCCTTTTGACCTGCCACATGGTTACTTGTGTGGCTAACACGCAGCAGACAGACAAACTGCACAGAAACTAAGTAAAAATAACATTTCTATTTACTGCACCAGACCTGAGACTTGAATGGCAGAGTGGCAAACTGGTCACACATAGTGAGGACTGGAGTATTTTTGCAGATACATAAATTATTTTAATATGTTTCATTGAAAACACATCACCAATTTTGAGAGGCAGCTAGTAGAGACATATTATGCACCTTCTTGAAGGCTTACATTTTAAATGTACAATTTCATACACACAGAATTTTTAAAACTCTAAATCTTTGCTTATCTTCAAGTAACTAAAACCAGAGGTTAGATAGTCCTGACTCTAGAGCTCTGCTCTTTAAAAAAACAAACAGAAAAAAAAAAACCCCTTTCAATGTATTTACCTC
The DNA here is from genome assembly GCF_037157495.1 of Lathamus discolor. Lineage (NCBI taxonomy): Eukaryota > Metazoa > Chordata > Aves > Psittaciformes > Psittacidae > Lathamus > Lathamus discolor. Next base: position 150,678,514 of record NC_088884.1, on the reverse strand, counting down.
ACTCTGCACTCAGTAATACTTCAAACTATCTTTTCAACTGTCCCATACTATCAAAAAGACTGCATACTACACCTGCTTCTGTATGCTCTCCAGTAACTATGCAAGGTAACAAAACGAGATCACAGCCAATCTCAGAATTTTACATACCCCCGCAAAGTTATGGAACACACTGTGACTAGTGGAAACTTCTGTGAAGCATTACTCCATGAAGCATGTAACCACCAGATGACTGTGCAACAGATTTATAACTTTATTAGGAGGGTAACATGAAATCTGAATATAACCATTGTGATGAATGATGGCATTTGAGTTGTCTCAGAAGAAAGTTTCCTCTTCCACTGAAGATACATCACAGGGGAAAGATTTACAGCATTCACTTTTCGTTCAACCCCAGGTTTCCTTAAAGCAATCCAGAGAAAGCAATGCACAGACTCCCGGTCAGACCTGAAAAGAGGGCAGTCCAATGGTAAGTAGAGGGAATGCAAACTGAACTGGGACACCACACTGGCAGGAGTGTTGTGAGCAGTCAGGTCACCTTGGCCTCCTGAGTACCTCCAGCACCAGTCTCTGATGTATAACCTCACCAGAGACCTTGCAACTAGAAATCCCACATCCAAGTCTCTGGCAGGGACCAAACAACAGCCTGTTAGGCAAATGGTAACATTTGTCTTTCAGCCACCTTCTGCAAACCCATTCTTTGGCACCCTTATTCGGTGTCTGCGGTGGCTTCTGGCACCTACTGTGGGTTTGAAAATTTCTTTTCCAAAAAGCACAGCTCAGAAGTCAAGCACAGACATTGCACAGGAGCACTTAATTGCCTCATACTTTTGCTTATCAGTAGAACAATGACTTTGGTGTCAGCTCCATGTTTTCAGACACAAATTAGGCATCAAGGACCTCAAGATCCACTGGTCTGCAATAAGGTCAGATCTAAATATCACTGAGACTTTGAAAAACACGTCTCAAGTTCCTTCATCTCTGAGCTGACTTCTGTAAATTGTTCCCTTCAAACCATTTTGGACAGAAGCACGTGCGAGAAGACCAAGCTAAGTAAATTTGCATCAGCTGTGGGTGTGCCTCTCTCTCTGCAGAGGTAGCATAAAGCAAACCCTCATTCTGTTAGAGACCCACAGATTTCAAATCTCCTCGCCTGCACAATCCATTATCATTGCTAGTTTTGTTACAGCATTGTCAGAGATCCCAATACAGACCAAGGCCCTGTATTTAACATCTGAGTCTCACGCATAACCTTCTCACTGGTTGGCCAAGATTTACAAGACAGTACTTTCACCCAACTCAGCCTAATAGATTCCATCGCCTAGAAAATGTTCAGACTTTATGATTGAGCCCCCAGTCTTTCATCAAAATATTGGTGTGCCTCAGCTAAAGAGACCATGCTAAGATCATCAACAATGTACTTTCCAGGAAGAAAATTTCTTGGGAGTCATTTTGCAGTCTAGGGCCAGGATGAGGCAACTTGCAGTAGTAAAAAAGAGAAGCTTAAATGTAGCTCCACTCGAGCTGGCCAGTGACTGAAAGCTTGAACATTCATAGACAAAATCCTGGCCCTGTTAAAGGCAATAAGCAAAGTCCCACTGGTCTCAGTGAAGTCTGGATTTCTCCCAGATGTACTCAGAAAAATGGTCAAAAAGTCACCCTAGAGGCAGAGCCAAGCATTCACATTCCTGCTTCTGTAAAGAACAAAAATTCTCTCAAGCCCCAGTGCATGAAAAACACCCCCATATCAATTGTAATTACTTTTATCTTCAAAAGCATGGCAACTGGTCTAGGAAATGGATCAAAAGGCTTATTAAATGTTAAACATGTTAGACTCTTCTGTCTCTCCCCTGTGTTCCCTCCTGTTTATTTTTAAAGGGAGCTTTTTAATCCAAGAAACTAATTCCCATCCTGCAATGTTTCAAGTGAGTGAGTTATGGGCATTACTAGGCCGATAAAATACTTACAGGATTTCTGAATAAGCCTTTCCTTTTCTAAATTCATCAATTCTTAAAATGAAGTAAGAGGAATGTCCGGTGGAAATGTGTTTTCTCAAAAGGAAAAAGAGTGCACGCATATTTAGTCCCATTCAATGCAGACAGTTTCAAAGCAAGACTGTGAGCAAAACTCCTGGACAAAACTGTATAAACACATTATTTAAGTTACATTCTGGGTCTGATTAATTATAACAGGAGATCAAATGTTAACAACTTAAGAATCTTCACTCCCATCTACACATATAGAGTACTTCAAAAAGTACTATAATTTCAGAGTAAAAAATAAGAGCTCTCACCTAAATTATGGGGGCATTATCTTTTGGTTGCTTTAAAGGTGAACTCACAATACAGATTTTTTTATTGCAGGCTTATTTGATAGCAGTTGCCCATAAATGGCCTATGAGAGAGCCAACGAGGAAAATTATGTCCTTTGTAAGAGCATTTAATTCACATTCTTGTTCTGTTTTCTGTACAGCAGTTACACTTATGACAGGTATGCATTCCTGCACTACTTACAATGTGGTTTTATACAAAAAAGACATTTGTATTTATTCTTAGCTGAGAACATGTCTTGCATTGCTGGGAGTGTTACAGTAATCCTCAGTTTCTTAGCAGAATAAAGCAGGACAACTTTCTCAGTATTCAAAGTCCAAATTCAGCTTGTATCCTTACCAATTTGCTTCCAGTTATTTTCTCAGATACTGGAAAACTTCCACTAAGCTCTACATCTTACAAAAATAGATTGAATGTTTATTGCCTGATAACAATTACAGCAATTTTCAGTATAATCAGAACTGCCACATCCTGTAGTCACCAATTTAAGAGAAAGGGAAAAACCATCTCCATTCCAAACCATAACACAGATAGTCCAAGCACATTCCAGATGAGAGAGAGCAGAAACACAAGCATGTGATCCAGAGCTACCAATACAGACTTTTATATGCCACATATCACCTTATAAAATTCAATAATGGAAGTGAATCCTCTATTTGAGGTTTCAGTTATTTTCCTTTTTCCTTTCCTTTTCCAAAAGCAGACATAGGAGGCCAGAATTTCATTTTGAATTAATAGTTAAAGTGATCAACCTTAAGATGGGAGACTTACCACGAAAGAAAAGCCAGTGTTTTGGAGATATTACAGCTGTAAACCAGGGCTGAAATCTAATTCCATGAGTTTTCATGGTTCACAATCAGACTCGAGAAAAACACCTTTTGCTCAACACTTATGAGTCTGGAGTCAACCAGTAACCTACCCCTTTTGCAAGGGCTCAGCAGTATCCACAGCCTGAATTCGGGCTACTTCAGACTATGAAATGCAGAGGAGGGAAACAGATGCACAGCATTGCAGTGCCACATTTGAACCAGAAGTAGACAGGATTTGTATCAGGTGTCAACCACAGCATTCTGTTAACAGCAGAAAAATGCTATCTTTATTTTGCCACTGTATCTACCCTCCATTTACAAATGGACACCAGAAACCAAACTATGGTTTTGTATATTTGTAACCGGTTAAAACTTAAACAGGGGAAGTTTAGATTGGATATAATTTCCTGTTAGGGTGGTGAGACACTGGAATCGGTTGCCCAGGGAGGTTGTGAGTGCTCCCTCCCTGGCAGTGTTCAAGGCCAGGTTGGATGAAACCTTGTGTGGGATGGTTTAGTGTGAGGTGTCGCTGCCCATGGCAGGGGGGTTGGAACTAGATGATTTTGAGGTCCTTTCCAACCCTAACTATTCTATGATTCTATGATTCTATATTCTGATGGCTTTAACAAAAACAAAGGATATTCTAGTATTGAAGATGTTCATTCACCTGTAATACCTGTCACATCTTTAGCCCATTCACAGCATATAGCTCAAAGAAAAAGCTGAACTTTTTAATTTACTTTGCTTCAGAAAGCAGCAAATATGTACAAAGCAGGAGCTCTAAGCACAAATAGAACAGAATCTCTCTAAAGAGTGACTGATCTTCTAAAAGTGCTCCATATAGACAACAAATGAGCTACCAAATCCAAAATAGGATTAAAGGCTATGACATTGAAAACAAATAACAGCATACAGATCAGTCGAATTGTTCATGCTGTTTCCTGTTTGACCTGTTAACCAGATAGAATATTTTCCCCTCACAACTCAACCAAAGTTTCAAAACAAACTTATTTTGCATTGGAAGCAAAAGAAAAAACCCTTTTATTTGGAAAATGAGTAAACAGGGATTTATATTTTTTTTTATTACACTGTTCAGAGTAAACTTACTCTTTAGATAAAGTCTTTTGTTTTCCATTCTATTCTATTGTTTTCCAACAATAAATGTGTAATCAGGATCTAAATAATGAGTTGTAATTGTAATTTCCAGAACAGATAAGAGAAGGACCTAGATATGTGATTGGTTGTGAGAGCCCAAGAGAGCAGTGATTTGCCTTAACCAGCTGCTTACTCCTGATATATGCCTCAAGGCACCACCCCTGCATTTTGCTCACTCCTTCTTCCCTACCAACCCCAAATCCATGCCACTGAACACTGACAGCGTAAGGCAGTTACCTCATCTGAAGCAGGACCTTTCATTGCAATGCCTCCATTATCTTCTTTGCCTCACAATTCCCCTTGAGTCCAGGGGTATGCTCCATGGGTTTTTTTAAACATTAACCTCACATTTGTTCATGAACATGCAGTCCAGGGAAACCTTCAGAAAGAGAGGCAGAAGATGGGGTAAAACTGAGGGGCTTGGGGGCCCTTGCATGGTTCTTCTTGCTTCTAGGGAAAACAATTTGCTGCAGGTCTGGCGAGACACTGTATTATTTGTTGGCCTTGGCCAGCTAAAAACATATAAATATTTCTGTATAACAGCATTTCTTCCTGGACCACGCCTGATATTTAAAACATAGGTTAGGACGGTTTATGTAGAAAGCAGGTATGAAATGCTACATTGATGATGGCGGCATTAACTACTTAAAAACTGTCATCTTTTCTACCTTAATTTTAGTACTTTCAATACTGTGTCATAATGGCATAACTCCGAATCACCACCTCAAAATAGCAAGTGGATACTCCTGTGGGTAACACTTTTCAGATTTCAACTGCATAATTTCCATGAGAAAAAGAGCATGCGATAAACCTCAAAAATGTTAGGTAATGTTTCTAAAAACATCTTTGTTTCTAAGGGGCTTAAATGTGTAACTTTTGAGCCTTAACTTAAGAATTATGATAAATGTTAACGTATATATGAAAAAAAGTGTTGGAGTCTAACACTTGCAAAGAAAAAAGTAGTAAGAACAGTCAAAATTCATTTTTTCTCTCTTTTTTTTTAAGTGAATTGACAAAGTTACCAGATGCTAAAAGAACTTCAACTAGCTGGTGTAATCCTTGTGTAATATGTTCATTCTTCTAAACTTAGCTCAGGATTAACACGCAACACTAGTCAGAGCAAGGGTGAAATATGAAGACTGTCTTATTGGGAGATGAATGGATAGTACAAGCTTAAAGAAACAGGTCTGGACTTTTTGCTTATATAAGGGGTCAACCAGACAAAAGCTGCAGCTTAGGTTAAAGGTATATACCCATGAAACAGGTGCCACTTTTCTCCTAGTACCAGAGCATTTCTAACACAGTAGGGTTTTGCCTGCTGCTGTTTCGCGCTGAAGTGATTTGAAGAAGGATGAAGCCTTAACTCTTTAACTTGCAGAAACCTCTGGAAGAGAACTGGCCCTCCAGCAACTGCATGGATGATCCCCGGTTAGCTACTGTCCCCCGGTTTATTCTTCCTTCCCAGTATTGCTAAGAAAGAGACCGTATTCCTTTTGCAGCTAAGCCCAGAAAGAATTATAATGCCTTTGGCCTCCTTGAAACTAGGACAAGCAAGGAATCCTTAGGCTTTGAAAGTTTGTAAGTCCTGTCAAAGATGATGATGAAGGAACTCAGAAGGTGTAGGTAGTGGCCTGTCCCTCCAATGTGCAGTGTCTCCAGGGCTGCTCTGCGTGGACCAGGACATGGCTGGTGCATGGTCCAGGGCAGCTTTGAAGTGCTGGACTCACAGGCTGGAAGCTCTCATTCTGCCAGCTGCTGCCCAGACTCATCCCAAAAGGACATGTGAAAAGCAGGATCCCATTCACTGACAGCAGAAATTATCTCAGCCCTGTTTAGATCAGCTACAGCAAATCCCGTGCACTTGGTACAGGCGTCCAAGTGCCTCTGAATGCAGGACCTGCTGCATCCAAAAGGCAGTGCTGCCTGTAACTTGAAAATATGTCCCATGTGTGAGGCAGGACTCAGCAACACTGAGTACAAGGAAGCACTGGGTTAGGCAAGATGGCAAATCTCTTCATCATGGAGCACTTGGTGTTGTTTGGTGACTTCTTGCATGCCATATGAACACAGCAGCTGACAGGACCAAGCTCCTGGGTGTAAGCAGGCTCAGAAGGAAGGGTGTCTTCACTCACTACATAAAAACAGATGTAGCCCCCCACTATAAGTACCTAGCAACAGACAGGTACACTAGATGTCATTCAGAGGCAAGGCACCAAATGCAGCTTTAATAACCAGTTTTCTTTCACTTTTTGAGGCACAAACAAGTGGTTCTATGACTCCCACTGGCCTAATCAGGCCTACTGAGCATTGCTTGGCCTGTGCTATCCCAGGAAAACAAAATTACTTTGTTTTCTTTATGAAAAAGTTCTTCACTGGGTGAGTGGTGAAGCACAGGAAAAAGCTCCCCAGGGAAAGTAATCAAGGCCCCAAGCCTGTCGGTGTTCACGAAGCGTTTGGGCAATACTCTTAGAAATATGGTTTAATTTTTAGACTGCCATGTGTGGAGGCAGGATTTGGGCTTGATGATCATCAGGCATCCCTTCCAACCCAGGATATTCTTAACACAACAAGCTGGGATGGGGTGGCTTTCGTAGTTATAGAAGAGATCCCGTTCATTGCTCTAGACCAGTAAAAGAGTTTCACATCCTGTAAATGACCCTTTCACAACAGAGATGAGTGACACAAACTCTACAAAGTCTGTAATTTTTAAAGGCTGTTTTTGAAGGAAACAAACTGCTGAGGAGAAGTAGAATCAGCTGGGACAGTTGTGTCTCAATATAAATATTTTGCTGTTATACATGGACTGTCATTAACTCCTAAATGCATGAAAGTTTCACAAATGGAGGTTCCCCTTCCTTCAATAAATAAAAATAAACAACCATGGGTGAGCCAGGATAAAACTCACAATGTAAGAAACAGAGTTCAATGTGTTAAAATACATTAATCATGCTGAGGTCAACCAACACTTCACATATTTCCTCCTCAGACTCTGTCTTGTGAGTGATCTGTATCCTAACAGGTTTTGTATCACCGAGTTGCAGAGCATTCCTGATGAATTGTTTTTGGCACTAAGTCCAAAGGCTTGAAAGCCTGAGGCCTTGAAAGTAAAAAACAGAGCCTTCTTTTAACATTAGCATTGGGCACAACACTGGAACACAAGCTGCATCATACACATAACAGAAGAAGGTCCTGCGGCCTGTGCATAGATTTGTCTGGACATCAGGGAGAGTCATGAGGCTATCAGCAGTGATATAATGCAAACCCATTTAACAAATGGAGCACATTTGAAAGGAAAGCTATTAATGTTAAAGTTATTCCTTATTCACTGTGCTGCAGTAACTGCAGGGCTTGTTACTACACCACCAGACAACTCCCACCACCAGACAGTGATCCAGTCCATCCTCCCTGCTGTCCTGTTACTCCCCCCCGCCTTTCCTCAGCCTCTCACTCCCATTAGCTCCTCACACTTTTGACAGAAATGTGCCTTTCTCTTCTACACCATGTGAAGAAGAAAGACACAAAACCCTCTCTGGCTTTCATCCTTTTATGCTGCCTTTTCAACAGCTGCCATGAACAGTCATACTGAATTCCTCCCCACTGACCTCATTCTTCACTCAGTCCAGCCTGACTTCTCCCTTGAAATTATGTCCTAGAAACAGTGAAGCACACTTCCCACCTGAAACCAGGTGTTCTTGCTCAAACTTCACTGTCCCTCAGTTTTCTCTCTGCTTTTGCAAACTCTTTGTCATGCTTCTCCTCTTTACATCCAGCCTTCCTTTGTTTTTTGCATTCTGATTAGGCATTCAACATGTTGTCCAATGTCTATCATAGAATCACATAATCATTTAGGTTGGAAAAGACCTTTAAGATCATCAAGTCCAACCGTATACCTAACAGTGTTAAATATGCTTGCTATGTTAAAACAAAAGAACTATACCAACTGCTTGTGCATAAAATAAGCACAGCATCTGACTGAACCATGTCTGTGGCCTGGAACAAATTCAGCAAAGGAGGCTTTGTGCTACATGTTTTCTGCCTACACTGATGTAACACTGTCTTTCAAACAGCTGACATTTATAGATAGATACTACTCATCTCTCCTCCCTTTTCTTTCCCACTTTCAACAAAGGATCCAAAGACTCCATCATCTTCCTATGCCATTTTTCCTTCTGTTCACATAACTATTTATATCTGTATTTTTATCTCCAGTTTCTCTCCAGTCTACAGTCCCTTAAGCTGTCCAAAAACTCGTACTGGGTGGCTTTCCTCTGTGTGGAATCATAAATTTAGCATAATCCGGTATCTCTATCAAGTTTCCATGTCCTCCACTTGATCAAAGGACTAACTTTAACTGTGGCCAAGTTATACATCTAATGTGTGTGCCTAATGTATTCCTCTTGCTTTCTTCTTACATCATTTGGGTTTTGATTCACCAAAAGCTTCCTTCGAGTGTCCATCACTTCATGTCTTTGCCGTTTCCACTGATTTTCTGCCATTTATAAAAGAGCCTTTGGTCAACACTTACCTCAATTTCTCTCCAAGAGCTGGTGCAGTCTTCAGCATGAAAACAGGCCAGTTATATATAAATTCTCGTTCCTGTCAAACTCAACTTCAAGAATTTTGTATAGCCAATAAATATACACAGCCAGAAATAAACATGTTTCAGAGAGATTGGTCAGGAAAAAAAATAGTATTAAATTACAACTTTTTCAGGAAACAGAAGAATGCAACTTCAGTTATGTTTGCAATCCAAAGTTCTTGAGTAGAATGATTTTATCAGCTGTGCATGAAAGAGGTGAAGTCACCAACATTCAAAATAAGTAGCATTACATTCTATAAATAAGCAACATTCCTGGACTGCACAGAAGGACACGGAACCATTCTTTTTTCCCTTTGTTTCTGTTCTTGTTCTCTTATATAAAATTATTGTCTGAAAACTGTTCTAGAATTTTTAGGCAATAGTAAAAAAAGTAATACATAATTCACTGACATATGCCACTGTTATATGGTACGCTCCAGTTATACCTCATCTACAACATACTTATACTCTGTCATAATTTATTTTACCCTTCATAAGACCACCCAGGTCTTTCTAAATTACCCATAATCAATAATATGAAAGGACACCTCTTCTGTTCTGAGACAAATAAAACTGCTTTTCAAATAATAACCGCTCTCAGGTCTAAAAATTATAGTACTGTTGGGCCTCATGGCTGGGTTTATATAGGTTTAACTATGCAGACTAATTTTTCATAAAGCTTGCAACTTGAATCAAAAGACCATTTTTCCTTTCGTTTTCACTATGGTCAATGGGAACCTATTCCTGTATTTCAACAGAAGCTGGATCAGACATCTATTTTCTGCGATACTCCATTCATCATTGTTATCTACTATTTATTCTTCACCACTTGACTAGGGTTTTGATTAAAACACAACTAAACTAAACAACTCAAAGAAAGCTAAAAGACATTAAAAACCATTGCTGCTTTAATGAAATGAGAGAATACATGGGAAATAACTATTTATAACATAAAACAAATATTGTCTGCATAAGAATTAACTGTAATGAAATAAATCTTACAAAATTCTGCAGTCTTCAATCCAACAATATTTCATTTAAAAACAATGTATAGTAGTTTTAAAACCCAGCTATGAATTGTTCATAGCAATTACAATTTCACCTACGATTGTGAATAACAGCATTAGCAAAGGGCTGTGACGATCGTATCCTTCATTCATATGATTACTTTTATTTAGTTATTTCACTTTTTGTTTGGGTATTTGTCCAAGTCATGTCTTGTCCTTTTTTGCCATTAAATGCTCAGAAAGAATTTTCTGCTCCATGTTTATAAATAACCTAGCATGACAGGACACCAGTCCTGCTTACGAGATTCAGAAATAAATCAACTTTTATATATAGTGGCTTCATAGTTATTCCTAGCTGGCCACAAGCACAGCCCCATTTAACTCCAGGTTAAGCAAAACTAAACAACACTGCTGTCAGCCCTTTGTTTTTGTGATAGAACCTGTGGATTAAATGAATGTTTTAAGCATCGTAATTTTCTCTCTCAAGTACAAAAGAACGTATTTTTATATATCTCCTCATGGCAATAAACCGAATGTACCATTTAATTCTTCATGGAAACCAGTGATCGATGTTCCACCTCAAAATTGCTGAGAAGCACTATGTTAGCCTCTAACCTCAGCTGCCCCAGTATCTGCTGGGGGTAAGTGGATGCAGCAAAAAATTTCTTGGCCCTTCAAGCTTGCCAGTGGTCTGCTTTAGAGCAGCCCACATCACATCTGGCTAGCTGTGACCCCAGAGGGCTGCCTGCCAGCTGGGATTTGCCAGAACATCGTGTGCTTTGGACATTCCCCTGTTCCCACAGTAACGTTCTTGTCAGGGGCTGCAGGGAATGTGCTAAGCAATGAGAATACCCAGCTGAGGAGACGCAGCAATTTTCCAGACATCTACAGCGCAGAATAAAGGAGCTCAGGCTGACACACTCTGAAGCTGTTTGCAAAAGCAAACCGTTGTATTCACAAGATCACATCACACTACACCAATCCTGGCTTTGAAGGAGAGAAGGGGAAATGTTGACTACGAAGGTATTTCTATTTTAATTAATAGGATAGCTAAGATAAGTAGTGCTAAGCTGTGACTGTATTTAGATGGAGAGCACTAAGGTAAATCCAGATAACAAGGCTCTGTGGTTACAGGGCACCATTCTGTCTTGCAGCAATACTATACATCTTGTGCAAAATTTTACATGTGTATTTATCACTGCTCATCAGTGGAACATCATCTTTATAAAATCAGTGCATATAAATGAGATATTTTGTGATAACGAAATATTTTTTCACTTCACCTCTCTGCAAGGTAAAATGCCAACTTGGGACAGGCCTGAATAAATCTGTAGCTGTGTTAATGTTTTTTCTCAGAAATAACGTTCTTTGAATGAGCCTTAAGAGTGAGGTTCTAACTGCCAAGAACACTTAAAAATCCCAGACCATTTTAAACAGGGACCTAATCAACTACCTCAGCACATTATCTCCTGCTCATTCACTTCCTGTCCCAAACCACTACCCAGGATTGCTCAGTAGCATTGGGCGGTTATTGAATTCCTCTCCCATCGATCATGGCGATCCAGTGCTGCGCTTCCGAAGCTGTGAATAGTTTTGCAAATCCCTGATGAAATGCATAAAGCACTCTGGGGGAAGGTTGATAAATGAAAGCTCCGTAGAACATTTTTGTTTAGCATAAGAGCTTAATGGAGCATGATCGTGGTGGGTGGTGTGCACCTTCCATAGGGGGCCAAAGGGGACCAGAAAACAATCTCAATGAGAAAAAAGAGATACAGACAGTAAACTCAAAGCCATGGACTTTTTAAGAGATGATTTCTTAAACAAGCATATTCCAACATGCAGCACACATATTTTCTGTTGCTTTGAAATTGCATCTGTTTTTTATAAGAGTAGGGTGATTATTATATAAGAAAAGCCTATTTGCCTGAGTATGTGGTTACAGATTTTCTACTGACTTCACAAATTGTTCAAATTTCAGTATTTGTTGGCTTCATTATAAACCAGTGTTATTACTGGCAGATACAAGAAGGTACTAAGAAGACTTATTTTTATTGTTACTGTAGTGTGGCATTAAGGATCAAAAAATCATCTGAGTTTCTAAGCGAAAGCTGAAAGGGCAGCAGCCAATTTACTTTGCATTTCAAATTAAAATATTATTTAAATTAATTACATTCACTCAGCAGGTCAAAGAACCAACAGGTCCCCCAGGTACATGATGCCTTGTAAGATCTCATTAGTTAGAGCTCCCCAGTTCAAATCAAATGCTGCCTGATCACTCTGCTCAGTTGAAGAGACTCACTTTCACTGTCCCTTGGGCTTTGGTTTGCCTCCTACCCAAGGCACTTTCTGGACTAATTTAGGGTTGACTTTCCCACCCATACTTTTATATTTCCTACTGGTTTTGGTTTCATACTAATTGAAAACAAATTTTCCACCACAATCACTCATAGACATAAAGCAGTAAGGAGAAACCCACAGTATGAGGAGCCACGAAAGCATAAGCTGAAGAGGTGGCACAGGTAAAACCAACAATAACAAGACCTGTTTTTGATAAGTTGTCCACTGCTGGGTGAGATATTTCAGCACTGCACACACTGACAGAGAAAACAAAAGACTTCAAACAATTGTTCATCTAAGCCCACATGGTGCCCAGCACAGGAATCCTGGGACATGAATTGAGGCTCTTCTGTGGTATCAGAGAAGGAACACGTAGCATCAGGCATTATTTTCAAGGGAAACGGGCTTGGAAGGACCCTTCATGTCATCAGACCCAGCCCTGGCTCTCACAAACACCAATTCAGGTAACTGATTTTATATAATTCACCTCAAATACTCTGTGGCTTGTTTTGCTTTTATGGGGTTTTTTCCAATTCATCTTGCTAGAAGACTGGTAGAAATTCACCGCTCTGAGGGGTGGAAGCCTTCTCAGTTTCAGCCTGACTGGCTGCGTTTCTATGACCAATCTATATCTTTCTGTTGCTCATGTCACTGCAGTTCTCAGCTTTTAACATCTCTTTCAGTGATAATCCAAATAAAAGCAGGGTGTTTTTTTTCCTCTATGAATCCTTCACTAATTCATATTTCTCTGACTTACTGTAGTTACCTCAGTGCATCACCACCACAAACAGATGCAAGGGACTGATTTTCAGGAGAGCAGTATTCCCGCCACAACTGTGCCTGGAAATGCCATTGAAGCCAAAGGTCTGTGTGTTTTGCCACATGCTGGTGACCAAACTTGGAATAAACTGGAATTAATTAGTAACAGCACCCTTCCCAAAGATCAGGTTATCCATACACAGATGCACATGCACATACAAATCAGATAAAACTGCATTCCCAAAAGAGATGATAGGTTAAATCTCTGTTCATTGCTTATGTTTTCAGTCTGTTCATTGGTAAACTGAAACAAAAAACAATTGTTTATAAAATATGCAATTACAGATCCCAGTAAACTTTTTCCTTCACAGTACTAAACTAGAACTGTAGGAGCATATGAAGTTTTAGTGCAGCAAACCTCTGTCATTCATCCTGGTAAACTGAGACTGCAGAATGCACCCATAAACATTGACAAGTTTGATTCTGTTCTTTATAGCCTGTTTGGTTCAGTAAACACATATGTGAATGTTACATAAACTGCTGGTTTTGAAAACAGCATGAAAACATCAATTATTTTGTTTTCTAACCTGAAATGGTCAAAGAAAATGAGAATTGTTCATTATCCAAATGACCCGAGTACATACAGGGGTTCCCTAACTTTTCAGTGAGACACTGAACGCAATGGCTAAAGTGTTTCACTTCACAGAGTCACATCAGAAGAAGCCAACTTGCACCCCTGAGGGCAAAACTCATCTTATTGTGTCTGCTCTCAGGTAGAAGACTCTCAGAAAAATCAAGTTTAAGGTCAAACGTGGTAGGACAAAAGGACTGAGAACAAAGGCAAGACAACCAGTAAAATGAAGAGCTCATCTCAATGTATGGCAGCACTACACACAGACTATTACAAAGCATATGTCCAGTTTGTTAACTGGAGAGGGAAAGGCACTCAGAGAAGCATATTCCTTTCTACAGCATTACCAACCTGGGTAGACTTCCAGTATCTGCTGGTTTCACTAGATTCAAGACATCTGTAATACTATTATTTACAGCAGTATCAAACTCTCAGTAAGTTGCTGCAACATCAGCTCTATTCTTGGGTGAGGACACACGATACTTGCAGAGCCCAGCTCTTCATAAACTCGAGACAAGACAAAAGATCATGTTTCCTATCAGTAACACATCGCAGTTGTTCAAATGACAGGTTATTTTGACACCTACTGGCCAACTCAGAGTACAGCATTGTTAGATATCCAGGTTGAGACAATGCCAAGAGGAGGCAGATATGCAAACCAGCTTCAGTAAAGTAAAAAATGCCTGTTTTTTTTCTGTATTGAAAGTCAATGTACAGTTGGAAACTGGAACATGAGGACAGACTGCCAAAGGTCCAGGGCTAGCCTGAATCAGAGTTACTTCAAAATAATTTGAGGGGATAAGGACAGGGTGAGGAAGAGAAGGAAGAGGAATATGGGGACTGGAAAGCAGGATGTTGCTTGGCAAGTGTAACGTTTACATTTGTAAGCACTGGTGTGGTTAATGGCTCTAAAATAGCTCTTAGTCATTGATGCATGAAATTCATTGCCAGTCCAGGTGTTGAAAAAGGGCTTGACTGATAAGAAAAAGCTGCTAAGAATTGAGAGTGCTACCAATGATACAAACAACTGCCATTTGGGGGAAAAGAAGGATTAATCACCACTGGAAGCTAATCAGAACATCGTTGCCCCTAAATGCTGTTATGGGATTATAGTATCAGGGCCCATTCAGAGAGACGGGTGTAGTTATATTAGAAGTTGGTTAAAATATAACCTGAAAGTAAAATCTAGGGCTGTGGGATGAAAAGATTAATGAACCTTATGAGGTTTTAACAGTGGAAGTCAAAAAGCATGGTTCTTGTCAACTGTCTTGCCAGGCTGACACTTCTGCAGAATCAGTAGGTATGGACAAAAAATGACAACCGAACCCAGCCGGTTTGGTCTACGAAATGGAGAACTCATTAAGGTCCAGAATTTTTTTATTTTTTTTTTTAGAGAAGAAACGTGTGCATTCATTTACGCCTCAATGCCTGGATTTCCCAATCTTTTCCAAGAGCTTCCATAGTGTAAGCAACAGGTCATGACTAATTTCTGCAAGTAAATAATAAGAGCAGCATAGATACTGCAAGCAAGCAAGCAGAACATACTGCAAACTTTTTTTATGAAAGAAATGTAACAAGTAGCACTGGAATTGCCATATATCACATTATGCTACTAATGTTCAAGCTTGAGCTGAACCTTGAAAGTGATGATATCTGAGTGGGTTTTAAATTAGACAAAACAAGTTCTCCCATCATTCAACTGCTTGAGAAAAGACATCAACCTGTTTACAAAGATATGGGGACTGACTTACATTTTCAAACAGTACAGAATGTTTTCACAAGCACTGTGTGCAGCACTTGGGATTCTGAGTCATTGCAGAAGGATTTTGTACCCTACTGCAGAGAAAGTGTCCAGCGTTGAGAGACCTCATACAGAGCCCATAATTCATTTGTGACTTTTAGAGAATATAGCCATGTCTTTAAGCAATCAGTCTCCCAGGTGATATCACCCCTGCATGGTGGCTATGAAGAAGTGAAGCCTCAGACAAAATAACACAAGTACCACTTTTTTTTTCAGTTTGGCCTGGTTTGGTATAATGTGTCTCTTCAGGCTGTGCATCCCACTGAAACAGGGAATACAATTTTCTCTCCTCTGAGAAGAATATAGTCCCAGTTCTCTGATAAAATAAAGCATTGTGGTCAAGTAATCTGAGCATAAATATGCATACAAGAGAAATTATACCCTGAGGATTTAACCTGCCAAGGTAAGCGACAGCAATCACAGGCATCTGCAGAGGGAGAGGTGCTGACTGCAGTTCCTGAAGTGTTGTGAAACCCATTTTTGTTTGTATTCAAATTAGCTGCAGAGAAAACAAGTGCTGGATACGGACATCAGTGTGTTAAGTGTAGCCTGACCCTGAGCAGAATGACCCCTGCAACAGAAACATTGCAGTTCCAGTACCAGACAAGAGGGTACAGACAAAAGCAGATGGGAAAGTATGAAGAGAAGTGAACGAGTCACCGAGAAGGGCAGCAGTCTCAGCTTGCCAGGTGCCTGCTACTCTTTTTGTAGACTTTCTGGTAAACAGAATTTTAAGAAGTGATACTTAGAATTCACCCGCATGTAAAGCTAGTGTCAGTCTCTCCTACCCAATGAAACACGGAGAAAAATTCTTGAGTTCATGCCCTCCAGCAAATTCATCTAAAGAACCAGAGGCAGCATCCACTGCATCTAAACTGTTCAAAGTGCAGAATCAAGGTTCTTGAAACTTTATACCATCAAATGATGAAACTAAAAGTCCCCAGTAGCTATTGAGCCTGAGGTCAGATATTCCACAGCTGCACTCCAAACACAACAACAACTTTTATCTTAAGCCCCCCATGATACTTCAGATGCCTTAAGCAAAATTCTCCTCTTTCACATCCACACTGGTTTTCATCTCTGCTGCTGTTTGCTCTCCTCCTGTGGGCAGAGCAGTGGGATTACTATCTGAGCAGAAGAGGCAGAATAGCAGAGCTGAGATCTAATGTGTGATTCCTGCAGGGAAGAAGTTGCATTTTGACGAGGCTGCAAGGAAGACCAGAATGGATAGTATCATTGAAATATTCATCTCTTTACAGCATCAGAAATGCAGGTACCCCTGTTCCGGTTGTACACATGGAAGAACACAAAAGCTTGTGAACAAAATTCATAGCTGGACTGCACTACCCCACCAGGATTTTATCTGCTCATGTTATCATTAAAAAACAAACAACACACAATATTTTTGCTGCATAACGAAAGATACTGTCCTGTGTCTTTCAAAATAATATCTGAGATATGTTCATTAACAGCACCCAAAACCACCTAAAAATCGATAATGCCTTTACTTCCAGGGATGAGTGCTACGTGGAGGTACTGAAGAGAATAAGGATAGGAATGACAAGCCTAGTGTAATACTAGCTTTAGTGTTGTATGCTACTTGCTCTACAGCTGTAGCTTGTGTGAGTAGAAAGAAGCCATGTGTTGAGAGAGAGAAGAGGGAGGCAGTGGTTGGCCAACTTTTAGACAATTCTGCAGCTGTATGGGTTACAGATATATATGGGTGAAACAAAGGAAACCCTAGAGCCCATTTTTCCTTCCACTAACTATCTGTCCTCTGAACTCTGATCATCTGCTCCCCCTACAGCTATAGTTCTCCTAGCTTATTTGAGGATTTAATTTCAAATTATACATGTGCAAAACCAGACTGAAATCCCATTTTACCACTGGTTTGATCACTACTGTCTGAACTATAATTCTAAAATACAGTGACTGTAATGTAGTTATGTTGCTTATCTGCTATTTGTAGTATAATAAGATACAGAAGCCAAGAACCCACTGTATCAAGCACTGTGCAAATATATCCCTGTGTAATTCTTCCTCCATGAGTTTACAATTTAAGTACACAAGGGTTGAACCATGTTAACACTGCTGCTACTCTTTTTTTCCCCTAGGCTCTAAAAGACCTAAACATCAAGCTGACTGTATATGTTATAAATATTTTCTAAATATTATTTACCCAAGAGGCAGGATAACAGCTTTGAAAATATAAGTAGAACATAGAAACACTTAAAACACACCCAACTTTCCCATGCCTCTCCTTTGCAGTTGATTTAACACAAATACCCACTACCTCCTAACACCTTTATGTTAAGCATATCCCACAAAAAAACAGAGCTTGTCTTTACCTTCAAGTCACCACTTAACAGCCATCCCATTCCTCTGCCCGGACAGCAGTATCTTTTAGCTGCACCATTTCTGACTGTGGCTTTTTTCCACACCACCATAAAGCTAATGGAACTTCCAACTAGACAGGGCAGAATCCCCCTAAAAATACTTCTGTCCCAAACTAATTTCTCCTTGTGACATATAATTGCTAACAAGTTGCTGTACTATGCAAAATTGCCTTTTTTGTCTTATAGCCAAAGATGGCAGGTCCTATAAGAGCTGTAAGTCTGAAATGGCTGGTCCAACAGACAACTTGACATAAAAGAGAAATAAAACTGGGGTTCATGATAAATACGATGCCACCTTCAGTTCTGAATTAATTCCATCTTCTTCTGCCTACAAATATAACTTGAAAATTAATCCATCCAGTGAGTTTCCCGGTGCATATTCTCTTTCCAGCTTTAAACACTAAAACCAATGAGCAAGGGACTCTTTCCATTTTCTGCCTCACACAGAACTGAGCAGTTCTGCAATTTGTGATGAATATGTGAAAGAGAAGAAGGGAATGTACCATCTGAAGTTTCCATTCCAGACAACTGAGTAAATTTGTACCCAGACATTAAGCATGAATTTCTGCATAACAGCCCAGGATAGTTTCTCCTTCATGGCCCACTAACAGACCTTTTGTGACTTAATCTTTTTTCTTTCATATTTAGACTGAAGATTTACCTCATCGATTAAAGTTCCATAAATTTATGATCTTGGTGCAGATTCTTACTTGTTTTAAAAATTTATCTTTTCTTCCCCTATTAGAGAAGCTATTATGGTCACAAATTGTTTAGAAATCATTATAATAAAAGGATACCTCAGAATCATCTTTCTGACACACATTGCTTAGGAAAACCACCTACATTTTCACCAGTGGCAGGTTTACCTTTACTGCCATCAGTGGTTTCATCTTAATATCTTGAATTTCAAAAAATTCATTCTGGTGATTAAAAAGATACAGAAATTTATTTAATGGACATTTAATTGCTGAAGAGGCTATAATTTTAAAGCTATTCATCATGTTTTAAGTAGTTTATTACATGTAACTTGCCCATTTAAAAATGAAGGAGCTTTGATTTCACTAATATTAATATTTGTCCTAAGTTACTACTAATGATGGATACCAGTGTGAAATGATCCCTTTTCCTTTATATATCTGACCTACAACCACCCAAGCTGTGAGCCCACTGCAGATGCACCAGAGAATCCATCTTATAGTTACAGTCGTGTCTAGTTTTTCCTCTTCGCTTTATAGCTTATCAAAACAGCTGTAGGAGTTTGGAGGGAAATGAGCAGCTTTATATTATTGTGTATTCCAAATACTTGACTACTCAGCCAAAATAAACTTTGGCCTTCTAGTAGCTTTAAGGCATTACTGGCACATGTAAAACAAAGCATAAAACAATACATACCACGATGAGTGCCAGATGTTCATGGGAGAAAACACACAGCTGTTGGGCTTAGATCACCTGAACTCTTTCAAAAGCCAAAGACACCAGTCACCTTTGTGAGCTGTCAGATTAGCAGAGGTACTGCAAAGACTGGAAGCAAGAAAGGGTCATCTCAGTTACACTGAAGAATGCCAATTTATGCCTCATCAGCCAGCTGTCATGTAAAATTCCTTATGATAGACAGGACTAAAAACAGCCAATTTGTCTTAAACGTACTGTTAGGCACATCAAAATAGCCTAGTTGTAGTTACTCTACTATTAGAAGCTGAGTGTTTCTCCAGTTTACCATGAAAACCCAACTGACTCTAATTCTTCTGTTCTTCTACTCAGAAATAGTGCTGAGCACTTCAGCAAGACTAAATTGCACCAGGCCATGAATTACAAGCAAGTGGACTTCAAACCCCTGAATCCTATATAATAAAATAACAGCTAGGAACTACTATTATCCTGCATACACAAACATAAGATAAACACTGGGTGATACAAACCCTTGATACAGACTTTCAATAAAGTTTCATTTTTCTCAAAAGATGAAGATAGATTACAACAAACCATTAGAGTATTAGAGGTGGAGTTAATGCAGTGCTGAAATAAACTCTGGCAAAACTAGCCCCCAAAAGAGCACTTCCTTTAAAAGGATATAGCTACACGATTTAAAGTCATTTTGATGAAAACCAGTTGTAAGACTAAACACAGTATTCCATTCCCAGTGCTGAATTACAGTAAAAGCAATAAATATTTTCCTCAGCTTCCTGAGCACCCAAGCAGCAGGATCGTGTACTCTTCTAGGACAATTCAGGAGTTAGTGTTTGGCTCAATTATCGAAAACTCACCTAGTGTACATGGTCAAAACCATAAGTATACTATTTTTAAATCACAGTAATAAACTCAATAATCTATTTCTAAGCCTATTTTTCTTTTTGAACTCTTATGCTGTGCATGTAGTCAGCTGAGGATACCTAACAATCTGTTGTGTTTGCACATGCTGTTCCAGTTGTTTCTCTGAAATTCAGTCAGGAATGGTTCCACAACGGTTTATGTCTGCTCATATACAAATTTCCATGCCAATTCCCACTAAAATTTGGAGATTAATTACTTCTAGATCCTTAGAAATTGCTAGATTCTGCCAAGCTTCTCATGTCTGCTCAAGACTGCAGTTTTGTTCTCACTTTCTGGAGACATCCAACAGAAATACACAGGTTTTGAATTAGCCAAACTGTGTTCATGGTGAATCTAGAATTTTACAGCTGAAAACCTTAAGGGCATTTTTTCAATACCAGTTTGTTGGGAGGCAGAGGTGAAGCCAACACAACCAACTTCAGAAGACTGAGAATATACAGTGGATAGGTTTACATTTTCTGTGTCTAATATATATTTCCTGTGTCTCATATAGCTGTAAAAGCATGGCAACAGAATGAATGAACATGGCCACAATATGCAGGCAAACACTTCACTACCATAAGCAGTCTCACTGCAATTATTGGAACTATTCACATGCATGTATGAAGTCAGAACAATTATCATTGTACATTTTATTCTCTCACCTTTTCGCTATTCAATCAAATCACATTTTACTCTTTTTTTATTACATTCATATATAAAATAAAACTCCTTTTGGCAAGATATTCTTGACCACAGTAAGTAAATGTAAAGATGTACTTCTAATTAGCACAAAGAAACTAAGTTCAACAAAAGCAATCCTAACTCCTATCAGTTGTACTACTTATGATGTGATAGCAGATCCAGGGTATTTTCTCTTACTTAAGACAAAAGCACCTCACACAGTTACATTCCCATGCTTTTCCACAGTTATCTGTTCCCCAAACAACTCTGTAAATGGTAAAATTATACACATTAGTTTTGTCTTTGTGAACTCTACTTAGGAGCATTGACTCTGACCTCACTCATAACCAGTATGTGCTAATATTTGTCTGATAAGCAAATTATGTCATGGTAAAAAATACAGGACATATTAAACATTTGCTGAGAAGCTTAGATCACTATGGAAAGACTATGCAAAGACTGTGAGGCCCATCTGCTTTCCATGGGGTATGAGAGCCTAAGAGATTCCTATAGTTTCATACTCTGTTATTAGTTAAGGACTTTATTGCTTCCTAAATAAATATAGCAATCCAATCCATAAACTCACCACTGTATAACATATGTAGTACCACAAGTCTGCCATTGCCCATCTGACATGTGATTACCAAAAACAGGTGAACTATTTTTGTTCAAAGCACTGTATTTCTGTATGTGCTGACACAAACATCGAGGAAAAAATGAAAATATTGTAATGAAATGTAACAAATACCTTTAATATTTTCATTGCTGCAAAATCTCATAAGTGGCTTTACGGAAACACCCACTTTCTATTAAGTCTAATAAATTCAATGCTTCCTTAAGCTGTTGCCTTAACTGAAGATTTTAATTGCTATAACAGCACAAAACATTTATTCATACATCTGGTTAGAATTCCTTTTCTTTGACAAATATAATCAGTGTAATTATCTATTTGACAGACACATGCGAGACAAGGAGAAACCTCAACAAGATGTAATTTACATGCTTCAATTCCTCGCTCTAAAAATTTGTACAGTGTAGCAAATGGATCAAACTCTATGCAAGTATTTGACCAAAGGCTATAAATCAACAGTGACATTTTCTTTCACGCAGTAGCTTGAGAAATTAATATTGTTTCACAAAGTTAGACAAAGAAATTGTAAACCTTGCACTTACAATAGCTCCTTTCCTCATAAAACTGTCTACTACATAGAGAATATTAATGGTGTAGCATTCCTAATCATGACAAAGAAAGGACAGGTTTAAAATATACATTATTATTGTTAAATATTTCCTTTTATTCATGTAAAGAACTTCACAGCCCTGCAAATTAATTCACATTAACACTGATGAGCAAATAGTGAAATTCCCCCACAGGCAGACACCACAGTTACCATCTAATATCACAGCACATTATTAAGCAGAGACACATCCCTGATTTCATGTTCTCCATTAATATTGACAAAAAAAGAAGTGCAAAACAATTGTGATATGAAAACAAAATCTGACCCAGGGAGGTGGCATTATTCTAGGAAAGTCTCTAATAGATGACTTTTGCTGTACAGGAGAGAGGAGTATGTCACTGCTGACACCCCCGGTTACAGATGGCACTGCAGTACTGCCTGCCCATGGAGGCAGCCCCTGGCAGCCTCAGCCAACAAGTCTGCATTGCTCCACAGTGTCATGAGCATTGATACCATGATACCAGCTCAGCACACCTAGCTGGCTACCTAAGAACAGCTCTGGGTGTATAGCCTGAAAGCCACCCAGTTTAGACCAGCCTGGACCTTCCAGGCTGCCCTCAGAAAGAAAAGTAAACTTACTGCTTTATTCCCCCACAGTAATCAAAACACACAGCAGCTGAAGTGCAATGTTCTGCAGCATGTTGCTGTTTTATTGCTATCTTATTCTCCGCAGTGCTGAGAATGACCACTTGGCCAAGCACAGACATTCATAACACCTGCAGGAACTCGCTGCCATCCTACCCGGGAGGTGTGAAATGCTGGACAAACTTCTGGTCTTACAAAGGAAGACTAGCTGAGTTCCTGCAAGTCTTACAGAGGCGGCCAGAGCTGCTACCTGGTACACAGATGTTGCTGATGAGCTGAATAATGGCATCTTCCTATAGACCGGCATATAGACCAGCTTTCTGCAAACAGCTTCAGCAAAAGGAAAGAATAAAACTTGCACCTCTGCCCTGCTATGAGAATGGGCGCTATACCTAAGTGGAATGCCTAGTCTATTCATTATTTAGGCACCCTTTAAAATCAAATCCTATCCACTAGCAGCTATCACGCTACCATGTTGCTTTCACAGTACGCTTTAAGATTAGGCACCTTCGAGTAACGAGTAGTACTTCTTACTCTCTAAAGCACTACGAGTGACACACAATAGGAAGAAAATTTGGCATAAAAATGCAGTCTCTTGTTTGTGACCTTCATCATTGTGCACTCTGAGAAGTAATAGGAGTTTTGACAATGATTAAGGAGCCGACGACATGCAGCGCAATCCAGACTATGTGGTGTAGAGCTGGATGGGAGTAAGAAATGAATTTAAATCTTCCACTTGTTAAATACATCTTTCCATGTGCCTCTGAGTCAGCAGTGTCCCCCTCAAGGGTGATACAAAGCTCAAGAGGAAACAGAACGCTCCAGAACATTTTCAGACTGAGCATATCGAGCCAATATTTAAACACATCTGAAGTTCACTCTGCTCTAAAAGAGGGGGTGGGGGTATTCCTTTCTGAACCATAAGAGTACTTCAAAGGTCCACACTTTTCACTTCAATGTGAAAAGCAGACCTAGTGCTCTAAAGCTACAAAGCCCTAACACCCTTGATGTCTTAAAGATTACTTCAAATCAAATCAAAATTAATACCAGATGGGGAGGGGCAATGAGGCCAGAGAAAGCAAGAAAATATTAACATTCTGTTTTATCTGCAGTTATTTTTGGCATTTCATATTAGTACTTAATTTTTTCACCCCTCAGTCTGCTATGACTAACTAATTCCAAGCCTAACTGGTAGTGACTATTGGCAATTTTGCTACTTGTCAGATAATCACAGCAGTTAATTTTTCCAGATATTTCATTTAATAGTGCTAGGCAAATACATCAACATTTATTTGCAAACACTATTCCCTTGTTGATTATTTCTCCTGCTGATTCATTGCACTGGTCTTTGCACCCTGCTTGTTTTCTTAGGCCTTGGATCCTGCTTAGTGCTTATGTTCAGAACTTACTACTCACACGGAGCCAAGCCAATGGGACTATGCAAAGATTTAAAGCTGTCTCATACCATGGATACAGGCAGTCAAGCTTTGCATTTACAGGAAAAAAGTAGCTCTTATTTCACAGCATAGAAATAACCATTATGCATCCTTAAGCAACTTGGAAACAGAGAACAAGATAGCACGTTTCAGTCTTCAAGCTTTCCATAAGGAAACAAAAAGAATAATGTGCAAAACCAATGAATGATCTTATGGCATGAATAACTTGCAGCAACCAGGATTGGAAAAGAAACAGTTTAAAATAATTTTTCACAGATTACTGGTTGAACTTTAGGAAAATGAACGCATTCCCAACAGAATCCGCTTGTGGTAACTTGCAATAACCTTCAGGAACATACTTAAAGAATATGCAAAGGTCCCTTTTTACAATGTTGCTCATTCAATCTAACTGAAAACCCAATTAAAATGTAAGATAATTTGCTTTAAAGTCTACTAAACTTAATACAGCAGCTTCACTCCACCATAGGATATTTATTTATACATGTATATTATATTATACGCCAACAAAAACCCACAGATGGAAGAACATTAAGAATCCAAAGCCAAACACTGAAAAGCCTGCAAAAAGCAGAGTTCAAGTTGCCTGTCCCACCCTAGCACTGCCTGCTCATGCACATGCATTTTGACACCATCTTCCACTACACGACCGCTTATTCTTTTCCCTGAAGACTCTCCCCCAGATACTGCATATTTTCTCCCTTCCTCACCCAGAAAGGTGCAGCACATTCTGTTATTTACGGCACGCAAGCCTTGCCATGAGGGCAGGATTCATTTCCTCAGTGGTGAATGTGGTGTTGCACAGCCCCATAGTAACCGAGTGCTTCAATCACGCAGTATATTCACAACACCCCTGTCTCCATCCTCCGTCACTCCGCTTGGTCCCAATCCCTTTGGCAGGCTGTTGCCTTCCAGTTTCACACTCCAGTCACCCAGGTCCTCATGTAATCTTGGTCTCAGCCACACCTACAGAACGAGGTTTACATCCAAGTCGCAGCTCCAGCAAAAAAAAGGTTCTAAAGTGGGGCTTAATCCTGCCTTCTTTGAAGCCCGTGTGATGGAACTCCTCTCCACCTCCTGCAGACCTGCTCAAGAGAAGAAACACCAGCCCAAACAACCAGATAGCAGAGTTTTCACAAACTGAAGGCAGGGAACTGGAAGGGATAATGTAACGTGGTAAATCTTTGCAGAAGAAGTTGCAGCAGCTCTGCCAACAGCTTTTCAAAAGAGGACGGAGGACACCAGCTTCGGTGGAAAAGGAATTTGAAGTGAGAACACAAAAGGCATATGGGGTTAAAAACAACCCCTGGGACAGAGAGAAGCACTCACTTGCGAAGGCCACCTTGTAGGTTAGGAGTGCTTCATTTTCCATCACTTTAAGAGCCAGTTCCCAGCAAAACGTGCCAAGGCAAGAAAGGTAACTGTACAGAAAGCAGGCAATGTTAACAGTTGCAGTGAAAAGTGTTTATACGCATTTTCTAGCTCAAAAACCAAAATATATTACATATTCTGAATTAATTCAATCTCTTTGCAGATTTGAATTTTTACTTCTTTTTAAATGACAGTAATACGAAATCACACCTCAAGACTGAGGTTTTGGGGGAGGTTAAGCTTAAACAAAATGTTAAAACTTCTTGTCTTTACAGTCACTGGTTAAAGTATTCTTGGAAATTTTCTCCCATTAGCACACATTTTGATGGTCAATTCAACACACTCCCGCATGTCAATGAACATCCTGTATTGATGAGCTGGTCATCCACAAACTCAAAACCAGACATCCTTTATCAAGGTTGTGTTCCTCTGCAACCCTGTCTGCAGTTTCTTCTCATCCCAACATTACAGGGCACAATCTGGATAACCCAGACAAATCAGCTGCGGGTGCATGCCTTGGGTCAAATATATCTCTTCTGTGGTATCTCTGAGCACAAATTATACCAGCTCCTAAGAGGAAACCATGAAGTCGTGTTGGGAATACTGTGTTAATTTAAAACTTTGCTGTCTTAAAACCTAGCACTCTGCTCTCTGTTGGCCTCTGAACAGATGCTTCTCAAACACCAAGTCCCCAGCAGCTACTTTAAACATTGGAGTGTGAAGAAAATCCGAGCACTCCCTCTGTACCTGAGAGTTCACAGTTTGAGTGTATATGTTCAGGGCCAAGATTTGTGGTATTTGATCCAGTGCCTAGACTGGAGGCCTTGTCTGCACTCTTTTGTTCACTGTCCTCACCCCGAAGCCCCTGTTCTCATGACAGCAGTGCAGCCAAGCTTCTTGTAAGCACTCACATGATCAACAGCAAAGCAGTTTCATTTCCATAGCCCAAACACCACCGCGACAGTACAGAGGTACTGGCCTTCCACTGTGCAATGTCAGCTCTGGTAGCAAACCCCTGTTAGAGTTGTAAGGCAAAATTAACTTCTTCTTTTATCAAATAATTCAGACAAGAATTGCCCCTGCGATGTCAGCTTCTAAAGACCTCGCAGCAACCAGGAGCAGTCAGTCTTCACAGGAACCCTCCCCACCTCCTAACGTTAGAGAACAAGGCAGATCACTATAAGACCAAGTGAAATGTCTCAAGTTTAAAACATAAATAAATAATAAATAACAGCCCACTGAAAACAAAAACAACAAAAAAACCCAAAACAAACACAAAAAAAAAACAGCAAGGGCTTAGGTTTATTTCAGCTTTATCAAATCTCAGCGACTTTTCAGAACATTTATTCAGCTGGTCTGGATAAAAAGTAAGACATAAAATATTCTGAAGTATCATCAAATGTAAGACTCTCTCATAAATTACAAATTGAAAGGTCAATGACTCTTTGAGTAACTGGTAACCAAGAAGTAATCAAGGGCAGGAATCCAACTATTATGAAATCCATCTCCTGACTCTATTAAAAAGGGGATGAAATACTGTGTAGCTGCATGGATAAACCCTTTGTCCTTTACGCATTCTGTTATTTATTAAAATTTAGCAAATGTTTTGAAGACCACACCAGCTTCGTGTAGAACCTATCTTGAATCAAGGAGCCTCTGCTTTTTGGTCATAATTACTTGCACAGCTCATAGCTTTAACACTTTCTAAACATGGCACTCTTTAGGCGAGGGATGTGAACACTCAGTATGGTGACAGCCATCTCCTTGGGTTGTGAGGTACTGAGAGGGTGATCAGGCATTGGTACAGGCTTCTCAGGGCAGTGGTGGAACCACCAGCCCTGGAAGTGTTCCAAAAACATGCAGATGATGTGGTTTAGTGGCGGACTTGGCAGTGCCGGGATCACGGTTGGACTTGATGATCTTAAAGGTCTTTTCCAACCTCATCGATTCTATGATTTTATGATCTGAAGGAAAAGAAACCTTGTAATCTCACCACTCTGCAGGTATGGATTCCCTGAGTTGCCATTGCATGTCTGTAGCAGAGGGAGAGAATTACAGGTCTCCTGGCCCCGATCTGAGGGCTCCACCCATGGAAGCCACTCTCTTTTTAAATGTTTGGTTGACAGCATTTAACCAGAATTGCTTTCCAATTGGGTATCTGCTTAGATGTCACCATTTAGCACTGAAGTGGAAATTGTTCAGCCAATGACACAAGTTCTGGATATTTAGCATGTCCTCTGATCCTATCAGCGATGGCTCAGGAGATGTCAAACACGCAAGTTGTGTTCCCAGCTCTTGCCTCTTGCAACACCACCATGCAACTTCTTCATATTGAATATATATATTGTGGATATTGCCATTTATGCTACATATGAAAGTACCATTGTTTAATAGTAGGGATTTGAGGACAGACTTTCTTTGGTCTCCTGGGAATCTAAGAGGCCTCATTTGACCTCTGCCTTGAGAAGTGGAAAGGCTACTTAGCCTTTACCAGTAGATAAGTAATTTCAGTGAGCAAAACCAGTGTCACCAAATATCACAGACATTGCAAAGAGTAGGCTGTTGCCTTTGTCAAAATCCAACCTAGGCAGCTTCTCGGTTCCACCTTTAAAGGTGCACCTGTGCCTCACTTTACCCTCATCTTTCTGCACCCATGTTTGGCTCCTGACTCGACTGACTCCTGCGCAGCTTTTTAGGGCTATACCATCACTTTTTTCTGTATCTGAATGGGAGGGGATGTCTTTTGGTGCCAGATGTCCTTTGATGAAGCAGCTGGCCAGGTGAAAAGAAGGAAATTCTTGAAAAAAGTTACTTGCTGTGTTTCTGCCATTAATAGCAACATCTGAGGAAAACAAAGTGAATTGAGTATCTGGGAGCACAGGAAAGGACGAGTTTGCAGACTCACGTTCTGCAGGTGGAACTGATGTCAAGAGGAGGTCAGACAGTGGTGAGAAGGATGAGAAAAAGATCACTTTTCTTTAGATCTTTTGCATGGCCTGAGGAATGCAGGTCATAAAAAGCTATAAATTTTCCCAGATCTGTGATTCCAGGGGAATCTGTTTCACCTAAACACTCGCTACTGGTGTGTTTGTGCCCTAGCTTACTGCCACCTCAGCTGTGCCTACAGCATGTGCCAGGTCACATCAATCCTGTCTTCTAATTAAAACTGATTCTCTTATGCTCCTCTTCCACATTTTATAAACTGGATCATTTTCCCACTCCAGATTACAACATGGCCATAAAAGTCATTGTACTGCCCTAGTGACAGAGGAGTGGAGGGTAGATTTGAAACACTGAAGGCTGATACTGCTGGGAACATTCAAGTGCTTTGGTGAAAGGGCAAGAGCCAATTTGCATACCTACTCTCCAGCCATGCAGCATTCCTCTGCATGAAATCTTTAATGTCTGACAAACCTGGTAACAGATCTTCGGCTCTGTAGAACTCCAAAGAAATACATAGGTAAACTGCGAGCAGTTCCCAAACATAAACTGATCTCTGACAAGCACCTTTACCCTCCTTCTTTCTTTCAAGTTCCCTGCTGATGATTCAAACCAGATACAGCACACAGCTTTGATTAATTTCATACTCAGAAACAAAAAATGATGCTTCTAAGAACTTAGATTGCATGTAGCCCTCTGCAATCCAACAGGAAAGTTATTTTTCATATGCTGAATGACAGGATTTTTATCAGCAGCAGATCATTGTTAATGATTCGGTGATCTTCACAGCCCCTACAGTTGCTATAATCTGCCATATTTCTGTTGGCAAATAAACATTTTGCCAGAATAGGCAAATCCATGGTTGCAGACACCAGTGCCATGATTTAGCAGGTTTGTGACTCTTACACTGGTGTCAAGTTAGTTGTCAGACAACACTGAAAGTTTTCGTATTTACTTGTTCAGACAAGTATCTCCAAACAATTTCTTCCTCAGATGACCAACAGATACTGGGAATTGACACTCTTCTGGGGTGAGGTTTGACCTCATCCTTGCCATTCCAGCCTAGGAAACTGGAAAGCACCGAGAATTCAGAAAACCTGAACAAAAGCCTCAAAATGTGCCCTGAGAGAAAAACATCTACCAAATAATGGAGGTTCATGTGCACAGAGGGTAGTAGTAATTTATGAACAGTCACTTTGAAGTTTCTGGCTACAAAAGGGGTTATAGGATTTTATCATATAACAAAACACAGAGTCAACAGCCCAGTTCTTATGATGATCCCATCTAGCATTTCTCTACCTTTCCACATGGCCACTCCACAGATCAGTGTAGGACTTCTATGATACAGAAACTTTCTTGCATGAACCGTGACTGCAGCCTTCGTGTGCATGATTTATGCTACGATGGAGATGAACGTATGTGCACAAACCCACCTTTATCTTGAAATTGCTGCATTTTCTCTGAGCCTGTTTTGTCTCCGGAGGGCATGGATTTCCCACTCCCCAGTATCAGTCAATCTGAGTTTTTCCCCTATATTTATTTTCATGAAACTCTATTAACAAGGCTAAATTATATGAACTCAAATACATCTTTTTTACACAGAGAGCAACAATAGCAACAGCATTAGGCATAATACAACAGCAATGATGTCATGTAAGTATCTATATAACAGCTGCAAGAAACTGGATTTGCTCTGCACATGGAATGGGAACATGCACTTATTATTTCTAGAATTCCACAACCTGGGCAGCATCCCACCTGAATCAGTATGGTTAGTGAAATGGTTACTATGGTCAGTATGGTTAATGAAATGGTTAGTTTCAGTCTGCACTGAAATAAGCTTCTCAACCAAAGAGGAAAAGACTGTTCCCATATCCAGGAGGATGCAGGAACATCCACAACCTGTTGTCACAACTAAATAGCTACTATAAATTTACACTTCCCTAAAAATAATAATAATAAAGTAAGTTTGTGTCTTATCCAAAAGACAATGGAAGAATTCAACTGCTGCTGATGTGTACAAATCCAAATAATTGTACCACAATCAATCAATTTACACTTCTGAGGTTGCAAAATCTGGCTGCACCTTCTTCAAACATGCTCAGTTGTGGTTCAGCATCACCACTGGCCATCACCTCTGCTGCCCCGGACAGAGGAGACTGGAAAGCCACCTAGTCAACTCACCTGATGGCTGCATTGAGATGGAGTTAAAATTCTGACTTTCAACAACTGGCCATTTAGTCAGAAAGATTAGCAGAACCATAATGAAAGATAGCGAGCACTCTTTTAGACTCTTGATTATATTCAAGCTTAACTGGCACAAACACAAATTGTGCTTTTAATTTGAGAATGTACAACCTGTTTGAATTTCTGGGTGATAAAACCAGGAAAGAGGTTCAACTAGAAAACTTCCATTGCTTTTCTTACATCAGTGTGTGATTCCTGGGGGATATGATTAGTTTTCTTGTAGTTTACGCTAGGCTGTGAGCTCACTCACTGTTATAAATGAGTTGTCTGTATAATTGTTACCAATTACACCCAAATTGCTGCTAAATGGCACAGACAGCCCATTTGTGCCAAATGTTGGTTTACACTTTGCTTTCTTTCCAAGACAGTGGGAGATAAAAAAGCAATTGGATTGATGAGTGGGATGTCAAAATTTCTTTCCAGTTTCCATTATGCAGTTAAACATTGCCTCACCATTCTTTGACATATACTGGAACATATCCAGAGATCACACTTCATTTTTTCCAAGATGGGATCAAATATTTCCCCAAATATGAGCGAGAAGTACCGATTCTTGCTTATCCACCATGTCAGATCTGCAATTCAGTCACTAGAAATAGAAGCTTGATATGTTTTCCTGCACCGTCAGTCAGTATTTAGGTTGCAATAAGAGTTGCCACACACCTCCAGATTCCTTTCTCTTTGTGTTTCATTATGGATTTGAGGAGCATTTGTTCCAAAACCAGCAATTTGTCCCATGTCAGGTAAATGCTCTGAACACAATTGAACCCAATTTTAGTTTACGGTTTGTTGGTTTTTGGGGGGTTTTTTGCAACTTCTGTATCATTCTTGCTAGGCAAAAGTATCAGAAACGCAACTAAATAGATAAGAAACACCTTTTTTTCATTTTAACTTGGGAGTGGCTGTAGTCTACACCCTTCACAATGGATAGGAAATTCAAGAAACAACACCAAAATTCCTCAAAGAACTTTAGCCTCAAAGGCATTTATTTCAATGGAACCAGAATTTCTGTGTCAGCAAAGTATGCCAGAATGTATTTAGCTTCAAGTGTGTACTTAAATCACATAGACTTCAAGGGGACTTAAATACGCGCTTAATTTTGAGCATATGCTTAAGTACTTTTGGTGAATAGTATTGAACCACAGCATTCACTTCTTTGTAAAGGAGAGAATGCTTTCCAAAGCAACATTTACTTCTCAGAGCACAGTGTGTGTCTTTTAAATCCTCCTTTGATGTTTCTGGGTCTACTTTGTTTTTAAAAGCTCACCAGAAATCAAAAAGGATTAGTAGGTCATGATCCTGCAAGCTACCTGGTATGGATCAGCCCAGGAAAGGACAGAAATGGAGTTTAGCTAGCAAAGAAAAAATGTTTGCCTGCAGCAGTTTGCAGGACCAGCTTTCTGAGGCACAAATTAGTTAAAAACAGTTTGGTATTTGGTATTTTATATTTATAATTATTATAATTCTGAAGTGTATTTTAAACTAGAAAAGTAGAAAGCAGAATATAGGGTATTTAGCAGATCATAGAAGGTAAAGTTGATTATTAATGAACACCTTCACTACGCCAGTGATATCTGATACAACATAAGCAGCTTTTTCCATTCATCCTTAAGAGCAAAACTTTCCTATGGTATAATTACCACATCTTTTTTATAAATGAGGACATTAATGTATTTTAGAAACACTGATTGCCAAGAGGACATTCGAAAGTAGAGGCAGAGAAAGTCCTGAAGTGAAATTAAAAAAAAAAATACCTGGATTCCTATTTCCTCCAGAACTCAGCGCTCTAAATGTGGTATCTGAGCAAACACAGGCTCTTGACCTCAAATCTATATTCTTCTCTGAGGTTCGTCCACTAGGATAAGGAATGCTGTGTAGCGGTTAAATACAAAACAAACCTGAAATTGGTACCTTCTGAGGTTTGGTTCTGACCAGCCTTTGAAACAAGATTGCTTTCAGTCAATTGGTTATTTCAGCACTTGACATCACCCCCACATAAAACAAGGCAAATAGCCAATTAGCTAACTGGAAGTTTTCCAGTTCAAAATGGTGCCAAAATGAATGAAGATGAAGTGGAGTAGAAAAAAAGAGTTTGCATTGGCTGAACAGTCAGCTCTCTATGGGAAGCTGAAAATAGAAATCAGTTCATGGAATTCAGGAGCTTCACTATCTTCTATTTGGGGAAGATCAAACTTCGGCATTTGCAAGTTAAACAGGGATCCCCAAGGCTTCTGGAGAGTACTTTATAAAAAGAGGTTTTATATAAGACCTGTGTATTTTGCAAATAAAACT
This sequence comes from Lathamus discolor, assembly GCF_037157495.1. NCBI lineage: Eukaryota > Metazoa > Chordata > Aves > Psittaciformes > Psittacidae > Lathamus > Lathamus discolor. Next base: position 150,645,589 of record NC_088884.1, on the reverse strand, counting down.
GTAGCACATTAAATTCTAATCACATTCTATTCATAGCATCTGAAATCAGAGTATGTATTTGCTTCCTATGGATAATTATCTGGACTGGAGTTTTAATCTCATATGTATACCATTACCCCTATGCAAACATGGCTAAATTTGGGCTTTTTCTTTTCAGTAGCATTCCGCTAGTTTGACATTTTAAGTGGTTATGAGTTTGTTTTAAATGAAGACAGCCTAAAGAAATCAGATGATATGTTAAGCAGTAGTACTTGAACTAAGAAAGAAAAGAACACAACATTGTGGAATAACCTCTTTGCTTGAGAAATAATACTCAAATGCCAAAAGGAAAAGTAGTTAATCATGTCAGCTTTGTAACTATAACTTCCATAAAAGCCAGTGCAGCTTTAAATGTATCTATCAGGCCCTTCATACAAACCCTTAAGCTACATCAGAAAAGAATGCAAGTATGCAAAACAGGAAAAATTCTCCTGCAGAAAATTTCCCTTTATTATAAAGTTGTTAATTAGGGAACAGTAATTTAGTCTTCTGTCAATGCCAAAATTCACACAGGACAGTACAGTGCTAGTTAGATATATCAAGTTTTACTTTGAAAGGGTTAAAGACATCAAGTTATGGGGGATTTTATTTAGCTTTCAGTCAGTTACAGCTGTTGGGCCAGCACAGAGCAGTGATCCCAGTACAGCACAGGTACATAGCAACAAGGCTTCAGCCCCACTTGCTCTTCCTAGTGACTCTCAAATCCTTGGTTTCAGATCAACACATGGAATAGGGACACCTTCTAAACAGTAGCCTCTATTAGAAATTGTATGAAAACGTCATGATCACCATGAAACAAAGATTACAAACGTGCTTTTGTGAAGAAACAATTATATTCCTTCCATAAAAGTAATATAAAAACAAAAAATAAGATTCTGACTTAAATTGCCATCATCACAAAAAGAAAAAATAGACTATTTTAAGTATTGCTATAATTTTTCATTATAAAATTATTATAAAATTTGGGCTACTGGGTTCATTATCAGGTGCATTTGCCAGCATCTACTCTGACTAGCAAATTCTCTCCGCATCTGAAGCCACCTGATTCAAAAGCCCTTTAGTTCCAGTGAAACCCAAATAGTACTTTATGGAACAGGTTTCTTATAAACTGTCAAAAGAACTGTGTATTCAGAAAGATCATGAACTCATGGCAGGCTCTGGCACTCACAGCATTTGGTTGTAAGGGAAAATATCTTCACATCACTGTTTGTGAGAGAGACTCCATTTGACCTCACCAAAGTTTAGAGCCACAAAAGATAAAAAGTTGCATGAGTTTAGTAACACTTCAAATATATGTTTTAAAAGCACTGGTAATCTAACACACAGCCAGACACCATGTGCCTATTGGTATCCACCACATCACACAAGGCTGACCCTAGCAAGCAGCTGAACTTAGAAACAATTTTTAGCTGTGGAGCTGTTACTGAAATGCTGAGTTACAACAGCTCTGAGCAGGCAGATCACTTCACCAGTGTGGATCTGTGTAAGCTCAGGGCCTGAACATGTTTCTTCCCTTCATCTGGCCCCAGCTTCAGAAGAAAACATGCTTCCCCCTGGCCCTAACCCACTCCCTATGTCAATGGACATTAAGCATATGTCTCCTCACTTTTGGAAAGCCTTGCATTATTTAACTTTATCATTGTTCGTTGAATTACTTTCAACCAGTTCTCACCTTGCAAAAAACTTTTAAGTGCATTAATACGGCACATGCTTTAACTCCACCAGATGTGAATTGTGTGGATCAGCAGTGGCAAGGAGACCGGGTACAGGTTAGTGTCTAGCCTGCCTCCCCCTACACACCCCTCTCAGCAGATTTGGTTCCACCCCTCCAGTGCCCAGAGATCCCTTGCCATATCTACTCCCTCTCTCCGCGTTGCTTAATCCTCCAGAATTATCTCTGACCGTTCTGCTCTGCCTGGTGGAACTTGGGCCATAGCAATGGCAAAGGTACCCCTGAACCTTCAGCCACAGCTGCTGCAGCACTTCAAAGGCAGCTACCACAGCTACGGATTTAGGCTGCAGCTGGAATCCAAAGGCTCAAGGTGGGTCTCCTGGGGCTGAGCAAAAAGAGCAAAGCTCATTTGTAAGGATTAAAACATGGACAGGTAATGGATCTAAATGGGGCAGGAAGAGCAGGGAAAGGCAGGGAGAGTGGAAGTCAGTATACAATACAGAAAAGCTGAGGAGGTTAAGAGGGGCAGCAAAAGGAGGGGCTGGGGGCACAGAAGACAAGAGATTCCAGGCTAGCGTAAATAATATACATGTATGCTAGGGAGGAAGAATAAGAGCAGCTTGGAAATGTAAACAATAATATCTCCAGAGGAGGTATGGCTTTAACATAGAAAATGGTGCAAAGATCAATGCCAATAAACCACGAAATGATGTACAAGTCACAGACAGCTAGAGAAACAGGCATGAGAATAAAAGATCATGATGAGACAGAGAGGTAAAATCCATCTGTAAAATACTTTGGATGGGGACATATATCACAGCCTTCATACTGCAAGATTACCCCACGTATAAAAGCAAAGCTTTTTTATCATTCGGGGTAATAATGGGCTTTGTGTTACAAGTTATGAAAAAGCATTTTCTTCTAAAATGTAAGATTACAGAAGCTTTTAAGAGAAAAGCACTGCTCAGTTTTTAAGACCATGCTACATATTACTTGGAAAGCAGAACTATGAGGCTGGCTCACATGCATGAGAGAAAGATGGCTCTAGCCATGCAGCTGAGCCAGGTTGTGCTCAGCTCCTCAGGGAAAGGGAAGCTCTCATGAATATTTGAGCATACTGGGCAGAGTTCAGGACACAAACACACTGAGAAATCTGATGGTTCAAAGAACCTTACACCACATGCTTTGGAGGGCATAACCTTGTAAACTTCCCAGCTACTTCAGAGAAACTGTTTGAACAGAACTTCTCATCTGGTGGTACTGGAAGACAGTTCACCATTCAGTTGTGTTTAACCATAAGGTAATACTATGCAATAGGATACAAGCTCCAAGGAACAGGAACAAGAACACAGACCGTAACCCTAGAATGAATATTTTCTTGCAAATTCACACCTTAGTGTAGAGTAATTTCTCAGTATCTCAGCTTGTTTCTTAGGTTATTCCACATTTGAATGATATAATATTAAGTCATTCTCATGCAGCTATAAAACTGTGACAAGCTACATTTGCATGGTTTAAAAATTAACTTAGCTTTCCAATGAACTTGGAATATACCAAAATAATAACAAAAAGCAGATTCTTGCCATCTGCAATCTTCTTTTGTTTTAAACTTGATAGGTCAACTATTTTATTAAACTAATAGTTTAGTAGTTCCAACTATTAAGCACTTGCTTGAACGGCTTAATAGGAGAACTTACATGAAGAAACTCACCATTTTCACTTGTGATATACCAGCTTCCTTCACTCAGCCTCATTAATTCTCTAAATCTTGAAATGCTTTGCTGTACTTTATAAGAAAACACATTCCAGAGTTAAAACATCAGAAAGATTTCTAGTTTGGACTCAAGCTGGCTTAATATTTTTTTCTCCTTAGCTTTCTATTCAGATGTGCCAGCAGAGAACTGCACATCTAAAAGAGACTGCTAGCAAAAGAACAGAGGAGAAATGCACTGATCACAGAGCAGAGAGCTTTTTATTTGTCATTTACTCTGAAGTAGAAAGAAAAGAGTATCAGGCCAAAGGTAATTCATTTAGTTATTAAAAATGACTGATCCTAATTGATCTATCAACAGTTTCTAATGCATGCTGAATATATCACTCAACATTTACAGCCCAAACTGTTGACTGAGGTTCATCCATATTCATGAAGACATATAAGCATATCTACTACTGCAAGAACTAATGCTGATGTGGTAATAAAAATACACAAAAGCACTAGCATTTTTCAGAGCATCCATGGAGACAACTGGAGACTTCAGTAACTGTTTTTATAATTACGGCTTTATTTCAAGCACTGTGTCTTAGCGGATACAATTTATACATTTTGCACTATGTACATATATTAATGGAATACTTTCCAAATTACCCCTAGATAAAATACATTATGTGCTGGAAATTATTCCAGCAATAGCTTTTCCAAGTTACATTTCATTGAGTGTTAGTTCAGATCACAGGAGAAAGAAAAGGAAAAATTTAAAAAATGCTTTGGCAAAATACCCTTCAATGGTGATGTCTTTAAAAGCATTCTGAATGCCGGACTTCTTCATCCATTTTTATTTCAGTATCAGTCAAATAGATCAGAAGAAATATATAAACACAGTCATACTGTTTTATTTAAATATAATTTAAAAGAATATAGACCTTAATTTTCCAAAGTGTGTGGTCTCATGTTTGAATTTCAGCCAGTACAAAAACTGCCTGCCTGCTGCTTCTCAGCATACAGTGGTGTAACACATTTGTGAAGCCTCTAAATGCATTGTTGTGACAGTCACTGTTAAAGTTCCTGGTAATCCCAGAGCCTGTGTCAAGATAGGACAACCACCGAAGGTATCAAAACAGAGAATAGCACAGTCATTGCACTGCACACATTGAGCTTCTAGGAGGATTAACAGTTCTTGTCACAGGCTCCTGACTGTAGTTGACAATATCTGCTTTCACCACCCTCTGTCATAAAAGAAAACACAAGTTAACAATTAGGAAATGCAATCTTCATGCTGGCAAAAAATTCAACAGATATTTTGCTATAAAAGTATATGAAATATTAGGCAAAACAGGTACCATTTACGTTTTTTTCCACTACCTTACAGGAAGTCTTCCCAGGTGCTAATTCTCATTCTAAGTACTAGTTTATCCATTTTAAGCAGAAGGAAGTGCCTCAGCAGATTTTCACAAGGCTACAAATGGATCACGACTTTTTTGCAAAAGCCATTAATACAGTTTTACTTCCATGAAAATTGTTTTGAATGGAAATAATAAAACAATACTTGCTTACAAAGACTATGGTATGCATTCTTTAAGAATAACTGCCTAAACTGTAATTTGAAATTGTACATAAGTTTGTCTTTCGGTCTTCACTCCAAGCACTGCACAGGAACGCACAGACAGAACTCAAAGTAAATTTTAAATACAACCATATTTCAAAATCTTTGATAGGCAGACTGACTATTTATTTATTAATACAGATCCAACAGGTATTACTCATTCTATTTAAAAGCATTTGATCAGACTGTTGGTCTGATCCATATGAGGAGTAGGAAACGAGATGCCAATTTCCAAATAAGTCTATTTCTACCTGAGGCAGCTATGCAATGTTTTGAATACACAGCACTGAAGGACCTCCTTAATGCAGCAGCATGAAGTATTTAATTTCTATGAAATACCTTATTATTAGAAACAAAATGCAATCGTACAGAGTTCCAAATTAATATGTTAAGTATTACAAGCACCCACAATACAAAACATTTTTCCAATAGAACTTACTGTAACAGTTGTTACTTCATGTAAAAGCAACGCAGCTTGGGAAAAAAACCAAACAAACCAAGTTTTCCACCAATACCTGAACTACTGCATTGAGCAGACTTTGCTCTGGCAGTTGGAAGTGTTGTGATGTTGGTTATCTTCTTCAGGATATTTCACTAGTTCTGCCCTGACAACATGCTGTTAATCAGCATGTTATCAGCATAATGGAGAGAGGGCAAGGAGAAGAATGTAAAAAGAGAAGGAAAGAGAAATGGAGAGATTGATCAGTAGTTGAAAAGAATGAATGAATGAAATAAGAAGACAATGCAGAAGGAAAAACAAAACTGCATTTCTTTTCAGGCTTTATGACAATGCAGGAGCAACATGTTTAGCTGAAAGCATCATCAGCATTAGGGCTGCTTCTCAAGCTCCTTCAAGGACATGCCCTATCACAGCACCAAAATGAAATATTTATACATGCAATCAACAAAAGTATATTAAAGCAAGAGAAGGGACAGAATAAAAAGGAAAGCAAATCAGTGAAAGAAAAGGTGGGAATGTCCTATTCCTTTAAGGTACTTAAATATTATTCAACTTCCTATCAGCAACTGTAGCAAGTGCATTAGACGCACACATGCACCTTTTCCATTACATAACTATCGCATTATAACTAAATATATAATTTTAAAACTGTCATAAATTAACAACCTCACATCCAAGTGCTGCAACCTCTGACTTTGCTCTACATAATGCAAAAATAAAAGGCTCTCATTTTTCCCTGCTAAAGTCAAACAAAATTGTTGGAAGTTTGCTTACTACTAGTACAGTGTTCATGCAAAAGGGAGAATAATTCATAGAACAACAAAGTAACAGAGGAAGCTGGTCAGTTATGAAAAATACCCTAAACCAGTTTAATAATTTTTTCTGAAATACTTCAGCTTTACACAACATATTTTCAAGGTTAAAATGTATGAATACATGAATAAATACTATTATTTTAAAGGAAACTATTAACTGGATTATGTGAATATATAAACAGTATATATGTTAAAGATTACCTCTGTAAATAAAACCTGAATGTCAAACAAGCAGCAACACTTGAACTGGCTGGTAAGGGATCTGGATTTATTAGCTGCTGATGTACTCGCCTAGAGTTTAATTGATCACATTCATATTATCTTATCTAGTGGACACCACTCATGATTTACTCAAGTCCTGGCCTGATGTTATCAAGGGAAAGGTTGCCAAATCCCATGCAAGGTGGTGGTAGGAGGTTTAGCGCTAAAGAGTGTTATCTGACCTCACAGGACCTAGTTTTTTCATACCAATCTTTTGACTACAGCTAAGAGGAAAGAAAAAGAAAAAAAAAAAAAAAAAAGGCTCACAATCAGTAGGCAATTAATTGTTCCTCAAAACATTGGTCTAAATCCCATCCTGTAAACACAGGCAGGTTAGTGACCCATGCTTAGGCACAATGTAGCAAGAAACTGACTATCATAAATGACTTGGATTTTCTAAAGGAATTTCATCTAAATAGGAGTGAAAAAAACCCACTGCAACATTTCTTCTATTAGCTTCATGGTAATTAAAAACTTAGGTTTCTTTGTATCAGTTTCTACGTTAGGCGTATCATTACCATGGTTCAAACCACTGTCAATGAGGAGAACCTTTCTTGGTGCGGCTGCTCTGAATTCCTGATCAAACTTATCTGCCAAACATTTTGTTGTACAAACCTGGCACACACACCCTGATTTGCTGAACTGGCATTTAGTTAAATAGAAAACTACACATCACTTACAAAAATGCTAGCTCTTGCCAATGCCAAGGAACAAAGCTGTACCCCATGCAGTTTTTACACTACAGTTGAAAGTCAAAAATACAGAAAGAAAAACATCTGATTAGTAAAGGAGCTATTTCCTCAAATTTCATCAGACCCTTGTGATTTAAAAGGAGGAGTATTTTCAGGACTGAAAATAAGTCAGAATCTGCAATTTTCTTACTTTGGAACTGTTCCATTTCAAAAACATGCTCTACTTTCCAGTCATGCATAAGGAGTAATCTAGTTCTTTGTTTCACCACAGTTTTGTCCAAATAAAGGTTTTATTAACAGTCATCTCAGCATGTTAACAGACAAGGTTTAGTAGCTCTAGCTGAGATAGTTTAAAAACTTACCACCCCCAAATGTCTGTCCTATTCCTCTGCTGGAGATCACTGCCGCCAAAGGAGAGCTGGTGGAATGTAACATGTACTTGCACCTCATCCGCTTCAGCACAAAGTCTGGCAGCTTCACTTAAAAATAACTTTCAGCAGCGGTTTAAGCTAAACTGCTCAACTTCACCCTGATGTGGCCAAGGCACATGATCGCCTTCCATTTTCTGATTCTGCTGTGGGAGTGATAAATTCCAGCAAAAGGGCAGAAACAAATAGCTCGGGTTGCATTAATATCTTAAACTGGTGCAGCCGTTTTCTGGAAAAGCGTGGTAAATAACTCAATTTTTAAGGCTTGTTCTTTGGGTTCATTAGCAGAAGTTGTGTTGTTAAATCGAAGTGGACCAAGAACACCCATCCACTTTTCACAAAAGTTTCTGCAGTTCTGCCATTCATCAAAGCTCTAAAGTCAAGAGTCAAGCACCACAAATTCATATAAGTAACATGTTTGAGATTCCTATTATTTATTTCTAACCACCTGCGAGCCACTTCTAAGATCCTCCTAGTGTAGCAATTAGAATTGATCTTAAACACAAGAAATATGATCTTCAGGCACAAAATCAAAAGCACTAGAAATATGTTTTAAAGAGCATTCTCTACATTAGACAATCAGTAATAATGAAGAAAAACGTAGTAAGACATACATAGAGCACATCACTGTTGGCATTTTACACAAACTCAGTATTTCATCTTCCCCTTCATTACCACCTAGACTGAATTAAGATATCTGATGTTCTCTGACAAATACTTTCAAGCAGCAACCTTCTCGTTTTTCAAAATGAGGAAAACTCACATTACACAAAATATGGGAAATTCAAAGATATGATCCATTATCTGAGTAGTGCACATCTGTAAAAACTACAATGTATTTTACTTTTTGTTTAAAGATTAAATCCAAGTCAACACTTGCATACTTACTGATTCAAGGATGAGTCACACCTACTATTAGATTAGTTTTTTGTTTCTTTATAACATTTATGTAGTGTACATCTATCTATTTTTCTGTCTACTTTTGTAGTTCAATAGCTAGAGTATTAAAAGGCTGAAAGTTTAAGTGAATGCATTCATATAGCTCTTTCTTAATTTAAAGAAGCCCTGAGCCCATTCTATAGGTGAAAAGAAAAAGAAAAAAAAAAAAAAACAAGGAGGAAAAAAAAAAAAAAGCAAAATCCAAACATTACCACCACACTTAGGAACCTGTACCTGTTATAAAGTCTGTGGTAAACCAGAAACCTAGTGATGGCGACATCATGTAACACCACCTCCTTTCAGCTAAGAGACCAGATCCATGCTCTTGGGAAACAGCACCTACACATTACTTAGGCTTTTCCACCGCAGGCTCGTAATTTCTCTCAAAACGTCATTCTATTCATCTCCCTGAGGTTAAAGTTCTCCTTCTCCAGTTTTATGTAGAGAATTCTCCTTTTCTATCTTTAGAATTGACCAGGATAGTCAGTTCTATACAATAATGAACCTTAAGTTACAGCTAACACACACTCCAATACAATTCCCACTGGTTTCTCATTGACTTAAACAGTAGTACCTACAGCCCACTCAAAGGAAGTAAATATTCTACTTGGAACAAAGAATTTGTGATTCACTTTGTGTGATTCTTCAGAGTAGACTGAAACCATGCTCAATTAGTAGAACTTTGCAAAGGCAGTTGCTCTTACTCTACATGCACAGCGTAGCACCACAGTGACTTGTGCTGTACCTGAATGGCAACACTGAAGTTTCTTTTCTGTCCAGCTCCATTTTCTGGTTTTGTTTCTCAGTTTCTTCTTTTGTTTTTTCTTGTTCTTGTTTTCTCAGGGGTCTTTTTTTTTTTTTTTTTTAAATCACTATAGCATGGATTCACATGAACACTAATGGGTGGGCCACAGTGAGTATTTAGTTTATGCGTTATTGCAAGCTACTTACAAGCTATTGCTAATGCAATTTGCATAATATCAACTCTGACCCACAACTGCATGTTCCATTGATCTGCTCAACAAAATTAAAAACTGTCATTACAATACTAAGGCAGGAGGAAACCTACTTAAAGCTAATACCAATTTGACACAGAAAGTTATGCACTCTTGAGTCAGGGCTATATAAAGCTTCTTACTTTAACTTAAAAATAGACACCTTATCTAGAAAGCTACAATTTTCTGTATAACTCCATTTATTATATTCTCTTTTTAATCTAAGGTATTTGCCTAACTATCTACAAGCTTACTTATTGGAACACAAAATCACTAAGCACAGAGAGGTCTAAGGCTGAAGTTCCAGTTCTAGCTAAACAACCAAAGAAAAACTGAAGAGCTCTTAATGTGCTGAATTATTTATATGCAAATAATCATAAAGCTCAGAACAACAGGTGGATGGTGCCTTAGTAGTAAAAATCATCGAACGAACACACTCAATATTTCTTTAGCCATAAATTACAGCTTTTCAGAACCTTTCGGCCTTACTCATTAGGTATGCACTGTAAGTATATTTTACCATTTTACTGTTTGCAATACAGTTTTCTAGTTAACCACCTCAACGCGGATTGTAAACACCACTGTGGCAAAACACGTTCAGAAATTACATATTTATTGTATATTTCAAAAAGCAGGAGGCCAAGCTGTAGGTAAAAAATGCTCTGCCTTTTTCTTTTTTTTCATAATAAACTTGCTGACTTACCTTGTGGTACTTGCTTAACGTTGGCAGCAACTAGCAGTTCCAGGATATTTCACCACCAAAACAACTACTTTTAGTTCAATAAATAAATTTAAAGTGCATTGTAATCTCAAACATCATTGCATAGTAAGGTCATACTACGTATATGCACGTGTAAGATTATATTCAGTAGTATAATCTTTGTTTTTCAGGTTTCCGAAATAAGGTTTGTATAAAATCTTTTTGGTTTAAACCTATGCACACACTCTTACTGGCAGGAAAATTATTTTTAGAAGCAGGAGCTAGGAAGAAGGAGGGAAAGGGAAGGATAAGGAAAAAGGGGTTACACTAGAAAACCTCTTGCTTGGTTGTTTATTTGAACAATAACACATTTTTTACCTAACTTTCACTGACAAAAACTGACTTCCAACTCTAGTAGATAGTTAAGCAAGTACTCACACTTTAATGAATATAGTTACAGTTCTAATTTTTTAAAATAGCAAAAATATCCTTTCCCAATAAATTCATAAGGTCCTAAAACAATGCCCTCAATAGAACCATTCTGCATACAGCAATTAATGCACAGGATTAACTTGCAACAAAGTTCTACTACACTTCAGAGCATGACATGCAGCAGGGTTCTGCCACGTGTTCACTGTGAAACCGCTACATTCACATCCCTAACTCACGGCTAACCAATGTAAGAGAATGGTGGACAACCTTCTTGATGACCTTCTCACCTACTGCTGGGAAACATTCTTCCCTCTCAGCCCTTTCTCACTGCAGAGGAAATGACAGAAAATCCCCAAGATAATACTCATAACTCAAAGAACAAAACACAAAATGCAAGGATGTAAACCATGCAGCTCCTTTAGGGGGAGATTATCTGGGACTGGTACGGTGAGAAAAATAACTGCAGATGCCAGGTAGCCGTAATAGCTACCCAAACACACAATTCCACAGCTCTGCCTGCCATTGAGAATGAGTATACTGAAACAGAACAGGATTCATTTCTCATTTTCAAATCAGAATAAAATGGGAAATAGTGACCTTACAAAGCCAATACTCCTTCCCTGAGGCAGAGATTCAGTTCTGAGGTCCTGTATTATATAGGCACACAAAGACGATGAAAATCTGAGATTAACTAAACATAGGATTTAACACACTTAATTCCCAGCTCTCAGACTGAAAAAATACTATTTTTTCCCTTATTACTACAATGAAGGTTGATTTAGAATCATAGAATCATAGAATAGTTAGGGTTGGAAAGGACCTCAAGATCATCTAGTTCCAACCCCCCTGCCATGGGCAGGGACACCTCACACTAAACCATCTCACCCAAGGCTTTGTCCAACCTGGCCTTTAACACTGCCACGGATGGAGCATTCACAACCTCCCTGGGCAACCGATTCCACTGCCCCACCACCCTAACAGGAAAGAATTTCCTCCTTATATCCAATCTAAACTTCCCCTGTTTAAGTTTTAACCCGTTACCCCTTGTCCTGTCACTACAGTCCCTGACGAAGAGTCCCTCCCCACCATCCTTATAGGCCCCCTTCAGATACTGGAAGGTTGCTATGAGGTCTCCACACAGCCTTCTCTTCTCCAGCCTGAACAGCCCCAACTTCCTCAGCCTGTCTTCATACGGGAGGTGCTCCAGTCCCCTGATCATCCTTGTGGCCCTCCTCTGGACTTGTTCCAGCAGTTCCATGTCCTTTTTATGTTGAGGACACCAGAACTGCACACAATACTCCAGGTGAGGTCTCACAATAGCAGAGTAGAGGGGCAGGATGAATACATATAGAGAGGACTTTATTTCTAAACTAATTTTACGCACTATTTTTAAACAAATAGCTCTCAAATTGAACTTTCTCCCTATATTTGCTTGCTTTAAAGGACACTTACTAATTTCCAATGATTTTTTTTTTTAACACTAAATAAAATACCAGGAAATAAAAAAACATGTATTTGTGGAAAAATCACCTGTGATTGCTCCAATTCTGCTTTGTTTAGTTTGATGCCAAGTATGTCAGCAGCAATCCTCTGAAAACACAAGAAGACCTATGGAAAAAAATTAAACTGCACTTAAAAGATTAAAAACAGGCATTCTTGAGGTTCTTTCAAATATATCAAAACATCCTTGAACTGTTAAACAATTAGATATATTAAAATTATGACCTGTATAAGAGAGCTCTGAAAACAACCTCTGGTACATTCAATTTTGTTTAAAAATCAGGAGAAAATAACTCAACAATGGTACAAGGAATGAACAGTATCACAGAATCACAGAATCACAGAATCCCAAGGGTTGGAAGGGACCTAAAAAGATCATCTAGTCCAACCCCCCTGCAAGAGCAGGGTAACCTACAGTACATCACACAGGAACTTGTCCAGGCGGGCCTTGAATATCTCCAGTGTAGGAGACTCCACAACCCCCCTGGGCAACCTGTTCCAGTGCTCTGTCACTCTTACAGTAAAGAAGTTCTTCCTGATGTTAACGTGGAACTTCCTATGCTCCAGTTTACACCCATTGCCCCTTGTCCTATCACTGGATATCACTGAAAAAAGCCTAGCTCCATCATCCTGACACCTACCCTTTACATATTTGTAAACATTGATGAGGTCACCCCTCAGTCTCCTCTTCTCCAAGCTAAAGAGACCCAGCTCCCTCAGCCTCTCCTCATAAGGGAGATGTTCCACTCCCTTAATCATCTTTGTGGCTCTGCGCTGGACTCCTTCAAGCAATTCCCTGTCCTTCTTGAACAGAGGGGCCCAGAACTGGACGCAATATTCCAGATGCGGCCTCACCAAGGCTGAGTAGAGGGGGAGGAGAACCTCTCTTGACCTACTAACCACTCCCTTTCTAATGCACCCTAAGATGCCATTTGCCTTCTTGGCCACAAGAGCACATTGCTGGCTCATGGTCATCCTCCTATCCACCAGGACCCCCAGGTCCCTTTCCCCTTCACTACTTTCCAGCAGGTCAACCCCCAACCTGTACTGGTACATGGGGTTGTTCTTCCCCAGATGCAAGACTCTACACTTGCCCTTGTTAAATTTCATCAAGTTTCTCCCCGCCCAACTCTCCAGCCTGTCCAGGTCTCGCTGAATGGCAGCACAGTCCTCTGGTGTGTCAGCCACTCCTCCCAGTTTTGTGTCATCAGCAAACTTGCTGAGGGTGCACTCAGTTCCCTCATCCAGGTCATTGATGAAAATATTAAACAGCACCGGTCCCAGCACCGACCCCTGAGGAACTCCACTAGTCACAGACCTCCAGCTAGATTCTGCGCCATTGACCACAACTCTCTGCCTTCTTCCTTTCAACCAGTTCTCGATCCACCTCACTACTTGATCGTCAAGCCCACACTTCCTTAGCTTATCTATGAGGATGCTGTGGGAGACAGTATCAAATGCCTTACTGAAATCAAGAAAAACTACATCTACCGCTCTACCATCATCCCTCCACCTAGTCACTTCCTCATAGAAGGCTATAAGGTTGGTCATACATGACTTCCCCCTCATAAAACCATGTTGGCTGTTCTTAATGACCCCCTCATCCTTGATATGCCTAGTGATGGAGTCAAGAATAAGTTGTTCCATCATCTTTCCAGGGATGGAGGTAAGGCTGACCGGTCTATAATTACCCGGGTCCTCCTTCTTGCCCTTCTTATAGATTGGTGTGACCTTTGCCATCCGCCAATCCTCAGGCACCTCGCCCGTTTCCCACGACTTACCAAAGATGATGGAAAGTGGCCTAGCAATGACCTCCGCCAGCTCCCTCAGCACCCGTGGGTGCATTCCATCCGGACCCATCGATTTACAGATGTCCAGTTTGCATAGCTGATCCCTAACCCAATCCTCATCTACCAAAGCAAACTCCTCCTTTGTCCTGACTCCTTCTGGGGCTATAGAAATCCGGGGCCCTCGGGGAGAGTCTGCAGGAGTAAAGACAGAGGCAAAGAAGGCATTCAGCACCTCTGCCTTCTTTATATCCTCTGTCTCCAGGGTACCCACTTCGTTCAGCAGTGGGCCTATATTGCCTCTTGTGTTAGTTTTATTTGCTATGTATTTGAAGAAGCCCTTTCTATTGTCTTTAACCCGACTAGCAAGATTGAGTTCCAAGGAGGCCTTAGCTGTCCTAATTGCCTCCCTACATCCTCTAACAACTGTCCTATATTCCTCCCAAGCGGCCAGCCCCTCCTTCCATAATCCATAGATTCTCCTTTTCCACTTGAGTTTGCCCAGCAGCTCCTTGTTTAACCACGCCGGTCTCCTAGATCCCTTACTTGACTTCCTACTTATTGGGACGCTCCGATCCTGAGCTTGGAAGAAGCGGTCCTTGAATGCTAACCAACTATCTTGAGCCCCTTTACCGCCTAGTACACTTTCCCATGAGACTTCCCTTAGCAGTTGACTGAAGAGGCCAAAGTTGGCCCTTCGGAAATCCAGAACTGTGGCTTTGCTAGGTATTCTATTCCTCCCACACAGGATCCTAAACTCCACCATCTCATGGTCACTGCAGCCAAGGCTGTCATTGACCGTCACCACTTCGACCAAACCCTCCTTGTTGGCGAGTACTAAATCTAGCAGCGCTGCTCCCCTAGTTGGTACGTCCACCATTTGCATTAAGAAATTATCATCAATGCACTCGAGGAACCTCCTAGACTGTGAATGACTGGCTGTGTGAGTCTTCCAGCAAATATCGGGGTAATTAAAGTCCCCCACGACGACTAAGGCATGTAGTCGCGAGGCTACTTCCAGTTGCCTGTAGAAAGCCTCATCAACTCCTTCGTCCTGATCAGGAGGTCTGTAATAGACCCCCACAACTGTATCACCCGTGCCAGTCAGCCCCTTGATTCGTACCCACAGACATTCCACTTGCTCCTCATCCGACCCCGGACAGAACTCAATACATTCTAGTTGCTCTCTCACGTAAAGAGCCACTCCACCACCTCGCTTTGCTGACCTATCTTTCCTAAAAAGGACATAGCCATCCATGACCACATTCCAGTCATGTGAACTGTCCCACCATGTCTCTGTAATCGCCACTAGATCATAACCTTTAGCCCGCACACAGACTTCTAACTCCTCCTGTTTATTCCCCATGCTGCGTGCATTGGTGTACAGACATTTCAGGGAGCCAGTCCTAGTACCCTTTTTCCCCTGCGGGACAGGGTCTAAAAAGCTATCCTTTCCCACAAGTGAAACAAGAGATTGATAGTCCTCCTTAGCCCGCCATCCTTCAATCCCTAGCATGTTCCTCTTGGGCTTGTCCCCAACAGGCCCTGTTAAATCCCCTCCCCCCTTCATAACTAGTTTAAAGCCCTGTCAATAAGCCCTGCTAACTCCTGCCCCAAAACCCTTTTTCTTCTCTGGGACTGGTGTATCCCGCCTGTCACCAGCAAACCAGGTGTCCCATACAGCAGCCCGTGACTGAAAAACCCAAACCCCTGCCTTTGGCACCAGTCACGTAGCCATACATTAACCTGCAGAGTCTTCTTATATATCCCTTCACCCTCGCTTGCAACAGGTACGGAGGCAAACACCACTTGCGCTCCAGACCCTTTAACCAGCCGTCCCAGGGCCCTGTAGTCTCTCTTCATTGCCCTTACGTTCCTCGTAATAATTTCGTCACTGCCAACCTGAAAAACCAGCAGTGGGTAGTAGTCAGACGGCTGCACCAGTTCAGAGAGCTTCTTTTTAACATCTCTAATCCGAGCCCCAGGCAGGCAGCAGACCTCCCTGTGGGGTGGATCCGGTCGACAAATGGGCCCTTCTGTTCCCCTCAGAAGGGAGTCACCCACCACAATTACTCTTCTTTTCTTCTTGGTTGGAGAAGTTCTGAGGTATGTGGGTGAGTGACTAGCCCTGGGTGACTCACTAGATAGATTTGCCTCACCATCTCCATTCACCTGGCCCTGAAGTTCCAAGACCTCGTACCTGTTATTCAAGGGCAACTGGGAGGGAGGAAGGGATTGTGAGGGTTTTCGCTTACCTCTCCGAGGAGGAACCTCCCTCCATCCATCCTTGTCCATTAAGCTCTCTCCTTCTGTCTGATGGTAGGAGGGAAGGGGATCCATATCTTGTTGAACCACTTCCCTCTGTCCTTGCCTTAGGGTGTGGTTCCACCAATCTATTTCACTTTCACACTCTCTAATGGCTCTCAACCTTTCTACCTCCTCCCTCAGTTCAGCCACCTGCCTGAGCAGGTCATTTATTTGCTCACAGCGAACGCAAGCAGTGTCACTGGCTCCCTCCAATACAAGTGCCAGGCTCAGGCATTCGCTGCAGCCAGAGACCTGCACAGCTGCATGTCTGCAGGAAGGCTCAGTCTGGATACCCACATTAGTACTCACTACAGCTTTCGATCGTGTTGTAACCATGATCTATCTGGTCAATCAATCCGTCTACGTCCCTCAGCACTCCTTCCCCCTCCTGTACTCCAGGCGAGTCCTCTCGATGAGGCGGTTGGAACGCTTCCCTGCCCGCTCCCCTGCCCGCTCGCCTGCCCGCGCGAACTGCCGCGCAAACTGCCTCGACCCTCTGCCTCGACGCTCTCTGTTTGCCGGCTCTGTTCGCCGCGCTCCTGGTCGCCGCGCTCCCTGGGAAAGATTTTTAGCCACTCCCAGCTGGTGCCACTCCTCCTGGCTCCGCCCCCTGTGAGTCAGCCCCTCGCGGGAGCTGAGCTTCCGAGTCCTGGGCAAGTCCTGTTGAGGACTTGAGGCTCCCTCCTCAGTGGCTCTTGTCGCTCTGAGGTGAGGCTCCTGGACGCTGATCTCTCCCCTCTCCGCTCCGGTGTTGCAGGCGTCCTCTCTCAAGCTACTCACCTCAGCAACTGATCGAGAGTGGCTGTTGGTGGCCGGTTTGAATCTGCCACCGAGCCTCCTGTATGCTGGATTGTTAAGCAACACTTCTATTCTGCCTCCAGAGACTTAAGTTTAAACAAGCTTTTACACAACTCACCTCTAAAATACTACTCTCAGTGCTATAAAATATGAATAAGGGTATTCACTAATGTTTAGCACAAAAATTATATTACCAGTGTATTCTGCAATAGAGAAACCTACAGGTTTCTGAAATTGAAAACAACAGAACTGTGCATCAACATCACCAAAAGCTATACTGCACATGTTTAAAAAAACATTGACAATATGAGAGCCATGCAATGCTCTATTTGTTCTGAAGTCTTAGAAAACATTATGGATGTTATAACGAAAGCAAGTATCTAGAAAACAACCAAGATGATGCAGCAACCTGGCAGAGTCACAATTTGGACATGGTTGGACAGGTAACACTGGGTGGCAATGGTTTACTTCATCTCAATCCAGTCCACCAATCTTAAAGTTTAGGCAGCTGCATTTTAAATCAGATTAAAGAACACAACAGATGTTAAAGAGAAGCAGCTTAAGTTTGCACTGCTGCTGAACCCCGTATTATATTTCATCTACATGGCTATTTGACTGAGCTCACAATCTAAACTACTAACAAACATTGCTTTTCATCAGACAGCTGCCACCCCAAAAAGCCTGTGTAAGTGATTTCAGTAATTTTCAGTGAAAATTCAAAAACAGACAATGTATATAATCTCTTCTTACACCCAAGATGGAAAACAGCAACAAATTAGTGGAACAACCAACAAACCATAGTAGCTTCCAAAATAATTTCTCTTTCTCTAAACTACTTGGTCTAGTACTGGTCTATTCTACTAGAATCCACACAGCAAGAAAGGAAATCCTGAACAAGGTCTCTTTTCCAGATGCCTACTTTAACCCACACCAGGCTCTTGGTGTACTGAGCTAGATCACCTACCGTGAGGATGCTTTGTGTGCAAAACATCAGGCACAAGTTCAGTGCTTTATGTATACAGTTTGATAGACAGGAAGACAGCTATACTAGATCTTTCATGACATTTATTTCTCCTCTGAGGAGAATTTTGGGCTTTTTTAAAATTGTAAGAATTAAATCTAAATACAAAATTATTTTTTGCAAATGTGTCATTTGGAAAGATCCGAGGTAAACAAAAAATCATTTATCTTAACTAAGCCTATAACCAAAGCAGTATTTGATGGTCTCTTCTTAAATCACTGTCTAGGGTAAGCACCCTGTCTTTCCTGCACAAGTACTGAAAAACATGAAGAGGTAATTCAAATCTATACTGAAACAAAAAAAATGAATTACTGTAAACCATACCTCATACCTTCTTTTCTTAGTAGATACTTAAACAGACTTCTGGTTAATGCTTTCTAGGTACGTTTAAATTTACTTTTGTCTTTATACAGCAAGTGAAAAAAAGAACAATCAGTACATACAGCAGGATGCTGCTGCAATTCATGAATCAATTAAAAGACATAATAAAGATTCCTTCATAGTTTGCTATGTTACATATATCAACCTTATAAAAAGAACTGCTTTTTCTTCCTGTTACCAAATCTCAAAAAAAAAAAAAAAAGATTGTTTGCCTGAGAAAGGAATACATTTTCTCAGATGCATACTTCATTGAGTGAAGAATTGTACATTTTTTTTCTTCTGTTTCTACCTTAAAAAAACCTTAATTTAAAAAAAATTATGCCAAAGATTCAACACAAACTGTAAGGAGAATGAGGACTCACTGCATCTGTAACAGCAAAATTGTTAGACTTCAAAGAAAAGCTATTATCTTATAAAATTAGGCAGTACATTGCAGACGTTTCATCAAAGATCTTAAAAACGGATTCCATTTGTGTTACAGAGTTATACTTTCATATAACTGAACATGGTCTTATTGTTCAATAACAAAAACGAAGTACGCTGTCATAAGTAACACAGGAGAGAGATACAGGACCATTTTATGGGAATTACAGTCATTAGTCATGTGACAAATCAAGCAAAACAATACAATGTGATTTAATTTGACTGACACAGTGAACTAAGAAAGAACCTTTTCTTCCATACACTTACAACTAAAACAAATAACCCAGTTAGCTCAGAGTCAAAAGGTTGTTCAAAAATATACTCTGCACAGCGTTAAAACACCGAATGTTCAAATTTCAGCGGACCTGCAGAAGGAGTGTCTCCAATGGCTCAGGACCCCTATTAAAAACTTTGATTGCAACAGTCTTGTGCCACTATCAACTGTTCAAAGTTTCTATATTGAAGGTCTACAGATGGGACTCCACCTGGAATGAAGGAATACATTTAACTACAGGCTGTCAGCAAAGAGATACAGCTGTTCTCATGCTGATATATAAACTAGACCATTATCATATTAAAAACTATACATTAAACTGCAAATCAGATGAGAAATCACTGTAATTAATAGAGAATATACACAAATATCTATTTTTCATTTAACTAGGCAGGCTAAAATGACCTGCAACAGTCATTGTTGTCCATGATTTGATGTGTGAAGTATAATAAAACTTCTGCATCTTTAAAAATAAAAAAAAAGACATCTACAAGGGTTTTATTTTTCTTACTTACAGAATCTCCTGTCTTGGCCGACACAAAATGGCTACTGAAATTGTTTTCCTGACAAAATCGCTGGTGCTTGTCAACTTTCACCGCGCGCATATGCTCCAAGTCAACTAAAAAGTTGAAGAAAGGAAAAATTACTAAAACGGAGCCCATTCAGTTACCTGTCTTAGAAATTATTCATTGGAAACACATCAGATGTAATCTTTCCCTTTACAGGTGTATGCAAATGCAGGTTTCTTTCTTCCTATAATCATTTTCCATAATAAAAATAACAAATTACATCAGGTTAATATTATTTGCAAAACTAAAATGAAATCACAAATAAAACTGCATGGTCAAATGTGACTAATTCTTATCTAAAATAAAGGAGAAACTTATTGCTGGGTACACACAATTTGTAAAAAATTTACTGTTAACCACATACAGAAACTTGACACAACGAAATTTTGCACATTCTGCTTGCAAGCATGATGCATATTGAAGGTTCCAGTGTCATCTAAAGACTTTTACAAAATAGAGTTGACCAAGCACATCTGAATATACATTTTTTTTCTGATCAAAAAATGCAGGTTATAAAGAACTCAGATGCAGAATATGGTAGAACAAAAACATTCACTATAATAAAAAATGAACTGAGTAAAAGCACTGATTCTTCATTACTCATATATGAGGCTTTCAATTCCACAAAAGTACAGTTCAGAAGATTAAAACCGGTAAAATGCATATTTCAAGAGTCACACACATTTTCATTTTTATCATTTTACAACCACTGGAAGCAGAGCAAAGCTTTCAAATAATATTTTATGTTGCAAAAGCACTGATTACTTCCAAAGCAAAATGGAAGCCTTGCACAGGTTTTATTGTACACGCTCCAGTTTCTCAAAATCTGATCCTAAGGTAACTGGAAACTATATTGAACAGTTTCTCTTTTTTATTGCATTGCAGTTCCTATAAGGGTGTTGACTCAATGCCGTCAAATTATAAGGCAAATATATTCAGAAGGATTTAAGGACAACCAGGCTCTTTGAGTCAATACAGGAAAAAAAACTTAAACTGATTTCCTGAGGAAGGGACCCAACTGACTTGTAAAAACTTGTAAATTTGCAAATCTAGTAAGCCTGCATAATAGTGTCATTTGATTATCAGCTGAAAAAATGCTCTCCTACTACATAAAAGGCTTTATTTTAAAATGACATTGGAGGTCTTTAATTTGTAGGCTCTGGAGATTTTCTCTTGGAGATTTTTAGTCTAGCAGGGGATTCCTACACCCCATTTATACTGCTTACCTTGGTTAATGTGGAGTTTTTGCCACATATTACTGTTCCTAGCACATCAGTAAGGCCTTGTTTGTAAGAACAGGCCTAAAATCATCCAGTTACCACAAGCATTAATTTGTGAAGGACTAAAATACTAGGCTATTAACACTAATGCTTGTAGCACAGTTTTTCATAATACTAAACGTAGAATATATAGTTTCAAAAGGAAGAACAAATACATTTACTAAGATAAAGCCCAGTTAATACCAATTTTGTTTAAAAATTGCTATTGACTTTGCAGTCTATGAAACAGCTACTCAATTTTTTTCTCTGAAATATAACTACCAGAAGAGAGCCTCTGTTGAAATGCTTTTAAGGATAAAATACAGCATGCTGCCTAAACCATATAATTATTAACTATTATTTTTACTCTTCGCATATTAGCTTTAAGTGCAGCTTGGAAAACACAACAGTGAGATTACTCTTTTGGGAAGAATAAAAATATATTTTCTTTATTTTTATTTGATGAGCCCCTAAAGGAAACTTAACCCTATCTTCAAATTTCACTTGCTGTATTTCTTTGACTATACCTCAACTCCAAAAACTTACACAAGATTACAATAAAAATAGATCGGTAAACAGCATTTATAGTCCATCCCTCTAAAATACCAGTCGTGCTTATGTAAGGAATATATATATGTTATGTAAAAACAAGCTCACAATTTACAATCTGTCTCAAACTCTCCCAAGATGGAAAGAATTAGGAAGTAGGAGAACACAACAACTGATATATTTTCAGGAATAAAATGCCATTGCCATATCGGAAATCATATCCTCAAATGCCTCCTATTTTTTACTTGAAGAAACATCTAGAATATTATATGGTTAGTGGAGCATATACTTTACTGCAGTAGAAAAACTAAAAGCACAAACAATCCTAGAATCTAACAGACTTGGAAGTGAAAATCAAGGCGAAATTATGTTTCCAAATTTTCTGTAATTCTCAGTTCACCTCTCCACTTAAAAGTATTTTACCTTGTCCCTTCTGAATTATGGGCAGTCTGCTGTGAACTGTACAGTTACTGTTATGCTATATAACTGCCAGGTAACTGTTCACATGCGTACTCTCAGCCCACAGTAAATGCAAGGCAATTCATGTTCCATTAGCTCTCAATGAAAGAGGGCACAATGTTAGTACAAGAAACAGGTTTCAAGTGTTAATAAATATTAACCTACACAAAACTGCAGTTTGCAGTCAATGAAAGATGACTATCCTAACTCATATTACTTTTCATTCCCCCCAGGCTAGAGGCAGAGACATAGTTACTGAAGACCAGCTAAAATACAGTGAATAGATACCCTTCAGTCCCCCTTTTTTTTTTTTTTTTTAACATCTGATAGTGGTCAGCTCAACAGGCAGAATTCTTAGCACACCAGGAGATAAGTCTTGTCCAGCTTTTATTTAGACATCACAGCAAAAAGACTTTAAGGAGGGATTTGGAGGAGAAAAACGATTTTCTAAAAAGATGCTTATAAGGAATGCAGGGACTCTATAGAGAGAAAACAAACAGCTGGCCAATGGGGGCTCGTATGATGAGCCAATTAACAGCAGGAATAGATATCTTAGGATGAACGATGATACTAGAATGCACTTAAGCCATGAAAAGTTGAAAGGCAGAGACAAATAAGCTTTGGATAGAATCAGATACATAAATACGGCTTGATTTTACAAACCAGGAAAATGATCTTGCATAATATTCTAAATGGCTAGATAACACTGCATTGGCCAAGAAAAAGCAATTACTGAAATGAAGATGCAAAATAAGAACATTTTAACTGCGGTAATGGTTATGATAGGCCATATCTAACAAAGGTCTCAAAGAATCTGCAAGATTTGGACACACATCAAATACAAACATTTAAAGAAAGTCCCAAAGTGAAGTTTATGTGCCAGATGGTACAGTCATCCTTCTCATCTGAAGTGAATGAGAAAGACAAGAGTGACAGGGGAAAATTAATAGCTCCATTTTTATCAAGTAGAATATAAACTGATGGCTAGAAATTCACAATAGGATGTCTAAAGGAGACAGGAGGATTTTAGTTTTTTAAGTGAGATTTATTTGCAAACAGTGAATCTCTAAAGTACACAAATGTTACAAACCAGTACTTTGCTTAAGTGCTTGGATATAAACTCTGATATCTACATTAATGAATTATGTTTTCTGATCTCAAATAGCTAAAGCAACCCCACGATGTGCAAGTTCTACAGACTGCAGTGACAGCATTTCTTTGATGTATCATTCGTAAAATTCTAAAGATCTTAAAAATGGGACCAATTGGCAGGAATGGTAGTTCAAATAGTAATGGTGTCAGAGCAGCACATTGCGAATTCCTTGACTATACAGGAACCACTTAGTACACTTGCATTAAACGGAATGCTTAAATAAACCACATAAAAATTGGAATCAGTGGAAGCAAGGGGACATCAGGGGCAATGGAGGAGAGCAAAAGGACATCACAAGCAATGGGGGAGAGAGGGAGAAATCACAGTCTTTCCCTGATTGACTTGAGGACAAAAAAAGGGGCTTATCAGCCCCCAGTCATTTTGAAGTCCCTTTTTAAGAAAAGACATCCAAAATATGGGTTGCTGCAGTTTGCTCATTTTTATGCTCAAAATGCACACTAAAAAAAGTTTGTACGATGAGTACAAAAAACCCCATGGTTGCCAGTTACTCTCCAAATTATATCTCCATTGCTTTACTTTTCCTCTCCTGCAACTCTGTTTCTAACTAGCTAGTCAACAGCCCAACTTTTTATTTCTCTGAAATAAAACTAAACATTCACCTTTAAGGCTGTCCAGTGTAGAGTCATTTCAATTAAAGCTAGCAAGATACATTGTTGCTCCATAACACATCTGTATGCATTGGTATGTACACATACCCCATAAAAATACTGGCACAACAAAAATATATCATTAACTTCAGGAATTCAGACATAACTTCCACAAAGCCAAATGGATCCAAACGAAAATCTTCCGCCAGAGATGAAATCAGCAAAGATCAGTGTCTGCTGCAGCAAAAGTAGGTAAGGATTACTAAAATACTTGTTTCTCATGAACTCTGGAGAGTTCAGTTTTGATTTGTAGGTGAGACTAAACAGAGATCTACTAAGGTAAAAAAAATCAAACAGAATCTAGAAGTATGGAACTCCCACAGCCCAAATCCCAGGGATACTCCCTTTAAGGCATTCCTGACAACGTGAGAAGAAAAACAGGTAAGAAGAACACTGCAGAATTTAGGTTAAAAAAAAATATTTAAAAACCATCACGGTCACCTCTGTGGAGAGCAAAAGACATTTCAAAGAAGGTAAGGACAAAACAGTAGTTTTAAGTTAGGACCAGAGAGAACTGATTAGGTCACATCTTCAGGTGATTTATATAAGCGACATTTTCATTACCCTTTGAATTGTTGCTATACATCACTTATTTGCAGTGAAAAGCCAACAGTACTAACTCTAAGCGGAAAAGGAAACCTTACTTTAAATGACTGTCTGCAAGGCTAGATATCAAATGATAGAAAAACTCTGAGCACACACTTGAGAGTATAGTTATTCAAAGTCAAAACTCTACGTAAACTCTACGTGAGAAATTAAGTCACTGAAATTTGATTGGGTAGTAGCAAGGAACACCAAAAAAAGCATTAGATGAAACACAAATGGGTAGTTTACAATCTACCCACACACAGCCATTCAACAGCAACTCAGTCTTGATTGAATAATAATGCTGCTTTTGACTTTAGACTCTGGAGCCACTAATGGTAAATAAATAATGCCATAATTGTTCCTTTTACACCATTTAGATATACGTACCATTCCATAAGAGAAAAAAAAAGGCCTGAAACAAGCCACATAGCACCACCATGCAGGGACAAACAATCATCTCCATTCCATTACACCATACATATGTGGAAAACCAATAGTTAAGTATCTTTAATACTACTTTAGCTCGCCTGCTTCACCAAAATGAGCCAGAATAAATATAATTTGCTCAGCAGAGTTTGCTTCAAGGAATAAGTGTGATATCAAATCCCACAGCTGTATTGTCTTTACATTAGGGCAATAATAAAAAACATGTAACAATTTATCAGAGTAATACAACTCACAGAAACAAAGCCAGTATTTTAAAATATGTTTCACTAGTTAGAACAACGATTAATGTTCTGGGTTTATAATCTTTCAAAATGCCAAAAAATGTAATAGCATATCTTGATTTAAATATTATCACACAGGCAAATAATTGCACATACTCTAAAAAGACAGCAGAACATAATTTATACAGAATGTTAAGGCTGCTACTCATGCTATTTATCTCCCTTTCCCACAGGGCTGCCAGTCTCTTTCATAAGATCATTGGAGAAGAACTCCATGTAAAAGTACAGGTTTTTTTTTTAAATCTGGAAACATCCATTTTGCATGAATCTTCCTTTCAGGTAATTCTGAAAGAAACACAAGTATATAACTTGTACAGGTGCTTCCAAGCAGCTGAAAAAATAGTGACAGTACTTGTTCAGAATGGCATAAACAGCTGAGTAGCATGCATAATGCGTGTTAAGCAACTGTGACTGTTTAATAGCTTGTTGGCATTTCTCCTGGATCATGAGATTACACTTGCAAACTGTAAGGCACTACACAGTCATTTTAGATTATTACACACCAGTGATAACTAACCCAACCACTTTTTAAACTGCATGTGTGAAAACAAACATGAAAGAGTTCAGAGAATCTCAGTGAAGGGACGCCTCTCCACCCAAATCTGATCATCTTTCACTTTCAAGCCTTGCAATTGCAGCAACTGCAAAAAACTACAAAGGGGCAGTTCTGCTGTTTAAGCTCAACTTTTTCTTTTTATTGAAAATACCAGTATTTTCCATTAAAAAACTTATTAACACATAAATTTACAACTATCTAGTTTTGCTTTTATCATGAATATTATAACTGTTTCAAATCTTAATGTAATTGAGGGTAGTTTTAAATTTACAAGTAAACATCTGTGTTAATCTATAGTACCACACAAAAATATATTCTTTTATAGTATGCAGTGAAAAATGAAATATAAATCTTTCTGCAAAGTATTTGCAGCTGTTCACACAAGGTATACAATTACATAATGTTTAAATAATGAGCTATCACGATTAGCCCACACAGACATGACAAGTAAAATGCTTTAATAATTTATTAATTTGATTTACATGTGCTTAAAATTATGTACATATTTTCTCTTTTGAAAATACTCCAGGGTCATAAAAAAGGGGGCTGTATATGACGATCTCTCTTTCACCCTATTTTTTGGTATAATTTCAGACCGATTTCTTAAGAACAAACCTAGCTTGAGCACCTGAAAATCTAACAGACTGAAGACAACGATACTGTTACACAGGATTATCCTCATGCAGCAGACACTGCTCAACAAATCAGCTTAATTTCAGAGTGTGAAAGTTCTGCTTCTTGCATGCACGAGCAAAGTGCACAAAAAAGGGAATCAAAGAGTGATTTCTCCAAGATGTGCTAAATATGCACTATTCTAATGAATAAAACAGAAATCACAATGAACACTGGGAGCAGCTTTCTGGGCAAAAGGATTTACTGCCCAATTTATCAGACCTCTGCCCCATAGCACCTCAGCAGAGCATAGTTTAGTAGGTCCTACCACTCTGGCCAGAAGGAAGCCCTCTCAGGCGTCTTCTGTCATAATGAACCACTTTTAATTCTGCCATCACTGCAAAAAAAAACTTGGAAAAAAAAAAAAAAACAGAAAACAGGCAATGAAAAAACCTCCCTCACTTTTTATTTCTCAGCTTAGCAGTAACCTACTTCTTTCCCACTAAAGAGATGAAACTATTTCGTTTTGAATAGAATATTTGACCAGATTACTTAGAACTTCAAGCATGTGCACTTTCATTTTCTAATTAGACAGAAAAGGTCTTTCTGTGTAAATAAAGTCATCTGATAGAACAAGTATCTAATGTTATTAATAATCATATAATAACGGTAACCGGAACTATGCAGAAGTAATAATAAATTGACAGCAACTGCACCAAATGTGCACTACTATCAGATTTTATGTATCCTCTTGCGTTTTAAAATCATCTTTGATTTGGTAGTTTTACATTACTACAGCACGTACTTCTCAAATATTCAGACCGGAATGTCTGAGTGCTAACTGCAGCTTTTTATAGTTAAATTTTTATTAATGCTTTCAATCTTTTTCTCACACTAAAATTGTGTAACTGCCAAGAAAACTCTTCCATGGAAGTCCTGAAAACTATGCCACTACTCTGATTTAAGGAAGCTCAAACCAAAATATAAATATAGTTCCAGTACAGACTTTCTCAGTAATTTTTTTTAGGTTATCAAGAAAACATCTAGAGTGTTGATCTGGTTATACTCATGGCAGACAAACTACATGTCACATTAACTACCTCCAGGAAGTTATTCCAAACACAAAATAAACTGTTTATGCCGCTTCTCAGATAGATAGCATGACAGATTGTTATTAATTGAAGACAGATGAAATACATTAATTTGATTGCAAGCATGTGTTTACTTTCTCACTGTCATGTACACTCTACTGCTGATGCTTCCCTATGAGGACACAGTAACAAATCAAACGTTGCATTAAAAAAGCTACTAAGGCACAATAATAATAGTTGCTGCTGTACTTTATTACTTTAAAAGCTACACCTAACATTTCCAGCTACAATTAGAAATTGTTTCAGAAAGAAAAAAAAACTGATAGCTTAAAAACTCTTATAATTTACACAAAACATAGTAACAGTCTCCTCTAAAAAAAATAGAATTAATTGCAAATATGTTTCTCAATTATTAAAAGTACAACTCTGTAAATGTCAAATCTATTATCTGAGCTCCTTCTAAACCAACATACAAATTCTTACAGGCATAAAACAAGAAAATGTATGCCTAATATGGGAAAGATGAGCAATTTCCTAGGTCTCCAGTTAAAAAGAGAAAGGCATATTGCCTGTGAAGTTTGCCTGATTTTATTCGTAACTCTTATGGGTCTCCACTTATTTATACAAAGCCTATGTGGAATTCTCTTTCCTCTCAAAGAAAAACATTTGAAGACAAAATCTGTGATGAGCTTCTTAGAATAAGGGTACTTCACAAAATAAAAATCAGGTTGATAATAATATTTTGTTCTAACATAGGAAACAATAAGAAAGAATGTGGTTTAGCATGAAAAGTTCTCTTTGATTTGTATTTATGGAAGTAGCTATAGTTTTTATATTGTTTCCTGCATAAAAATATCCTATATTAAATGAGACTTTCAAATACTGTTAATGAATGAAGAATTACAGCACTTTTTCTAAAGCTATAAAACCAGTATTTCTTATGCATCTTAGTTTAATGAGGTTAACACTTCCAAGATTTAAAACAGGTTTCAACAAAAACCAAGAAGAGCAGCCAGAAGCAAATGTCCCAGTCTCAGCACACCAAGTGCAGCTCACTATAGAGGACACGATGTGACAGGATTCTCACCTAGTAACAAGCATGTATAATGTTTTGGCAGATGACAGGTCGTTTTTAAGAAGATTTGTTAACCTTTGCAAATACAAACAGCAGGCATCTTCTCATACCAGAGTGAAATTTCTCATGAAGAAAAAAATAATACACTCAAGTTTCTTTTCAAAACTAAGGTGACAGATGACTGGCTTACACAGCATGAAGAGACAGCTGAAGTGAAAATAAGACTATATTTTTTTCTCAGTTAGACATTTCCCGTTTTCATTTTTTATTAAATTGTTGGCAGAAATTCTTGCAACCAGTTATTATTTGACTGTGCGGACTAAGATTACACTGATTGTTACAGTCTGATCCCTTGTGTTAGGTACCTATACTCCTTACCCCTGCCGCTAATGCAGACATGTTTGGAAACAAGTATTCAAAAAAGATGGTACTACACACAACTGAGTCACCTCATAGTGTTATTTTAGGATTAAAACATAATTGGAACAACTACTTATTTTTTCTTCTTTTTAGAAGGGTATCATAAGGACACAGAAAGTAAGAAAGGAGGATGAAAGACATGTTGACTGTGATCCCCCTCTGCAACTCAAGTGACTAAGTACACTGAAGATACGTCTAGGTGGCAGATAGAGGCATAGCAGAGATGACCAACTTGAAAAGTATTAATCTGGCACATGGAGTTTAGACATGGTGGCACAGACCCCTGTGTAGAAGATTTTAACACGTATCTCTGTTTACTGTCTGCAGTGTACAGAGCTAAATAAACAAACTCTTAGGGTAAGCTTAAATTAAGTGGGGATGTGAACGAAAGAACACGAAACACTTTTGTGCATACTGGCATGGAGAATGAACAGCCCAGTTTCAGGAAACAAATGCCACTCTCTCAAAAAAATAATCATCCCACAGGACTTTAATGTTCTATGATTTCACACCTTTGGTTAATTAGTTCTTACTTTCCACAGAGAACTGTATTACAAGATTACAAGCTCCTCCTGGAAGGAAGACAGCTTGTTCACTGTTGCTTTTCATCCAGTCAGATCCTTACATGGCCCTTACTGCCAGTTCATAACCACTCTGCAAATACTAACAGACCGTTCGCTGACTGATTCTCTTCCCAGTAAATTAGGCAAATACTATTCTTATTTTTACAAAGGGAAAAACAAAACATTGATGAAAATATAAATTAAGCCTTGTCTCAGATCACATGAAGTTTCACTGAACCATCTATTTATTACTTTGTGCATTAAATCCTCTTTCATCTTCTTTAACACTTTTGTTCAGGCTTCCTAACCTTTGTGCAAAGAGAAATTTGACAGCAATTAGTTTTACTTCCTTATTAAGTTAAAGCTGTTAACTCAGACTCAAACATCTTTATAAATAGCTGTCTCCTGGAGACAAGGAGAAATGAGAAAATGGCTGAGACATAAGAACACCCCCCAGCTGGATTTTTCTTGCTATATTCATTAAATTATAAAAAGCACTGTGGAGTCACAGTGAACGCAGTTGAAGGTTTACAACGAATGACATTGAGAAAGCAAAACAAAAACAAACAAAAAAAGTTTCTACAAGTGTAATATTTCACTTTTTGGACCCAGCATCCTTCACAAAAACAATAGTTAAACATATACATTGATAAAAAAGCAAGATTCAAGGGATATGTCATCTTCTAATTGCAAATGTTTTAGCAACAGTAACAAGACAAAAGTTATGCCATTTAGAACCTTTATTTTCTCTCACTAATATTATCCTTTACAAAGCAACACATGAGAAACACAAAATTACTTGATTTATAATTTTGTAAGAAATTTCGAACAGCATTATGACTATAATACATCATTTAAAACATTCGTATGAACTCCTTTGGACAAATTATCTTCTATGAGCCTAATTTCAAAAGATATGTTTCCCTTTAAATTACAGATTACCATTTTTGATAGGAGTTTCCAAGCTTCCCTCTACCGAACCTTAATGACTGCCCAAGTGCTCTGAAACACAATTTGCTGACAGAAAAATAGCAACAGACCCTTCTTTGATTCAGCATGAAACAATTTTTATCAGGATTACTGAAACTTTTTTCAAACTGCTTAAACTGATTTAGCTGAGCTACCACTGACAAATTGCTGGACTCTCAATAGCTTTCTCACAACGTAATTTCCTTCCTTGCAATATTAAATCTACTTTTTAGGACAGAGGTTAAAAAAGCATAAAATAAAAATCTTAATTTCCCACTAATTCGACTAGCTGTCCTTTGGTTTGGTTTAATTTAACAATTTCATAAACTGAATTGAGTGTATATACAATATTACAGTACTGTGATCACTGAAATTCAAAGTTGAGTATTTTTTTAGACGTCCTTTAATACCTCAGTGAAGACATAAAACTGTAATGTACTAAACATTCAGAAGATGGTGCTAGTCCAATATATCTGCAAGCCATAGATGGATCAGCTTTTTTAGCTCTCTCTTAGATGTTTTCTCTAATCTGATGTATCTGCTACTTCATCACTGATTTTAAGAATTCCAGAACAAAGTATAATTATCTTCAGTTAAATAATAAGAACACTACTAAATTATTTATCATTCTAAAATCCACAAAGATTTACTGGATTGACAGCCATAAAATATAAAGCTCACTATAATTTCATAAACTCAAGAGTCTTGGGATCTTAATGTAAACTCACACATGTCTTAGATCCTGCTTCCAGCCACTCACATCTGTCTCTTGCAGTCAACAGCAAGAGTTTCCAGCCACAGTCTCAAGACCTACCGATACCAGCACCAAAACTTGGAAAATCTCACCATCCTGTCCCATTCCTGGTTATTCATGCCCACTCTCATGCCACAGCACACTATTCTCTCCTCACCTGCTTAGGAGGCCATGCAACTCATATGAGCTTACGAAGCTCAGTGAGTTGATCCATGCTAAAAATAGCTATTCCTTTTTGCAATGCTGTGTTTAACCCAAGTCACAGATCTGATTTCCCATGGGGTAGCAGTGCTAACTTCAAGCTGTAAACTGGCTTCACCGCAAAACCAACCGATCATGGAACCGCAGCCTTCGTCAGCTCAGAACGGCTGAATTCCCTGTCAGCAATCAAAAGGGCAGGCAAATTAACAGTCTGACTCACTATTGCTTGTGAAATTTTCATGCTATTAAAAGCAGATATCTCCTTATAAATAGATTAGATGCGGTCATTAGAGGCAGAATATGAAGCAAAACCCACCTACTTTGCCCCACCAAACACCCACAAAATATTAGACACATTTGAGTTCTGCCTATAATTCAAACATTCTACAGTGCCTTGCAAGCTAGGTAGAGCTGTACAAGTAGTTTCTTCCAAAAATAGTAAATCTGGACATACTATAACATCAAACAAAAAGATTTATCCTTACATAGCAGTTCGTGAAACAGTGTTCTAAAAAGAACACTGTTTTAGTGTAGCATAGAAACATATCTCAAAGTAATATACGTCATGAAGCTATTAACTATTAATACAGAACTTCTTCCTATAAAAAGCATTTACCTAATAAATAAATAAATAACAATTCCTCACAGGACCCACTCCAGCATTCTTGATGGCTGCTGCTGCATCTATCTACACAAACCATTTCCACAGGTATACTTTTGTTGACTTCATGCCAAACACCTACATTAAAAACTGGCTGTCTTCTCAAGTGCAATGCCTTTATCCAATGCTCTGAATTACTTGCTTCTGACAGAGCCAGCCCAGGTCAGTTGCAGGGCCCTTCCATGCCTGATTCCACTGTTGCTTCCAGCAGATGTAATAAAGAGTTGGAGACACTTTGTGCTTCTCCTACATATCCCTCTGGGAGCTCTCCCACAACAAAAATTATAAATGAACATGAAATCATTCACTAGGATATAAAAAGAAGCTTTAAATGTTCGACAATCAGGCCAAGTCAGTATTATTGTTATTACAATAAACCTCCAGCATTAAGCAATTTTAAACATCAGTTCTTCTTCCAATTTTTTTTCTTCAATGTGGAGGCAAGATTGGCACATATCTGAGTGAAATTACTCAGTTACTAGGCAATTTATTACTGCTTAACTGTTCCATGCGTATCAAATCCTGTTTGACGGCAGCCCAGTTTTTCTTCCATTTGGAAGCTTTTGTAACTAATTATTACCAAGCCAAACCGTTTTCAACTGGCAGTTAAAAAAATTAATAGTACAACTCAACTTTATATTAAATTACTTTTTATAACAAAAAAGCAAGATTGCTTATTAAAGACATATACTTTGATTAGCTATAAAAGGAGAAATAAAACCCAAGCATACTCACATTGCTGATAGCAGATTTGTCAGCTATTTCTTTAATTGAGCCACAACATTTCAAAGACCACAAAGAACTGAATTCAAACTCTTTATATTTCAACAATATGATTATTTCAAACCAGACAGTAGCAGTGGGGCTGCACAAACCTCTTTCGCATTTCTCAATTCACATATTTCATTACCACTAAGTAATCACACAAACAAAAAAAAACCTGAATTTTAATGAATACAACATTCACTGGTTCATTATTGTACTGAAGAACTGTTCTTGTCTTCAAGTAGAATTGGCATATAGTTTGTTTCTTCCTGACGTAAACTTATATCATGATGTGAACACTTCAGTCCAAACTTCATTTACTTAATAAAAGGCTGTAGTTGATTCAGATTCTGAGGAAAAGCTACAAAAGCTCCTCTACAATATTTATATCTACTGTTTTTCAAAAGAAGTTGAAGACATCAAATAGTGGACATACTAAGACAGAATATTGCAACTTTACAGTATTAAACAGCCTCAGGTGAGGAAGGGGAACCAACTCATCAGGCTAGCTACAAGGGACTGAATAAAAATCATTAACATTTTATCCAAGACTTAAAAAGGTACATAGTGCATAAATGACCCAAAGGAATAAGAAAAGTACTTTGTACACGATTTGCTTGTTACAGATCAAACACAGCAGGATCCATGCTCTTCTCAAAGCTAATGTGGCCAGCTGGCTGTGCAGAGGAATCCGATTCCCTCCTGTCGTATCTCTCTCACACGCACACCACAAAAAAAGAAAAAAAAAAAACCAAAGAAAACAAAACAGAACAAAAGAACTCACATAAAAAGAAACTTTTATCAGGAAAGTTGATGGTTCAGTGGAAGCGGCTGCCCTGAAATTCAAGTCAGAAAAGTGGTAGTTTTGTTAGCAGCTTAAGCTATCATAACTGCAATTCTAATGGATGGTCCTGGCTTTCCCTATGCTTCCAAACCTTTGCATGGGATAGCACCACTGCAGAATAAAAGGAATCCACAAGTTCTTTCACACAAGAACTCCTCCCATTGTTCTGTTCACTTCAGGCTCGATCAGTGAACTGAACTAACTCTTTGTGCATTGCTACCAGGACTAAACTGCTACCAGTTGACAAAAGTGAAACTGGGTTAAGTCAATAGCAAAACTACCTCCTCAGACTGGGCTGAGTGTTGCAGGGAATACAACACAGAACAGCTGAATTTGGACACATGTATGCACTCCTAATAATTTATTTCAGGATTCAATTTAGTTTGAAAATATTAAGCAAGTTAAGGTTCAGCTGGGACTTTCTGTAAACTTTTTAACACTGTTTTTCTAAAGCTTCCTAAAACCAAAGATGATTTTAATAGTTCCTGCTTCCTTCAATTTTTACTGAAGTTCAAGAAACCAGCTACATCTGTCTTATAGCAAAATTTAGATGCTGAAAGTGTATTTTCCCAAATCATTTGGTCAGTAATGACCTCACACAGTTAAACAAACCCACTCTACTTTTTATAGTTAGGAGTCCTCAAGGATAAGCAGCACTTCCTTTGCTAGGTTTGAAAAGGAAGGGGAGAATATGAGTCTAGAAGTTAACGAGTCCCTCGCAAATAGCCACAAGGTATCATATACCAAAATTTTAGCACGGCCCCAATGATGACCTAGTTTCTTTGTGACTTAGAACACTCCTTGTCTTCTAATATACATTAAGAAGGAGTGAAGTTTTCACAGGCATAATTTCCATGGGTGACGTTTTCAGGTTTAGTATAGCAAAGAGACTTCAGTTAATGGTTAAACATCATGCTCATTCTGAAAAACTGTGCCACCCTCATGCTTCCATTTAAAACATGCTTATAAAAATGTCCTAAACAACATGTTAGATTTTTAGCACTTTTCAGCAAAAACAAACTTCCTTAACACAGTCTAGGCAAGAAATAGGGTGAGTACGCAGCTGAATTTGTCGATACTGTAAAGATCGAGGGGCTAAAATTAATCAGCAGGGATTACTCAGCTACCCGGTGCCTTTCTCTATCCCGCAGACCTCTCAACTACTTTATCCAAAGACTGCTGTACTGAAAAGTACGACTGTGGAGCAACCCACCAGAATCCAGGCAAGGTTTTCTCTACCTGAACTGTTCCAACCAATCAGCTACAAAGTAATACATACAAATACAGCTACACAACCTAAGGCACTGAGGGCAAAATGGTAAAGAGGCATTTTGTTCACTGTTCAGGGTTGGTTTTTTTGGAGGGTGGAATGGGAGAGCAGGAATTGCAACAGCTCAAAAATCAGGAATTTGGGGTTTCTTTTCATCTGATATTTGAAGGCCTGGTATAACCCATGCCAGTAACCTGCTACAAGGAGCAGCCAACAGCAGGTACTGAGGCAAGAAAATAAACTGTACAACTACAGCGGTCACACTTGATATACACCTCACCTTCAGGCAATCTGCGTTCCTCAGCCTGACACTCCAGGCTGCTAGGAGTACAGCTGAAACGTTTTACAGCCATGGGTGGACCAGACCTTCACAAGTCTCTGCAGTTCCTTTCTGGACCCATGTGCACTTTTGGCTTCTACAACAATCAATAAATGACCTCCACAATTTCATTTTCCACAACATGAAAAAATTATTTCATCTATTTTAAGCATACTGTTTAATAAAAAGGCATGTGATTTCCTTGGGCTTGTATTGAAAACATGCTATATAACTGTTTTCTAGTCTCATGGTTTTATAAATCTTTTTGCTGCTGCTAAGGAACTCAATCTATTTCATCCCTCTTCATATAAAAGCTTCTTCATTCCTCTGGTCATTACTGGTCTCCTGTATACACTGTCTAGACTGGGACCACCTAAATTTTTCTCAATTCTTGAGGATAATTCTATGAATTACACCCAAAATTCTAATCTCAGCACATACAGTCCTGCGAGGGCTTTACAGTTTCACACAGGGACACTCACTGTGAAGAAAGAAATAACTCGTTTGGCATTTTGTTTGTCCCAATTGTTTCTTCTTTTCCTGCCAGAAATGATAGCAGGAAATTTTTAGGGAATTTTAACAAACCAATGCAAAAATGAGACATACACAAAACTGGAAGTGATTAACAAGCTTTCTGGTTCTTGCTTGCTAATAATATGAAGTTAAATATATTTAGGCATGTAAGCAGAAAACAATTACAAAATAAAGGAATTGCCACCCTACTCTTCTTCACTAGCTGCGCACGCAAAAAAAACATGGGCATATTGCAAAGACAGATGTGTTAAATGGAAGTCATACCAAACTTTCAGACCCCCCAGAATTAGGCTGCACACTGCAGACTACATTTTTGGGGGCAAAAGTGATACTGGAAGTGTAATACAAGTGCAGAAACCCCAGCACAGCAGTCAGAAGTGTAACAAAGCAACAAATACCAAGACAGACCATTTTAGTGGTGGCACCAGTTAACACGGGCTCTAATTAGCTAAGATTAAAATATTACAGATACCTCAACAACATAAATTCAAAAGAAAGAATATAGCTTTGAAGGAACTTCAAAAGCATTTATGATCATTATCATTCTGCTGCCCCGCATAAAGTTAAGAGACTTTATTAGAAAGTGTGGCTCAGGGGACGTCTCATTTCAGTGGATCAACACAAGTTAGGATTCAAAGCTCATTCTGTCACATTCACACACACAAGGTTATATCTATATGCCACATGTAGCCCAGGTCTGTGCTACAGCCATGTATCTGCCAGGCTTCCAAACTGTATGAAGACAATCCCACATCCAGATACATCATATGAATACTTGTGTACACTGACACAATAAACTTTAAGCTAAGCGAACCTACTGTCCCCTACAACCAGGCAGCATGGTGAGACAGGTCACGCCTGTTTACAGAAGGTAGAATAAACAAGAAACAGTCCAAATTTTTCCTCTTTCTTTTAAATTTTAACATCTGATAAATTCCCTGCATGTTACTGTCCAACTGATTAGTCAGATTAGGAAACTCAGACTCAAAAATAAAAGCCTATGATTACCTCAAAATGCTTAAGTCATGAGCAGGACTATAATGCCTGCAAAACAGGGCGCAAGGGAAGTATTATCCTTTTACTTTAATCTTGAAATTTAAGAATTTCAATGAACAAGATCCCTCATTAGAATCAGATGGGGACAGATGTACCTACATGGTGGGTGGGCACAGAGGGACATCAGCCCCTCCAACCTCTCTAATGAGCAATTTCCCCAGATTCAAAGAAAAATTTCATAAAAAGTTAAAGAGACATGGCAAGTTGCCTCCTATTACCACTGGCCTAACTGCTAGGGCTGCTGCTTCTATAAAATACAGGGGGGTTTTTTCAAAGAAAATTATTGTTAAAACCATTTGGCTGAAAGCGAAGAGCTATTGAAAAGTACAGTCAAACTGGCAGCTTGCTCTTAAAATTCCCCCCACCACTTTTATAAGTATCGTTTTGCTTGTGGCTTTTAACAGCTGTTCACACACGCCTAAGCTAGATGTGAACTTCTATTTTCCCAAAACTAAACGGGAAGCTTTAAACAGCATCTGATTTAATTTTTTTTTAATTAAAAGCGGAGGTTAAAAGGACTGTGGAAATGGATGATGCAGCTGTGCTGATGCTAGGGAAAAGAATTCCAGAACAAGAAGTGAGGTAAACACACAAAGTAAGTTTCACAAAACTAAGTGCACACCACACTTAAATGATTTTATTAGCTAATGGGATGTTAACTCTATGCTTCTTCAGAAATGTTTTCCAAAACTAAATTAAATTATATTTTGCAAATATAATAGAATTTGGCCATTACGCTCTTCCCTCAAAGTAAACCTAAAATTAATTCCAGAATGAAGTGGCTTCCTAGGTTCCAATATTATTCCTAAATAGATTTAGGAACTCATAAAACTCAGACAGACAACTCAGAACTAGCTCACTAGTATTGTCATATATTTACTGGCTTGGAAGCCAAAAGAATTTAACTTCCCCTGCATTTAGATGTCTTCTTGGAATAATTAAACATTTGGAATCAGATTTGCAACAGTACTGAGATACTTCAAGTGGCAGGCAGGCATTCCTAGGGAGACTTTTCAAAGTACCAAATCAACTACTGGGCAACCAGGCAATGCTTTAACCACATCTGAAAATCCCACCAGACAGCAGTCTACATTTTTAAGCACCGGCGTACTCACAAAAATTCTGCCCCCTTGGCCTAAAGACTTAATGCATAGCACTAGACACTAAATTCAAACAAACAAACAACCCACAGAAAGAAAAGAGAATTAAAATGCCACATTTTATTTCTACTTGTACACCTTAAGTACAAAAGCACACAATGACAATGTCATAATTCTAGATATCACCACATATTTAAAGGGTCTTTTCTACTAAAACTCTTAGGAAAAACATAAAAGTATTTTTAAGGCAGAAAATTCAGAGGATTATGAAGGAAATGCCACATTAATCCACATGGATTATATACCCTGTAGTCTGTAACAGCTCCAAAAGAAATCTTTTCCAGTGCACTAGTACAGTGTACCGTTTTAACCAAAAGACCTTAGTAGTTCATCCATCAAATTTATTCTGTCAAAGAACCTGCTAGAATTTTTAACAGATGCCTAATAGACTAAAAATACATGCAAACTAACCCACATTTCTCAAAACAAAACAGAAAACCAACAACATTGAGGGCATTCCCTTTGCACCAAGCACAAGAGACAAGGTGTAAAGAGAATGGAGAGGATAAAAAGTGCCAGAAGAGACACGTGTAATCCAGTCTGGACAGCAGAGCCTACAGAGGGAGGCAGGTGGAAAATTTTACTGATGCAGTCATTTGCTTGCCTCCCTTGTCCACCCACATATAAGAGACTCAAGGATGAGAAACAAAGCATTCATAACAAGTATGAAAACCTGAGCTAATCAAAACCAGGAATCCAGAATGTTCTAGTCAGGTCCAATAAAAAACACTACAACCTGGATCCCTGCCTAGGGTTCCTCTGGGACATAACTTGATACTGTCTTTGATGAAATAAAGCCTTGATTTCTGATTCTTGCTGAATCCAAGGCACACTTTAACAAATTAAACCCAGGTCACAAGTAAAACGCTTTATGCAGGTGCATATAAAATACATTTGTGCACTTTAATACATCAAACATAACAAATAAAAGTTTACCACAAGTAAACACACCGATAAAGCAAATGCATTAACATTTCTGAACCTTCTACAAACAAAACCATGCTTTAACAACTGATATTAATATACTGTATATCACTGACAGATAAAATTATTCACAGCACACTAATAAAACATGTTTTGTATTAGAGCAGATAGAAAATTCAACTTCCATAACTGTGAAGTGGTTATAAGTCACTTTTTGTTTAGTTGCCTATTAATGCTTCTCTCAGCAATACAAATATATATAAATCAATTAGAAAAGTATCACCCAATAAAAATACAAAAGGAACTAGAAATGACCAATACACACTTGGCAGAAATACATTTCCTTCATTTTCCACAAGCTGGCTGGGGGTGCTGATGGGAGGAAAGGCCAAGCAACCTCAGAAATGGATACACACTACAAAAACCACAGACATGCACCCATGCCATAAAATGCTCAAAAATGGATGGCATGGAAACACAAAATGCTTTGTTCCCATAAGATATTTCTCTGTCCAAAGGATACTGGAATCCTTTTTTCTTTTCCTACAAAAGCATGTGGTTATGCAACCTAATAAATAAAGGCATAACACAGGGAAACTAATCAAATGGAAATCAAATGTAACCATTTTCATCAATAAAGCAACACTATCTGCTCAGGATAAGGAAAGTGGTTTTACTCCATATTTCTTCTGTGTTCTCTTTGCACCTTGGTTTCCTGACCTCTGACTTTGTTGAGACATTGACTTTGTCTCCTAACGGC
The DNA here is from genome assembly GCF_037157495.1 of Lathamus discolor. NCBI lineage: Eukaryota > Metazoa > Chordata > Aves > Psittaciformes > Psittacidae > Lathamus > Lathamus discolor. The sequence continues at coordinate 150,605,838 of NC_088884.1, read as the reverse complement.
AAGCAGGGCTTGGGATGTTAGTAGGGTCTGCACTGCTTGAAAAACCGATAGCCTTTCACAATGGCCTCTTCCAGTTCAGTCTGAATTACTAGACAAGAAGCAAGAGTTAGAGAGCAAAATATTACGACCTGTCCTGTTCATATCAAGCCTGATTATAAAGCAGGGCTTGTGGCTAAAATTTCCAAAACAAATCTTGATCGCACTGACGTCGAAGGCAAAACAGTACAGTGGAACTAGACACTTGGTTTTAAATCTATGATTTTTTAGTTCCCTCTCAAAACAGATCAAGAATATCCTAAAGCTTATCCTCACATACCTGACAATATGATAAAAACATAAGGTACTATGTGTAAACATCACAATTAATCATTCTATTATCTTTTATTTCAAAATGAGAGATTAAGGGAGTTAACAGTTGGTTTAGTGACTGTCAAAGAGCAAAACAGCAGACAGGTAAGCATGCTTCAATTTTAAAGAAACCACATACAAGACATTTTTCTGTCTATTTTGCTCTCTAGTGACCTATTTCCATTATTATTAGTTCATTGGTATGCTCTAAGTTTAAACTTATGAAGGAAACTTTAGTGCTCTTTCATTGCTTTTGAAAGCCAATGAATCCACTTGGAACAAGTCAGGATAAGTATATACCATGGGACTGTGATGTTGCTATAGTACTTACTCTTCCATGAATAGTAATTACTCTAGCAAGTGTGTAAAGCAGACAGGCCCACTTGCATAAGGCTCAATGCAAGTTTTATGAACTGCAGAAAAGCATGATTAGTACAGGGGACACGGACGGACACACACAACATGTTTCACACTTTTATTGTAAAGAACATGACAATCTCAAAGAAACTGCCAGAACAGATGTTCATAAATTGGGCCCTTAATCTGCAGCACTTTCCAGGTTTTAAGCTATATCCACTGGCCTGTAGAACATATTCCTCTCTTTTTAATATAATTCTTCTGTTTAGTTTTTTTAATAAATAAGTTTATGACTGTAGTAGTGTTGCCAGCTGTTCAATTTTGATTTACTATCAGAGTCTGCTTTAATATATAGTGGCTTTTGTGGCTTACCCATATAGATTACATTTTAAGCTTCAAGATATCACTATAAAGCAGCTGGAAAAAGTACTGGCTGTGCTCAGACACCAGCATTATTGCCCTAGCGATCAACTACTTAAACATGCAACTACACCAGTAACTTTTCTCTGGAAACCTTTTGGATACACTACTCCCAAAATAAAACTGCAAAACTTAGGTTGTAAGAGGAGGTCATCTTAACACACGTCCTTCAAAAATCCAGCCCAAGAAAATTGTTAATTATTAACTAGGAGAGGTATTAGCTGCCAATAGAGATCTCTACAATGACTATTCTTTATTCTTTCATTAGATTTTCTTTTACTTCTACTGTGTAGCTTGAGACAACTTCAAAAATAAAAACTTTTCCTATTCACAGAAAAACACCCAAAACATGTAAATTCAAACATTATTAAGCCCAGACATTTTCAATAATAGTTCCTGATAGACATCAGTAGTGTTGCAGCAAGTTACAGTCACTGCGGCAAGAAGTTATTGTAGCATGACAAGAAGTAATGAATGTAGTAAATAACTTCTAGGAAAACCTAGAACCTTTCTAGCCTAAACTTTTTACTCCCCCTCAGAAAAAAAACAACCTATAAAATAAACTAAAAAAGTAGACAGCAGGAAAAAATTGCAGCTCATTCAGAACCTCATCAGGAGATACCAACTCAAATACTGGAACAGTGAAGAATTCATAACAAGAGGTGTTAATGTCATGAAGGCATTAATATGCTTAAAGCTCTATCAAGAAAGCCACACATTTAGCAGCGCACGTACATGCTCCTATACTGAAGTGGATGTCATAAACTCAGAATGTCTCATTATATCAAGTATTTGGAGTTTGTGGACTAAACTTGAAATAGTACCATTAATTTCTGCTTCTTCTCTTGCAAATCCCCAATAAACATGATACTGTCCTGATAAATACACAGTTTTAAAATAAACATATAATGCATTCTTACATCTGCATGCACATAGTTCATACTATACCACTGAGAGGCTAATTTGAACACTTTACTCATTTATTCATCTTCTACTGTATTGTGCCCCTAAAGGACCTGACGGCAAATTATTTTGAAAAACAGAAACATAGCAAGATAATCCTACAGTATTATCCTAACTTTAAGCTCTGTAAGAACCTCAAATTTGCTAATATATTTTCAGAACAATGTTTCAGAATCGCATTTTTCACACTACAAACTTGATCATATTAATGGCAGTTATTCATTATTATTATTCCCCATATTGATACAAGCTACCCTTCATCCTCTAAATTAAGCTGAAATAATTACTGTTTACCTCCAATAAAAATCTTAAATGTTTATGGTTCATTTAAATAGAAAAAGCCCATTTTTCCTGGTGATTAGGAAGAAACTTCTCTTCCACACTTTCTGCCTGTACAGAATAGTAAACACATTCAATTACTATATGAATTTCCGTTGAAGTTGCAGTGTACACAAATACTGTACAACTGTTACTGTATTTATCAGACTGACTCTGAAACTCTGGAGTATTACAAAATTATTTTACTGACTTATCTAGCTTTTAAATAGAAAATAATGCTACAGTAGCACTTGTCCTTTTCCCACTTTGTCCAAAGTCCTAATAACTAATGTTCTATTCACACCTGAAATTTGGTTATCCTCTCTCATCAACTTCCTTCAATAATAATATATGAGAATATATTTCCACAGGAGCTTATGGAGACATTCCTACAAATCAATGTGCTGCAGTGATACAGAAATAAAAGCTTATTTCACTGTAATGATGCTTCCAGACTTCCCTCAAGTCAGGTGGTTACTTGCAGTTAATGATCTGTGACATACCACACAAGTAGTCCTAAAAAGACTTATTATCCACTGCATGTGCAACAATATTTGCTTTATGGATGGCTAAATGAATGAAGACATTCAATGTAACTGTAAAAGTAAAATCAAAAGAAAACTTACAAGTAACATGTTTTCTTTGAGTAAAAGAGCTGTGAACATTTTCCATTAATACTTAACCTTTTGCTGGAGCAGTGCAATCACACATAATGCTTGAATCCATAAAGTCCAAGAGCTGCTCAGGGTTAACCCTGATTAACTGCCTCCAATCAAATGCTAGAAATTTAAAAAAATTCAGAGAGCTCCATTCCACTAATGAAATCAAATTCCATTTATGTCATATGGCAAAGGTGGGAGCAGAACAACTTGCAAAGAGAAGATATTCCGTCGTGTCTTAAAAGTAGGTATTTTTTTCAATCCAAGAAAATAGACATGAACTGCACTGGTTTTTAAAACTACATATTTTATGCTGCACTGACTTCCATTAATATACTAATAGAAAAGAATAGCAAATTATCTTTAAATAAGCTACAATCCAACATTACAATATCTCCCATGACTCTCAGACTGTGCAGACATTCACACATTTTCTGTTTATAATTTTTTTCATTTACTAGACTCAGCTTTTGTCCACCATATGTCCACCGTAGATTAACTATTCCCTTAGGTACAATTAAGGGCTTTCCATTTGTTGTAAGAAGACCTAAGTATGAAGGACGCAGCCAGAAAAAACATTTCTACCTAAACCAAAAACAGAAGCGCATTCAGCCTGGGCTATGGTTTATGCAGCATCTTTTTTATTAGATGTATGTCTACATTGCTAAATAAACTACAGACAAAATCCATGGAAAACAGTAAGAGATCTCTCAGCATTTCAACTGTGTATTATTATAAAAATAGGATACACATACTGTTCTAACCTTTGTATTTAAATGCTTTACTTCTAATTCCATTTTTCAATGACATCTTTAGATTTTTCTCTGAATGTAAACATAACTGTTTGTGAATGAGAATACATTATTTATAGGCACTTCTGTCACACTGGCATTTGAGTTCCAGCTACATTAACAATATTCTGCCAGGTCCTTGAACTTGGTCCTAATTTGTGGTTGGTCTTAGCAGGCACAAATTATGTGCCCAAATAAAAAACTGAAGTGCAGCCTCAAGATCTTAAGTGCATGAAGAAGAAACCAGATAATTCATGGTCACTAAAATGTAAAAGCATAACATAAGAACTGTCTAACAGTTGGACTTCTTAATGGCTATCCTCACTTTCTTTTTAAAGCACCATAGGATCCGAATGAGAAAACATTAATATCAGCAGTTTGCACATTGTCTACTTTGTCCTGCTTCAAATGAAGGCAAATTCACTGATTTTCATGGAATTACACCTGTTCCTATCAGAGCTCTGTCTAGCTGTACAAACCTCAAACTCAGACAAGTGGTGTAACAGTAGTATACCTTCTATGTGCAAGTTGTATATATTGCTCAGTTTCTCCCCTATACCGAATCCCATACTGCAGCAGAACACAACAAAAAACAAACTCACTACTAGTAACTAATCCTATCTGTGTTGAACATCAGAAACCAGACTTTAGACAGGTAGGGCAGAAAATTATAATAACGACTATTAATTATATTTTGAGAAGCACAACAGAATATTTCCCCTTTCTACTCTACTTTTGTTGTTAGTATTCTGGCACAGGCCAGTTGGCTTTTGACAGCCACCATCAAAACCCATCCTGTATACATGCTCCAGAAATGCTACAGCACTGGAAGAAAGTCCAGAAGTCTAAAAATCTTCCTTTAATCAGATGATTTAGCAGCTGCTGTGTCCACTGTGACTTCCCATACAAGTGATTATTTTATGAAGGATTCTGAAAGAAGGGTCCAAGTAAAAAATCAGCTGATTTGCAACCAGATGCAAGAGATACATTTATCACAGCACGATGCATGAAGATTGGGGCCAGAACCATTGTGATCTATTCTGTCAGCTGCTTTCCCTTCTCAGCCAATGGAATATGTCTAAGTAAAAACCATACACTAGCAGTAAACCTTCCTTCTTTTGTTCTGTATAATTTTCTGTGAGCTCAGCCACCTTCTAAACAAAGACACTTGCAGCTCAGGCTCCGATTATGTACTTCTGTGTGGCATATAACATAGTTTAGCAGACCCTACCTACACAGCAATTTAACTGACATAATTAAATAGATCACTTCAGCAGTGAGGGTAGCCAGCACCATTACTATTAAGCCAAACACGATTTAGGATCAAAATCTTGCAGGACAAATTCTCTCTCAGACAAGCAACATAATTTTCTGATTCAAAAATGTGTCTTCCTAAGTTGCTCCCATCTCTAAAGTAATACAGAGCATATCCAGTCAGATTCCAGGATTGGAAATGTATTATTATGGTGAATAAAACATTATTTTCACCTGTGATTTTCCCTTTCATTAAAGTTCCTCCTTAAAAACATCTTTAAAAAAGTTAACCAACCATTGAAACAAACAAATCCGTAAGACTGCCATTTTCTATTAATCTTACAAGTTTGTCAAGACAAACATTCTATACATATTTTAAAACAGAGTAGCATTCTACATTTATTCAAATGAGTTGGTAAATTGACCGTAGCACAGGACAAGGTTTTCTTTTTAAAGGAGTCTTTACAAGTAAGTAGTTTACCCTCCAATCCCAGGAGCATGTGTGAGGCTCAGGTGACTGGACCTGTCATACAGGAATACAGGAACTTTAGTTTAATCAGACATAAGACTCAAAAGAACAGAGATCTTTGCATTTGCTGCTCAACACTTGTTTTAATCACAGGTGAAGACCTAACAAGGGCAAGCCCAAAAGAAAAAAGAAGAGAAAACTGGGGGAGGCTGGAAGGACAAGAGAATGATTGCATAGTTCTGAATTTTAATAAATCAAAAATCTCAAGGTGAGTATCAATGAAGAAATTTTCTGAGAACTGAGGAGACTAAGCATGTAAGGCAATGGCCTAAAGCAGACTGGGTATGTGCTGTTCCCAGCCAGATTCACATTAGTACACAGTACACCAAACATTCATTTGGTATCTGGGCTGTTTCTTTCTGTGCTCAGATAAGATAGGTAAAAACATTTTAAGTTGTATGTAAAGGCAAGCTAAAGGGTACACTAAAATGTAACCTTTAAACTTCACAATGTAACAGCATACCACTTCCTGTTCAGAGATAGCACTCCAAGATCAATTAATCATGGCTAAGACGAACAAACGGTCAACATTCTTAATTAGTGTTGATGCATTCTCCTTTGTGCCCTCATCTGTCATGAAGACTGTTTAAAAATCTGAGTTATTAGTCTTTATTGAGAAGCGGATCTGGTTAATATCTCTAAGAATACAAATCATTCATCCATCCACAATACACTGGTACCTGATAATTCCTGCCTCCTTTATAAGCCACAGATAACCACCGCCCTTGGACCATCTTGGTAGCTATAAATCAAAATGAGTGTAGCTCCCATGCAACCTGGGTTAATTTTTGTTTACAATATATCCACTGAAAATGTTGGTACGACACTTGAGGAGACTGCTTATAGATTAGTGCAGAGGAAAATATATAAAGGAGTCAAGGCAGAAAGGAAAGATACACATCAGCTATACAAAACACAGTAAAACCTCTCTAATTCATCCTAATGACTAGAAGATCTATTCTGATTACTGAACTCTGTCAATACCAAATTTAAGCAAAGAACCTAAGTGCACAAAACATAATTAATTCACTTGGTAACTATTGATGCATTTATATTATACAATATAAGTCGAAGTATTTGACAGCAACCTATCTATAAAAGTTTTAAGTTACTGCACTGAAACTCAAAGGAATTTGTTAATCTTAGCAATAAGTCTTACTCCCCTATTTCTGTTGCAAACAAAGTGGTATTAGCAACACACAATACACAAAAAGCACATTTCAAATACACTTTATATTAAGTAAAATCAAAATAATGCAAAGTTAGGTACAAGGAAAGCTAAATTTAAGATTCAATGCCAACTGTATATTTTAGGATTATGAAGGTCTTCTGACTTAAAATTAATATGAGAAAAAAATCTACATTAAATGTTACAATTCCTTTTGCTGTTTATAAAACACAGACAAAAATCTATGTAAAGGCACAGTTAACTGATAATTTGGGTAAGATCTTGACTCAAATCAATTTTCTACGCTTTCTCACCAAATGAGTAGGTCAGGCTATGGAAAAGAAAAAAAATGTATGGGAAGGAAAAAGAATGAAAAATAAAACTAAGCACCCAGGAAGAAAACAGTTACCTTAAATAAAGTAACACTTTCACATAGGAGGACTGCATTTCTGTCAGACAGTAAGTGAAAATGGACAAATGAGAATATATGGGATATAGCCCTAGACAGCAGGGGGGCCCAAGACTGTTGTTTGATATTCAAGGATCACCTGCTACAAGCTCAGGAATGTTCCCGGATAGAAGTAAGTGCAGTAGGAGGGCCAGGAGACCTCCTTGGACGGATAAGGTGCTGCTGAGGAAAATTTGAGGGGAAAGAAGACGATTATAAAAGGTGGAAGCAAGGACAGGCAGCCAAGGAAGAATACAGGGATGTTGTCGAGGAAGCTAGGGACCAGGTTAGGAAAGCTAAGGCCCAGTTAGAATTAAACTTGGCTAGGGATGTTAAGGATAACAGGAAGGGATTCTACAGGTACGGAGCGAATAAAAGACAGATTAAGGACAATGTAGGCCCTCTTCAGAAGCTCTTGGGAGAACTGGCTACCCTAGATTTGGAGAAGGCTGAGGTTCTTAGTGACTTCTGTGCCTCAGTCTTCACTGGGAAATGCTCTGACCGCACCACCCAAGTCTTGGAAGCCAGACACAGGGACTGTGAGAATGCAGACCTTGGGCCCACTGTAGGAGAGAATCTGGTTTGAGACCATCTTAAGAACCTGAACATTCACAAGTCCATGGGACCGAATGAAATCCATCCATGGGTCCCGAAGGAGTTGGCAAATAAAGTTGCTAAGCCACTGGCCATCATATTTGAAAAATCACGGCAGTCAGGTGAAATTCCCAACGACTGGAAAAAGGGAAATATAACCCCCACTTTCAAGAGGGGGGAAATGGAAGACCGGGGGAATTACAGAGCAGTCAGTCTCACCTCTGTGCCTGGCAAAATCTTGGAGCATATTCTCCTGGAAGGCATGCTAAGGCACATGAAAAACAACAAGGTGCTTGGTGACAGCCAGAATGGCTTCACTAAGGGGAAATCCTGCCTGACCAATTTGGTGGCCTCCTATGATGGGGCTACAGAACTGATGGACAGGGGTAGAGCAGTTGATGTCATCTACCTGGACTTGTGCAAAGCGTTCAACACTGTTCAGCATGACATCCTTGTCTCTAAATTGAAGAGACATCAATTCGATGGATGGACCACTCGGTGGATAAAGAACTGGCTGTATGGCTGCACACAAAGAGTTGTGGTCAATGGCTCAATGTCCAGCTGGAGACCAGTAACGAGTGGTGTCCCTCAGGGATCGGTGTTGGGACCAGTCTTAACAACTTCGTCGCTAACATGGACAGTGGGATTGAGTGTGCCCTCAGCAAGTTTGCCGATGACACCAAGCTGTGTGGCTCAGTTGATATGCTGCAGGGAAGGGATGCCATCCAGAGGGACCTTGACACGCTTGTGAGGTGGGCTGATGCCAACCTTATGAAGTTCAACCATGACAAGTGCAAGGTCCTACACCTGGGTCGGAGCAATCCCAAGCACAGCTACAGGTTGGGCAGAGAAGAGATTCAGAGCAGCCCTGTGGAGAAGGACTTGGGGGTGTTGGTCAATGAGAAAATGAACATGAGCCAGCTTCAGTGTGCACTCGCAGCCCAGAAAGCCAACCGTATCCTGGGCTGCATCAAAAGGAGCGTGACCAGCAGGTTGAAGGAGGTGATCCTGCCCCTCTACTCTGCTCTCCTGAGACCTCACTTGGAGTATTGTGTGCAGTTCTGGTGTCCTCGACATAAAAAGGACATGGAACTGTTGGAACAAGTCCAGAGGAGGGTCACAAGGATGATCAGAGGACTGGAGCACCTCCCATATGAAGACAGGCTGAGAAAGTTCAGCCTGGAGAAGAGAAGGCTGTGTGGAGACCTCATAGCAGCCTTCCAGTATCTGAAGCGATCAAACAAATTCATCAGTTCATCAAATCGCTTTAAACCTACTATTGCTCTTGCAACTGTCTTCTCAGTTACTGAATAAAGAACTTGAGCTATTCTGAACACAGTGATTCCACCTAAAGAACTTGTTATTACTGGTAGCTTTATCCTTTCCCAATATGCAAAAGTCAACACCACGCTTCTAAATAGACATTTACCTTGTCTGGTATTTATGAAACAATAGGGGTCTGACTAGTTACTTCTCACAGGTCATTAAAGTATTGGGGTGGAAGCCCTCCTAGCTTTTATTCTACTATTATAGAATTCAGAAAAGCAATACACTTCCAAAAACTTAATTTTTATCTGCTGAAATATATTAAAGAGTGACCAATGTGAACAGCATCCCCTGCATGCTCCACATGTACAACAACAACAAACATCCTTAGGATCACATGGAAGCAATAGTTTGCTTTCCTTCTTTAGGCACAGCTTATGAAGGAAAACAAGGTAGCAAGCATGCTGTTCCCTCAGCTGCTATTGTCATAAAATGAAAGCCCTTACAGTAGTGTCAGCCTTTAGCTGGACACTCACCTACGAAACCAGATACTATCAGCAGATGCTCCTAAGGAAATACTTGGATATTAAAGAATTGCAGACACACATATGAGAATATATACTCTAGGTATGTAAGAGAAATGAAACTCCTTCAAAGGGAAACCAGTGTCTGATTTTCTACCCGTGGTGTGATTCCAGCAAAAGAACATTATTTATTCTATATTACAGTGTATCTTACTGTAGATATTTCATAAGATTTGCAGAACACCACCTAGGAAGTCCAATCTGGGGGCAAAATATAAATCAGTGAAAAATATTTTTCATCTGAATTTCAACAGAATCTGTATTACTGACTCTGGTCTGCTAGAGTACAACACAGTCTATGTTATACTTTCAGAAGTGCTATTTATATATTGTAACTCTTAAGAGCTTCTGTGTTTTCTTCCCAGAAAATAAGTAGCCTTTCATAATTAATACCATGTTACAGCATCACACTAGCAACATTACAATTAACGGTTCTGAATGAAAGTGTTGTTTCTACATTGTTTTCAAATGCTTTTAAACAATACTAACTTGCTAGATGAGGGGCTTTTTTGGGGTGGTTGTTCATGTTAAGGACATTGTGACATGGACATGAATTACTTGGAAAGTAAAAATAAATCAAATCTGGTTTTTGTTGTTCAAATAAATACATTTACATTGTTAAAAAAATAAAATCTGTATCTGCTTCCACCACTTTGCTTCTAAAATTGCTTTACCTTCCTTTTAGCATCTTCAAGAAAAAAAAAAAAAAAAAAAAAAAGGTAAGAGAAACAGGATCAAGTCCAGAGATCACAGAATCATAGAATAGTCAGGGTTGGAAAGGACCTCAAGATCATCTAGTTCCAACCCCCCCACCATGGGCAGGGACACCTCACACTGTAACATCCCAGATATGCTAATAAGGATGTTAATATAAAATTTCTTAGCTGGAAACGAGGGAATCTGGAATGCATCTAATTAGGAAATTACCTAGGTGATGATTACTTAAAGTACCACATTTTGGTGGTCAGAAGAAATCCATTGTATTATATTTACATGATCAAAAGAGGACAGGTTAAAAAAATCCCAAAACAACAGGAAATAAGTAACCTCATGTGCAAAACTACAGATAGCATACAAAACCAAAAGCCTAATAAGCAACTTGAATATTATGCCTAGCACATAATATTTTAGTTATTTTAGATAATATGTAATATTTATATATATATAAATATTTATATATATATAGCTATAACTATATATGTAATTATTCTAAATATATATACACCAGTACTTAATTTAGCAGTCTCTTAACATACAGAACCATCCAATATTACACCCAGGAATGCTTCCCAGTTCTCCATTCCAGATGTAAGCCACGGCTATATCCTGAGGCCTTACCAAATTCAAACATGGGTGAGAGAGATCTCTACTCCTGTGTCCTGCTCTCCAAGAAAAGAAAACACAAGGAGAGAGGCTGCAGGCTAGGTAAAGCATGATGCAGCAAGTGTCTCAACCACACTGCCCAGAACCAGAATCCTGAGGTACACCCAAATACGTCATCTGTGTACAGCAACATCATACAAGACGGTATTTGGTTTCATTTTACTAACATATATGCCCTGTCCCATTTCTTCAATAGAAAGCGACATCAGGAGCATTTAAATTAATATTTAAATATTAATAACTTACTTTTATTTCCAACCAAGGCCACAAGTGGCTGTGTTTCTGATTCTTCATTCGCTTTCTTTACTGCATTATACCAGTCTTCTAAATTTTCAAAACTCTGGCCATTGGTAATATCATAAACCAAGAGAACAGCCTAAACAACAAGATACATAAAAAATATTACTTGACAAAAAAATTTTACCATGGTAAAATTTGCATCTGTCTAAATTACTATTATAATAAAACAGACCATTAACAAACAATGGCATTGTATCTTTTCAGGAATAATTAAACGAATTATAAATCTCTGTAATAAGCACATTATTACAGTATATCTCCAGCATCCCACGTGTTCCAAATTCAGATGCTAACAGAACTACCAGAACTACAAGGGTAGTTAAAGAAAAAAAGACAATTCAATAAAGAGCACAATTAGTTATATCAGAAATATTCCAAACTGCATATGCTTTATGAAAACCCCAAAAGCACTTCACACTACTGGTAAAGTAAAAACCACACTGGAGAAGGACTTTTATTTTAGCTGATGTTATTTGTAGTTTCACTGTTCTCTTCTGAAGAGAAAAAAGGCAGTTCAATTGTACACTTCTGCACATTGCCTAACTTGTTTCTCTACTCTCATTTGAGGAGGAAGGCCAGATCCTTTCATTCATTGTTGTAGGAGACAAGCAAGAAACACTGGCAAACTTTAAACTTTCAAAGAAGAAACTAAAGATGTGGTCAGAAGACGATCCCGTGTATTTCAGAGGTTTTGCACCAGGCTACACTTCACAAATATTCACAGCAGATATTACTCTGAAGATTCCTCAGAGCTAATGTCCAATATTATAATGCCTATTGAGAGCCCAAACACCCACCTCTTCCCCCCCATAATTGTAATATTAGCTCTCACAAATCACTCTCCTCTCAATTACTGAGTCTTCTGCCCCTGCTTTCCACCTCATTCCAATAAAGTATCTACCTTGATGAGGAATAAAATCAGAATTGCCTTCTTTCGCACTTGTCCTCACGGAGTTCACATCTGGGGGGGGAAAAAAGTATCCCTGCAACTGCACACTGTCTCTCACATAAAATTTGTACAAATATTCTAAAAAAAGGCCCCAATATAACACATACAAAATTAGCTGCTTCAATGAGCCACTGTCAACAGCAGAGATTTTTTTCAAGTCAAGTGTTTTCAGGCATTTGTCTGGGACAAGCTTTACTTCTCAGTTTCATGAACAGTGTCTTAGACCACAAAATAGGATGCACACTTTTAAATTAATTTCACAGATGACAACAAACTGGTAGAGACCACAAGATTATTTGAAGAGAGTTTAGATTATGTGATGAGAAACAAGCTAAAAATAACAGGATGCAATTCAATAAGTCCCATGACAAGTTCAAAGGAAGCAATAATCACCTGCACAATAGGAAACATCTGGTTTTGTAGCAGGTTCCATATAACAGGATCAAGGAGTTATAGTAGGTCATAGTTGAATATGTCAAGCTTATTTTATAGCAAAAAGGCAAACATCACAGTGGCATGAAACATTCCATGTGAAATAATGCATTTAGCTTTGGATGCTAAATGTCAGGAAAACAGTAGACTAGAAGAGATCAGTAATAGTGCTGGAGGTTTAGAAACCATGACTGACATCAGAAGTTTGAATAAAACCTTGTATTTTAATGCAACATTGATGGCAGGTATGATGATACTGGTAAAAGTTTTAAGAGAAGATATCCATTATCTTTTTATATGCTCTTATATATAGTCTGCAGATGACACTAATTTGGGAAGACCAGCCAACAGGCCCAAGGCTTAAGAAATGCTTAAGGAACATGCTTAAGGAATGGATGAACAGGAACCTTTCAACATTCAGCCAGGACAAATGCAAAGCCCTGCATCTGGGGATGAATAAACGATATAAGCTGGGGGGACTGACTAGCTAGGAAGCAACCGAAAATGACCTGCAGGTCTTGGTAGACAGCAAGCCAAGTATTAGCCAACAATGTTCCCTGGCAGCAAGGATGGCCAACATGACCCTAGGCTGTATTAGCATGAGCACAGTCACTAGATCAAGGGATCTATTTCATTCTACTCAGCACTTGTTAGATCATATCTGAAGTAATACATCCAGTCTTAGGCCCCTCTTAACATCAATGAAGGGAGTAAGTTCAGCGAAGGGCCACCAGAATTGTTCAGCATGAAGAGGAGGTGGCCTTGGGAGAACCCAAAAGCAGCCTTTTCATACACATGAGGAAGCTATAAAGGAGATGGAGCAAGGCTCTTCACAGAAGTCCATGTCAGGAGGATGAAACAACAGGCATAAACTGAAACAAGGGAAATTCAAAACAGATATAAGGAAGAGCTTTTTCACCAGGAGGAGATTCAAGCAGTCAAAAACATTGCCCAAAGACATTGTTCCATTTCCATCCTCAGAGGTTTTCAAGAAGGAACAATTGGCTAAAGCCTTGAGCAACCTAGTTCCATCTCACAGCTGACCATACATTGAGCAGGAGGTTTGACTAAATGTAGGTAAGAAGGAGATCCCTTCCACCTTGAACTTTCTTACAATTCTATGATCAATATGGCACGCAGCAACAAGTTTAACTGCAGCAAGAAGATTACAGCAAGGGTACATATTAGGGGGGAAAAAAAAACCAAACATGTAGACAATAAGAATAGTGAAGCTCTGAAATATACCACCTTCAGAGACAGTCATCAACACAGAAGGATTTTTGAAGGTTGATAAAAATGAAATAAACATTATACATGTATAGCTTCAGAAGAGAGTAACAGATCCTACCTAAATCCTTTCAATTCCTACTTCCCTATGATAGCAATACAAATCTGTTTTTTTCCTTCAATGCCATCAACTGTTGGAAAAATTAGTTCTTGTTTGTTACATTTATATGGCCACTATTAATTTCTGTGGAACAGCTTTCACCAGTTCCTTCAAAGAAATTAAAAACTCACATACACCTTTTTCCTTGCTATCTTTTCTCCCTTACCAATCAAATCCAATATTAAACACCCAGTTCCCTCTTCAACTTCTGTACAATTTATTCCTCACTATCTTGCATCTCAATTTTTCCTGATGGTTTTTATAACTAGCCAAGTGCCTGGACATGCATTTGTCTTCCATAACGTAAGACTTGCTCTAGAAAGGGCATACTGATGTTCTTAAATGCTCAGTGGAAAAGGAGAAACTCAAGCTGAAGGACAGGCATTTTAAAACTTAAAAAAAACCCAGACATAAGGTTGAATGTTGTAAATAACAAAGTGCACATGCCATGCTTCTTTCAACAGCGGTCAAGTTCTCTCGGCAGCTTGCAGAAAAACTGAGCAGACTATCTATCTTCTATCTACCTTCTTCACCACTGAAGAGCTGAATCAGAATTAGATATAAGACAAAGTTAGAATCTGAGCATTTAAGATTGGCCAGCTCTGTTTCTAACTAATTTTCATCAAATGGTGCTCTGCTACATATAATCTAGACAACTGCAGCCTACCTGCACATTTGGAAGAAAGGGCATTCACAGTGGATTTACCATGAAAGAAATAATTGAACATAGTCTGCAGTTAGAGCTCACCTAACTTGCTTTTGGCCCCCTTCTCCATGATCTAAAACATTTCCTCTAAAGCATGTTCTTTTCTTAACCTCTCTCTTTTTTAATATTGTCGATATTTGCTATACTTAAGAAACAAAGATGGCAGGCATGACATCTCATGACATCTCAGAGATGCAAGAAAAGGTAGCATGGCATCCAGGTCATAAGGAATACTTCTTGCTTTCATTTTTGCCACAACAGCACTCTACAAGTAACTTAGTATGATATATGTAACTAATGAAGGACTAGTCAGACTCATAGCTAAAATTTATTTCACCTTTTTTTATTTAACATAGAAACCCCATCACAAAAAAAAAAAAAAACACGTATTTTCCACAGTATATGGAGTACAGAACAAGTAAATACTATAAAAGCTGTTGTTTCCTTCTTATGTGTGAGCAACTAAGGTAGGAAACTAACACTGGCCTTTTTACACAGAAGTAGCCCATTTCCCTGCCATGAAAAAGGTTTGAAACACATGGCGGACAACATGCCAAGAACAGCACGTTAATTCTCTAGTCTCCAGCAACATGGTAAATAGTCCCTGCTTGCATAATTGCACTCTAGTAAGAGAGACATTCTGCCTGTATTAGTGCATATGTGAGTGCTTTCTGTTTTGGAATTACAGAGTATTTTTAAAAATAGGTCACTGAAAAGTGCGAATATTGCAGAAATGATTTGCTGGTCTCTGGAGAAGATAGGGTCTGCAGTACTCTTATTCTATTAACAAGCCAATTTATGAGGTAGTGTATGCCAGCTCTTAAAGATACTTTAAATGAGATATGTGGGTAGGGGCAGCAATTACAGGTAAGAGATGGGAGTGGTTCCGAAATATTTGCCACGCAAACAGCAATGGTACTATTATACAGCAGAACTGCTATTATGGAAGTGTTGTAACCAGGCAATATATTCACACTAGACAATCAACATTTAAAAGGTGTCAAGTTTATGTCAAGATCTGTCACAATAAAAGAAAGCTACAGAAAATACTAATTAAAACCATATGTTTTCTTCTTCAGATTTATCCTCATCTACCCTCATCCTATGACTGACTTTAGTATGAAGGAACGACATTAACTTTAAAATTTTCATTAATATTTATGAAATATGTCAGACCAAATTTCTAAAATATTTTTCTAGTCACAGATTATTCATTTTAGCAAAGAGTAACTTCATTATGATATTTTGCACATCTGCAGAAATGCTAATTTTACAAGTGAAAACAGCTTACAGTCTACTTATACTTAACCACAGTTGTCGTTGCTGATACAGAGGACATGGTCACCCAAATACACATGATTAAGTAGCTGTAATTGAGCTACTGTCTATCAGTTCAGCTGTGGTAACTGACTATACAATTACTCTTAGCCTCTCTCAATCTTGCGATAAAGGCGTCAGTTTTAATCAGCACTGACAGAAAGCTGTTTATTAGCACCTTTTATTCATAAAGATCAGAGAGCTCTTTTTCCCCCCGCAATTTGCAGAGCTCCCATCAGGAAATTTAGCTACCAAGACAGGATGCAGCAACATCAGATTAAAAACAGGTAGGGAAAAGACTGCTCCAAGACAGCAGCCTTTCTCAACAGCAGCTGCCTTCCAGCACACGACCATTCATCCCCAACTTGGTGCCATTTGCAAATAATAATTTGTTCCACTGTTCAAAGAATTAATAAGACATTACCTCAGTACAAAGCCCTAAGGAATATGCCTTACAACCACACACCAGCAGGACACTGAGCAGTGGACCATCTCCCTTTAAGTCCACCTGTCCATTCAGTTTTCCAGTCACCTTATGGTCCACCCATCTAATCTATATCTTTACATGTTGTCTGTAATAATATTATGGGAGATTATATCAAAGGCCTTGCTGAAGTCAACGTAAAGGACACCGACTGCTCTACTCTCCACAGAGCCAATCATCCAACCACAGAAGGCATTCAGGTTGGTTGGGCAACACTTAAAAATTCCTAAGTACATGCTAGCTCTTTCCAGTTATATTCTTGCTGTCTTGCTCTCCATTTACAGGAATTTTTGTACATACTTATAAAGATTTTTCTTTCTAAATATTCCTTTTTCTTCTAAAAAGCTATAGATTTCAACATTAAATAAGCTTCTGCCTAGAAGTATGCTGCACAGAGTGCCTTTCCAAATTATTCATGGTGTTTCATAAATTGATGAAAATAGTTTCATGTGTCTTTAACATGATGCTGTTACAAAGCTAACAGAAAAGTGCATTACAAGTCAGCTTTGACGGTAAGAAGCCTATTACAAACAATGGCAATACATGACACTAATGGGAGAGAAAGCAGCTATCAGTTCATTATAAAAAAAAAGGGGTTACAGTGGGGGTTACAGTGAGGGTTGGGGAAGGATTAAAGAAGAACAGATTTGATGTAGGGGTTTTCTGTTAATGTGCTCAGAATGACTGAAAAATCAAACTTTTGTAACTTCAGGCTTACTGATACCCACTTTTTCACTACTTTGGGGCACTGGTATTAACTTTTTGACCTGCTATTGCTGATAAGAAACTCCTAAGTTTATCACCAAATTCAATACAGAAAAAGTTAATAGCCTTTTATTTCCTTCATCAAGTTTACTTTGGGCATATGGCAACAATTTGTGATCAGTCAAATTCTCTGTCATGGAAGTTACTTTCTTCTGTGGCTTGGTAGATCTTTAACAGGGCAGCAAAAAGTTTTTTATTAAAAATAAGAAAATACTATAAAACAGATGCAACAGAAACATTCTGACATTTTCTGAAAGTGAAAGAATGTTAAATTTACAAGTTTGTCTTTATCCCACTAACTAATAAATCCTGATCTCCTTAATTAGCCATTACTGTGCTGCACTTGTTAGTACAAAGTTTCTGTCCAGTAAAAGTTTCAGGATTCCATATTCTTATTTGCCTGAAGTACTGGGGGAAAATTATGTGCATTCATTTTCTTTTCAGATAAATTTAACATTAAATAATAAAACATGTCTATTGTTCTCATTACAAACTCCAAATTAAAGAACAGAGCATATTTTGGGATTACTCATATTAAGAACTTTGAAATATATTACACCCTCCAAAATCATCTCATAACTCTAGATACTTCTATAATATTTACCATTCACTTTAAGTTGCTTAGTTAACCTGTAGATAAAAATAATTTTCATTGGATAGGAGTTCTGCAAAAATATTTAGCTACCTGGTTGCCTCCTTTTGTTTGCCCTCTTATAACCCCAGTTGCATGTATGAGTTTAATGGTGTAGGATTGCCCTTAATTTCCTCCTTCTACTTTTCCCCGCAGGAGGCATCTGCTCTAAAAGCAGCCACTCTATATCTACCATGTGGATATCCAAATAGCCTTTTATTTACTGTGATTGCTTTTCTTAACTCAAGACACAAAGCATGGAAACATGCATACATCTGCTCTTAAGAGTTATTCAGATCTACAAATGCATACTTGTGCTCTGCTTTTTAAGTCAGCTCTAAAAAATTAACTGCATACCAAACTTAGATGTGCATATTTAATATCAATTAAGTTTAGGTTAAGCACTGATTCAACATTTTTGAGATTTACAAAATAATAACCTATAAGATATGTATAATTTTAAGAAGTTTCTGGGAATTTTATATCATTACTATAGATACTATTATCATGATTTATACTGTACCTGAGCTCCATAAATATATTTGTCCAGCATTTTGCCTCCTATCGTTTGTCCCCCTACATCCCACACTTGAAGAGTAACATTCAAATTTCCTGAAAAAGAAAATGATACAGATACTAGGTAACCTGGAAAATTTAAATACAAATAAAAGTGAAGATACATTATCACATCAGGTAATACAGCTCTAGCATATCAACAACAATAACTTTTACAAGTATACAATAGTAACTAAATTTTAACCTAAAAATGAGTGTATCATTTGAAAAAACTCACTTGTGTCCAGCTAAGACGCAGTAAAACTACAGCTAGACATTAACATATTTAATATAAACAGAAAGATAAGTGGAATTGCATAGTATAACATTCCTGAATATAAATAATATAGCATACTTTGCTGAAGAAAACTGTACAACTTTACAGAGAGAGTTCTAAAGCACAGTACTTTGAACGAAAGGTAATATATAATTAATGCCAACTTCACCACATTATTTCATACGTTGTGGCCCTCCCCTCCCCCCTTCCAAGTTTACAGATCGAGAAGCGGGTAAAATCTTCACAGCAACTGCATTTGGTAGGGATGCTCTTAGTAATATACAGTTAAAGAATTACATAGATGACAGACTGAAAAATGGAAGTACTGACACACATCTAACTTGAGGATGCAAAACTATTATTATTTCCTCCACCCACCACTGCAAAGCAGGCAACTAAATTGGACATGATTTACATGGAATTCCACGATCAATTTATAACTAACACATTCATATTAGTTATGTAAGTAAGTGTGCTCCATAGAAATACATCCCAGCACTCAGTGAATATAAACAGCAAATTAGAACCATATAGCTGATTATATGCTATTCATGGTATTAAATATACCACATTGTATTTTTATGAAGCATCTAGCTTTAATCTGATTAAAAGTGCAGATTTCCTAAACTGATGCTTTTCTCTCAGATATATAAAGATGAATGTGGGACAACCTACTCAGTATTTTTAAGGTACACTGGGTTTTATCTAACAGTAAGATATAGAATTCGATTTGTAGTGCAATAAATACATCATAACATTCCAGTTCAACAGAGGCAACCTTTCATAGAATAAAAAGCTTATTTCTTTTGACAGTGCATATACTATGTATTAATTATTTTTAAAGCTTAGAACATAAGTGACTGCAAACAATGCAGGAAAGTCTTCCATATAGCATCTGGCATGGATAAACTGGCCAATCTGCAGTCAGAAATTATTATGCGTCCTCGGTGGGTAAACAAACCAAATATGCTCAAAGGCTCAACATAGAATAGTTAGGGTTGGAAAGGACCTCAAGATCATCTAGTTCCAACATGCTGCAGTGTTCTACCCCTAACTTGGTTGTTTGTATTCTTCTGGAAATTTACCATGTCATTCATGTCAGCTGTTCAGGGAAAAAAGCTTTACAAATATTATCACTTTCAAACTCAATTTTCAAATGCCTAATTTTGTGTTCAAATGCTTTAAAAAGTTTCTAACCTCATTTTAATTCCTAAAAGTAGTAATCATGCACAGCAGATGGGCTTAGTATCTGGATAACTGTATATGAAATTATCTGAGAAAATTTAATGCAGTAAGTTAAATTAAATGGTCTAACAGTGACTGTTCAACTTAAAAATCTACTGTTATGAATTATTTACTTTCCTTCACTGCAACAGAAAAAAAGAAACTGGAAAAAAAAAAAGATTGGAATGTTAATTTAAAGTGAAGTGATTCTTCATTAGCACCTCACTAACTACTGAAATTCAGGCTGATCATCTCCAGCAAAAAAATCCTTCATTTCCTTTTTCTTTTTTTTTTTTTTTTCCAGTCAGGTGCCATAATACGTACTTTGTGTTCAGAAATTGATTTTATGGGTAAAAAAAATGATATTAGGATTATTCTGACAGAAGGAAAAACTCCAGACAATGTGCCTAGCAAATATTTAATTAACAACTATGATAGTAGTACATGAAGTTTTCTGCAATGAGTTTGAAATCTTCTGGTTTTCCATAGATTTAGGAGGAATAAACAAGCTGGAAAATCACAACAAAAAGAAACCATGCATAACAAGACAGTTCTTAAGAAACAAGTTTAACATACCAATAAAAAGAACTAAAGTATCCCATAAAAATAATATGCAATATGCTGACATGGAACAATAAAACATTAGTACTTCTTTACTCTGTAGAAAACACACACGAGTAAGAAGTTAAATTAACTGAGGCAACACCGTGCAAGCACCTAGATTGTTTCTGGTATGAACTGAAGCCACTGGGCTGACTCAGTGGTGATTCTGCAGAAGTATACCTGGTGCATGGGTTTACCTTATTTGAAGTGATTCACAGTCAAGATGAAACTAAAAACATGAATCTGCCTACTTTTTGTACTGATTTAGAAAAAAAATCCTTTTAACAGGAGAATCCTGTGTACTGGACTGCACCCCACAGCCCTCCTAAGCATATTCGACTAAGGCTCTTACGAATCTCTACCAGCAGACCCTCTGACTAACATACACACTATATAAGCAGTAAAATCTACACCGTGGTTGCATCCAGACTACACAAGACACCGCATCAATAAATACACTGAAGTTGATTTGCATTTGAAAAAAAAAATATTTTTAACAAACTGCATGAAGAGAATTTGTCAAGAGTTGAACACTGAAAGTCACTTTGTGCAAAATTAATCAGTATTTTTCCTATTTGTATTAAGCCATATTGTTTTACCATATAAAATACTTCTTTTCATTGCAAAACTGCATCAGTTACTAAAACTGGGGACAAATAACACTATTTTTTAAAAAGCCCCAAAAACAGAAAAACAGTACTTTATTTTACAAGCTAACATACATTCCTAATGTGGCCTAATGTAAATGTCTCTGCAATTCTAGAAATCAGTAATTTTAACTTCTGAAAACTTTGTTTATGAGAAAAAAAATCAACTACTGAACCACAGTTATGCACCAATTCTCCTACCAAATAGGAGAAATTGAGGGGGGTTTCCTACTGATATACATATTATAATTCCTGTGCAGTGGTATGAGTTAACCTTTCAAGTAAACACAGCAGTTCTGCAAACCAAGAAGTAATCAAGAAATTAGAAAAATCCGCTTACTTAAGTAATGCTTCCCATTCCAGTATTTAGAAACTTTACCTCCCTCCCTCTTCTTTCGCTCACTCCCCACCACCAGTTCAGCTTACCTATAAAACACAGAAACCCATAGATACCTAAACACATACATGCGCATAGGTGAAACCAGAATGACAATCTGCAGAAAAATGCATCTTTCTGAATATGAACTCGTTCCACAAACATTACTATTTTGTTAATGATAAATGAGGAAAATAGATGTACAGACTTTGTTGCCCTTTTGGTGCTATATGGTCCTATAAAACATTCTGATTTTATTACAAAATAAACTAGAAGAAAGCAAAACATGAATGAATCAATAGTTGATAATTTTCCAAATTTTCTACTCCACAAGAATATTCAGAATCCCAGTAACATACTAATAGCTTCTGTATGCTTAACAGCTGGAAAAAAACTTGCAAAAAGAAGTTCTCAGCATGCACACTGCATGATTTGTGTACACATTCCACTTGCAAGTACTGCTGTTAAGTATTATACACACTGGTATTTTTAGAGGCATGAGCAGGACAATAAAAAAATTATTCCATTGATTTTATGGAGAAATAAGCACTGAAATTTGGTACTTTATCACTCACCAGATACTAAAAAAGTACAGCAAAATTGCCAAACCAAAATAGTGAATGCAGGAATAGTCTGAAAAGATTATTCTGTTTCACTTACCAAAATATATAAACATAATCAAGAAGTTATTGGTAATATAATTTAAACAAAATAAGTTCAAGAACTGTATATATTTTCTTATAACTTCAGGTCACAGCTAAAATGCTTCATTTCTGGCTTTACTTCCCTCCTCGTCCTCTACAAGGAAAAAGACAGAACTACAGAACTGAACTCGCATCAGCTTTATCAAATCTCACTACAACTTTTAATAATTACGCATACTTTTGCTATCTTCTTCTGATTTTTGAAGCCAGAAGAAAATGCATTTAATGAAATACTTGCATACTTAGAAATTGAGCAAACACAAATCAATAAAGCCTTATTTCAAATCCCCAATTGTTCAGAGACAAACTTCTACCAGCAACTATTCTTTTTTAATTATTTCTTTTCATTTTCCATGCAGTGTGCTGCAACTGGCATCTAAATAGTTTCTTTGCAGTCATGAACTGAAACATCTTGAATGCTCAAACTGTATTTTTATGAGTGCCGAGGGACCCTAAATTTTAGTGGTCTATTAAATGCCAGCAATTTCATGCTGCCTTGCATAAAACAGCATTCACATATTAGAGCACTGTGATTCCATAGCTGCATTATGCTTCTTTCACACAACTCAAATACAAGTTGTGTATTTCATTAAATAAAAAAAAAAAAATTATTTCTTTCAAAGCACATATACTTCTTGAGTGAATATATTTAAAGTTCCATTTCATTGTTGTATGTTACACTATCCACACGGACAGTCAGTTCACTCGAGATAATAAAAATCACTAACATAGATAGCATTCCTTTTATATGAATTCAGTGTTTTAGATGCAAGTTGCAAATGCATAACCCTTTGTCACCTGTCAAGGACATACTAACAAAATTTTACTTGAATAACCTAATTTACTTTGCCATAAAAAGTACTGTACTAAGCCTATTTGGTATACACTACTTTGAAGAATCTGTTTCTGGAAGCCTTACTCCTGCCCAGTCTTTTCAGTGTTACTTTTTATTTTTTTACCTGGCAATATTATCCTCTTCAAGAAGAAGTCCAATCCTATGGTTTGTCTGTACTGTTTTCCAAATGTTTCTTGAGCAAAACGTGTAGCTAAGGATGTCTAAAACAAAACAATATTAAATTGTTGTTTTAAACAGCAAAAAAACTTGATGTTAAACCAGAAGTATGAAATACAGTTAAGCGCTTTTTAAATCATTGCATTCCAACAGTGTCCATGGATTTGGACTGACAAGCATCCCGGCCAGCTTCAACATAATAAAAGAATGTTACTTCTCTTCTTTAAAAGGATATTAATTTATGCAAAAAGAAGCAAACTGCATATTTCCTTTGTATTTCAAAGGTACTGTTTAGTCATATCAGAAAATATTACACAGATTTGAATAAGGCATCATTAGTACGCTCAAACTGAAACAAATCTAAGTGACAATATCCATACCTGAAGAGACTATTTTTAAAAAGCATTCATTTCCAAAACAAGAGTCCTTCCCTGGTACAGAACACCACGATCCCAGACCAACTTTCTGGGAGGGAACAGAGATCTGCACAGTGAAGAGTCCCTCAGGGGCTCCAAAGTGCGGCAGATTCCCACCACTGTGTATCGAAGTTCCAGGATCAGATATTACATAATAGGAAGATTAGTTTCTTGTGCACAAAAAATACTAAACTCACCTTAAGAATTCACATTTGCAGAATTATTCCTTTAAGCAGAACTTTGGAAATTTACTTCTTCAATTTATATTTTGTGGGTTTATGAAAGTAGACCAATACACTGTTGATCTACTAATCAGCTATTACTACATACTGCTAAAAGGATATACAACTAATATACATAAAGTAATGAAGCAAGGCATTTATATTCTTTCACTAGTAATTTAAGTTCTCTATGCAAGGAAAAGAAAAAGGAAAAAATGGAAAGAAAGAAAAAAAAAGAAGAAAGTCCCACAATCCACAGATTAAAAAAAGAAAAAAAGAAAAAAAAGGAGAGATGCAATTTTAAAGAATATAAACATTTTTATTGTGAAAAAAATGAAATACATTTAAAAAACACATCATACTGATAAAATACATCCTAAATCACATTAGTGGTGTGCACCTAAATATCTTGTTGATGTGACATCTGAAAATACCAAGAGTAATTGCAGAAAAAAATCTAAATATGCATTTACACATACAGGGGAATAAAAGCCTAAAGGCCTCACAAAACCCTTTCACTGCCTGAGAAAACTCAAATGGGCAAGAAGAATTGTTTTTTGCCAGCTTTCTGTTCATCCAGACACAAAGAGATGAGTCACATTGTTATGAGAAATAGCTGTTAGAGCACACAGAATTAATGCAGTAGCAAAATAATGCCAATAGTTCTGAAACAATGACAATAGGCAAGTTCTGTTAATAGAACAGTTATAATGAAGATCTAAAGTATGCTAAAATTGTCAAATGTACACAGGAAGAAAAGATAAATTACTCTTTTTGCAGGAAAACATGGTTACCAGAGCTCCAGCATTAAAGCTCTAGTATGAATAGGCAAACTCTTATTCTGCAATTAAATTACCTGTGAAGTAAATACAAGATTTACTGTTTTCTTGTTTCTATATCACATTTATATTCCTACCACTGTCCTATATATGTGACAAGTGATATTTTGATATCAGAATACATTTAGGAAGTAATCCAAAAAGTCAGTTAGAGACTACGGCAACATTTTCACTTACTTCACTAACTCAAGCCTCAAGAGGATATAAAAAATAAATAAATAAATTGGGGGGGGGGGGGAAGGCAAGTAAATTATAAATAGCATGAATAGGATTATATATTTATATCACTGTGGAAGGGTGAAGACCACAGAGGATGAATCGTAAGAAGATTCTTCTGCCTACAGCTATGTGACAGAACTAACAACATACACAAAATTAAATTCAATACAGATTTAGGCTGTCGTACTGAAAAAGTCTGTAGAACTTATTCTTCTAATCACAGTCTGTCAAGACTACAAAGATATTATTTTTAATCTGTCATGATCCTAAATATGTAGATAAGAACAAAAACATCGCAGGAATACACCATACAGCCTTCTCCTTCAAATTTTCCTTATCATAAAAGTAACCAGTACCCAGAGTGCAGATTAAAATATCATCTAACTATATCATAGTATTCTATATTCTCCAACACACTAATTTAGATCCCCATTAAATAAGCAACCACTCCCTTCTTGTTTTAAGGACTCAGTAAATATTAGCTTTATCACTCTGTGACACTTGATATTCCCTGAGGGCCTCTAGGGGTGTTAGTGAAAATAAACAACATGCATTCAATTAACAGCCAAGCAATAAGAGCAGCAAATAACCAACAGCATGGCAAAAATCTCAGACATTTTTCCTCTATCGTGCTCTTGAATGCAAAGGAATTTATAGCAAAAAATCATTGACTAACTCCTTTTTAATTTTTTTCTAATAAATATTAGAGCTCAAGGCATTGGATTACCAGACTAGACTCCTCTATTTACAGAATATTTATCCACAAAATACGAAGAGCAACAGTTCAGATTTGTCCACAACAGTCAACGAAGTTATGTCAATGCATATTCAGGTACCTCTACAATGCAGATACTCCCTTCAATCCTAAAACTGTTCCCTGCCATGTTTGCCATAAAAGATTCTGTATGACAGAATCTTTTCTGTCAATGTTGAGTGCAACCTACGTAAAAAAATAACCAAAGTTAACTAATCATTCAGTAGAACTGTAGCGATCAGTGACTGGTTTTGAAAAAGATTATGCTACATTCATAAGATTTCAACCACCAATATACAGATCAGAGTACGATCAGTGATGAGTATGATATCAGTATGATATCCAGAAGGCCTTATCCTTTATCTATCTCCTAAGACAACCAGGCCACCAACTTTCACAGTAGACTTTCCATTAGACCCAGTCTGACAGGTTCACACATTTATCTTAAATACTTCAAAGCAAATGTTTATAATGTTCAAATGCTGTTCTGAATAGCAATACAATATTGAAGGTTGGTGTGACAAACTCCCTCTTTTCAGACAGTAAAAACTCTGAGTTTAAAATACAGCAACAATCAAATTTACAGCACCCTAAGGGCAAAATACAATGCAATATTTTGGAAATTTTTTTGGAAACAAAGATGAGAATAATTCTCACAGGCAAGGCAAGCCAATTTCTTGTTTCCATCTGTCAATGTCAACAAGTCACAGTACAAACTGCTGACATGCTGTTCCTAAACACCTACCTACTGTATAAACAGAAGAGAAAAAAGGCAAACCCTATTTATTAAATAAATGGAAATAAACTGAACGTCAAACAGAACAAGCAATGATAGCCAGCTCTAACTGACATTGACTACTCACCAGGACAGCATAGAAACTTGTAGAGAAAACCCCACCAATGATGATTCTTTGAGTAAAATTCTACAGAACAAAGCTTTCAGAAAGTCAAAGTGTAGTATCACAGTTGTAAGAAAACAAAAACTAAAATCAAAATTCAATGGGATGCAAGCACACAGTTCTGAAGCCATGAATTTCCATTAATGTACCAATTTTACCAGCCAACTGAGAACCCACTTTTCAAAAACACTTACCTATTCCTTCCCTCACTCCTAGAACATAGAAGTCATTCCCCAAGCACAGCAACATTCACCCCTAAGTCACATCCTACCCCAACTGGTAAGAACTTTTCAACAAACAAAATGAAAAGAAACACTAGGCTAAATAATGAAATGCTTTAACTAGCATAAAAACATGTAACTGTCCAACACAGAGAATTTCTCACTGAGAACAGTCTAGCTTTATTGGGGTTGGATGGGAAGTATTTTGTAAAAAAGAAAGTTCTGCCACTGAAGCTGGTGTCTTTCCACCACACTCCTAATTACTGATGAAACTGTTCACTCTAAAAGAGAAAATTATCAAGACTTTTTCGACATTAGCCATGGATCTATGAAGTTAGACCAATTTGCACAGGACACTTGATGCAATTTTCCACTTGCAAGACTTAACAGTAACAACAGTGTTTTTGTCAACACTGATGAATTTTTTGAGCCCATGTTTAAAACCAAGATCCAGAACTAGCACAATGCTTAGAAATTTAGCATCCTAAAAAATCTTAAAGCAAGCAGGACACCACTCTGTATTCCAGCCTATGTTTTAGCTCCCACATCAGGTCAAGCATCAGCTCTTTCATCTTCATAATCAGCTGTTAAGAGAAGAAAAAGGTAGGATGTTCCTGCTGTTATACTCCAGTCCCAGCTGCAACAGATGGCAGGAAGACAGAACCTCAGCTGCTTTGTGCCTCCTGCACAGCTATTTTTCAGGACCTCCCTTCCCATGAATAGCTCCAAGATTTGCTTCCAGAGGCCCAAAACGTTGTTCAACAGTACCAAGTCAGAGTAGTTCTACCTTAAATCAGCATCATCATATACTTCAACATTAAACCAATTTGTGCATAGCAAGAGTAGAAATATCTGAATCATAACATCATTTTTTTTAATGCATACTAGTACTGCTGGTTTATTTTAACAGAAAATCATTCTGACTCAGGATGAGTGGCTTGATTTAAGCCCTAGGTGCATATGGCTACTCTGTATATATATACGGTCCTTCCTGTAACCAAAATCAAATCAGCCAACTGTTATTCATAATTGCTGTTTATTTCATCTCACATTGTTCCCACCTACAATTTCTTGTGGGATTGTTCTCCTAATTTGTCTAGCTCGTTAAAATAATTATTTCCTATTATCCTCTTACTAACCAATCTTGCCTTCCTCAATTTTTCTTTTTTAACAATTTACCCTTTCCTTACCATCTCTATTGCTCTCAAACACTTTTTCAGAGATATTGTCTCATTCCTCCCATTCATTCCTTCTTCCATTTCTGCTCTTCTCCCCTTAAAATTCTAAGTATCCAATTATTCATTCAACCACCATAAAACAAATTAGTAGAAGCACAACAACCCTCCCTTGCCTCATGGACAGAGCAACTCCCAGCTAGTGGAAACATAAACATTATCCTTACCTTGAACTGGCACTGATTTGTTTTAAAACTGCTACCAACCCTTGCACAGAACCGGAATCGCATTGCTTCTAAACAATGGATGAGGAAAAAGAAAGCAAGTTTACACCTTTGGCCAGCCGACTCACAAAGACATAAATTTTTCCCCCTGGAGAACTGAGGACCAGAGAGCCCCAGATGGCCAAGTGGAAAGAAATAAAAATATCTCTTTTTTTCTTTTGGCAGGAGGATGAGCAATAGAAAGAAGTCAGATGTGAACATCTCACACTATATTTCGAAGATATATTCCATTATTCCCTACACTCCCCCTGTCCAACTATCCCAGCAACAGAGGAAGAAGAAAAAACATCTTGCACAGTAAGTGAGAGGCTAAGTATGCATGTGTGTAAAGACCAGCTGTGAACCAGATGTCAGAGGCAGGCTATTTAGAGTTGAAAACATATAGACATACATGTTTCAACAAGTAAGCGGAACGAGTAGCCAACAAAGGACAGGAACCTCAACAATTTAGTCTTCTGAGGTGCTTGAAATAGCACTAGGTATATTTTATCCTTCCATTCCATGACCCAATCACTTCTTTATTTTCACAAGACCTTACAATAAATCCATTATTGCAAGTGTTTGCTGCTAGGCCCTCAGCATGGCTGGAAGAAGCCTCTATTACAGCATCATCTAGGGGGAACAGGAGGAAAAGCAGCCCACCACAATATAGCTGCTGCTCATGCAAAATAAACTGCACTTGAAGCACAGGATTCCTAGAGCCAGCAGGAGATTCAATGAGTGGCAGCTCCCACATGAGAGGTAGGAACCAGCAGGAATATACATCAAAACCAAAGAACACTTGAAAATCCATGTTTGGCAAGAGGTCTTGCCACAAGGTGCTGAATAGCAGTAGTGAAAGGATTCCTCAGTTTGAATGGAAAACTCCTGGGGAACACTACCAGTGAAACAGGACTTCAGCTGTCAATCCTGTGCATTTATTATGCTCTCATCACATAGTCACTTGGAATTGCCTATCTACTGACTCAGATGAGTACAATAGCACTTCATACTGAGTTTATAACCACTGGACACAAAAAAGTTTAGTTTCTTCACAGAGTTCTGCACAAGTGAGCAAAACCATGCACATACTTTCAATAGGACCTTATTTCTACTAACGGCAGGCAGTTTATTTAAGCCACCACTAAGAATATTTCTACTTTTCATATGAAATGGAGCCAGGCAGACCTTCTGCCTCCCCGTGTTTTCAAAAGTAAATGATAAATGAAAAACTGTATCCTTCAAACACTCAATAAAATTACTATTTTCAGGTGTATCTCACAAAAAAATTCAGGCTACATATAGCACTAATGTTCACCTGTGCATAGTAAAGATCAGTATTTTAATGGGTAAGAAAGCAGTATCTCTTTTGCCTTCTCTGGCCTATCAAAATTTCTCTTTTAAAAATGCAACATGTTTATAAACAAAGTTTTATAAGTAGTACTTCATTATGTTGACAGAAGAAAAACCCTGTAAAAACCACAAACAAAAACTAAAATCTACTCAGAAGTGCCCTTCCAAATTCTGAACAGGAACTCAAATAGATGCACGCTGCTCTACCCACCTCAGGAGGCAACGAGCTCTGAAGCCGAAAACCAAGAGAGCCTATTGATCCACCTAGACAACCTTCCCTGCTCGCCCTTCTGGCGGAAACCTCCAACTCGCATGCCAGGGCCTGGCCCCGGCCCCCTCTCGGGCCCTGACAGATACGGAGAACAACTTCGGGTACCTCAGCCGGGCAACCATCCGCCGCCAGTGCGCGGCCAGCAGCGCACGGGCATCACTGCGGGGAGCCAGGACCAAGCAGCACAGTCACTACGTTATTAGCCGCTCCTTTCATTAAGGCTCAAGAAAATGGGATTAAAGCCGTATACATCTATTTGTTGACCAAATCTCCCCGGGTGCCGCAAGGGTACCGAAACGCCGACAGAGGGTTTCGCTGCCAAGTACGGAGCGAACACAGGCGGTCCCGGGGCGCAGCGCCCCGACGAGGAACCCGGCCCGGCTCTCCGCTACTCCTTGCCACACACACGAGAGGGAGACGACGGAGAAGGAGAGTACAGGGCCGGGAGTGAAAGGGGAGCAGTCAGCCGGGCTGCTCCTCCTCAGCGGGAGAGCCGGGAAGGGGGAGCGCTGAGGCGGAGTATCAGGAAAAGGGCTCCGGAAACCGAGGCTACGGAGAGGAGTGGGGCGCTGCGGCCGGGGCTGGCACTGACCTTGCCAGTGGTGCCGTCCCCCAGCAGCACTAGCTTGAGCTGGTGGTCCGGACTCTCCTCCTCCTCCGACTCCGACATGATCCCTACGCCCCCGACAGGGAAGGAGAAGAGGCGGAGGGCAGCCGGGAGGGACGGGGTGCGACAGCTAGGAGGGGAAGGGGGAAAGGAGTGAGCGCCGCGCTCACAGAGCCGGCAGCAGTGCAGAAGCCGGAACCGCCATCTTCCCTCAGCGCACAACCGTCGCTATGGCCCGCACGGGACGAAACCAACGAGAGACCAGAGAGAAGGGGAGAGGGTAGCTCGCAAGCGAGAGCTATGGCAACAAGTCCGACAGCCGTTACGGGCGCAAGCAGGGGGCACCCGCGAAGCCCTCGCTTCTGTCCGACCCCGTACCCCCCCCAGCTGCTGGGCGAATGGTTCAACCCCGCCGTCTGCTGCGCGCAGCGATGGTTTGGCCCCGACGTGACGCTCCGCGCGGTAACTAGGGAGCGCGGAGGTCGGAGGGCGCGGGGCGGGCTGCCGGAGGGGCTGTCCGCGCGGTGGTCCGCCGGCGGCTGAGGGCCCGGAGCGGGAGCTGCGGGTGGGGCTGGCCCTCAGGGCCGTGCTGTGGGAGCGGGGAGCCGGCCGCCTGCTGCGCTTCACCGGGGCTGCATTTCCGTGCTAGCTGCACCCGCCTCCATGAGCAGGTCACGTTCAGCGCTGGGCTTCCGCACAACAGCAAGATATAGTAGTGTTTTTAAAGAAGTGAGCTAACACTGAAAGCTCATAGCGGTGGGAAGCACTGCACCAAGTCCTAATATCACTATGTTGCCGCACAGTCGTTCTTGCCTAGGTTTCTCCTAAACCCTCCTACCCCACCAGATGGGGATGCTGCTGCTTTCTTACACAATCTACTTGGAACCTTTCTGGCCATCCAATTGGTAAGGAAACTTGTCTACATAGCCCTAACTGAATTTTAAACCAATATTTATTTCGCACATTTACCATGGAGAACAGCTTGTAACCTCCCCTTTCCTAGCAGCTTTCCACGTATTTGAATACTGTTAGCATGGCTTCAATCTGTCTTTTCTGTAGACTAAACAACTCCTCTTCGTTCAGTCTTTCCCTAGGTTGTCTTTTCTAGACTTCTGATTATTCTTGTTGCTTTCCTTTGGCATCTCTCCACTTACTTGAAGTGGTGTGCCAAGAACTGGATACAGTACTTTGGTTGAGGCCTTATGAGTACTGAGTAGAGTGGAAGTATTACTTCATGTGTCTTACATATGAAACTCCTGTTTATATATCCCAGTATGATGTTTGCTTTCTTCACGGTATGACATTGCTGACTCATACTGTTTCTGATTTACTAAAACACCCCTGAATCCCCTCCTGTCATCAGAATTTCATACACTTTCCCAGGTTTTATTCCTGCCCAACTGTAGTCCTTTACACTTGCCTGTATTGAATTTTATACTATATTTCAGGCTACTGACACAGTTTGTCAATGTAATTTTATTTATAATCTTGCCCTTCAAAATGCATGCTATCCCTTCCAACTTAGTTGTATCTGCAACCTTAAGAACCGTATTCTCTGTCCCAAAGTAATTCATAAAGATATCCAATAGTACCAGATCTCTGCAATCCCCTGTTTGACATATCTTTCCAACAAGTGATAACAATTCTTTGGGCATAGTTTAAACAATTTGAACAAAAGAGACAGCTAGAACTCTTTAAAGTATAGACGTATTTTAATGGGTTCAGTATCAAGCTAGGAATGTGTAGGACAATTTTGTGTAATGCCTGAATAAAAAAATTGTTCCTGTTTCAGTCTCTTTCAGGTTTTCTTTTTGAAATGTGTGACAGAAAATTCCAGTATTGCAAGTACACTGTTTCACTCAGTCCTCAGCAGGATCAAGATTCCTTATTACTCATGTATTCAAGTGTTTGCATAATTGAGGTCAAATGCTTTCCCAATGACGTTCTGAAAAAAGGGGGGTCAAAAAACAAAAAACAGAAAATACCTTAATTTCAAATGGAAAACTAGACACACATCTTTGTGACTTTCTTCATACTTCAAAACAAATTAAATGTGTTACTCATCAACTATTTTCCACTTAAGATCATCTAGCTTAATTATACTGCAAGTTCTCTTAACTGGGGACTTCAGCAAGATCATCACCAGGGCTCAGCCAAACAGCATTTCTTGGGAAGAAGTACAACAGGGCAAACATGGAATTTTCCTTTATGATTTCTGACATACTGAGGGGTTCTACAATTGGCATTAGGCATTTAAAAGCTCCACATCTCACACCAGGCAGACTGTTGATTGATAAACCACTGTTGAGGGAACTGTTCCTATTCCTGCCAATTCTGCCTCAATCACATTCAGAAAGAACATAAAAGATTAATTCAAATCTTCCCAGTGCTTTTGGGGAGAAGCAGGATTCTATTCAACCCCCAAAACAAGAATTAGGAATGTTCAGGTTGCACATACAAAGCCAGGATGGTCAGAGAGCAAAGGGCTCCTGGTCTCTGGGCCACATGTATTCTCATTTGAAACACAACAAAAAAGTGTGTGGGTTATAATACACATCCCCAAACTTAATTTTCTCCTTGGATTATAATATTTTTTTTTCTCCACAAATCACCCAAGCATATTAAAAGTTAGAAAGTCATCATCTAAATGAGTGAACAATATAGCAAGAACTGTTTCATCTTGAGTATGGCATTTGCAGGCTTAAAGTTGCCTTGAGGCTGTGCATCTGATCTGTTTAAATAAGCACTTACATATTAAGGCCTAATTTGGGAAATACGAAGATTACTTGCTGTGGATAAACATGCATATTTGCTGTTGACTACCAAAAAGGGTGAATGGAAAATACCCCAGGAGACAGCATAGTAACATAATCAGACAGCTCAGCCCTCCAAGAGCCTCCTTGCAGTTTTTCATTGTAAAAAATCAGTGTACAAGATTAAAGCTGCCTGTTGGAGTTAATGCTTTAATTATCAATAAAACCATCAAAACTACCATTATTTCACTTTATACTAGCACAACAGACTGCAAATCTGTATACATCTTATTTGTCAGTGTCCAGCAAGCACATTAACAGCATGGTGTGGTTATTTTGTGTGTAGTGGTACAGGTTGTTGGTACCAGCACATCCGCTTTAGAGAGGGTTTCAAACTGTAATGTTTTAGTCAGCACAATCTTTACTAGTTTGTTATTCGGTAAATATATGAATATAGTTATATGAATATAATATGTTCATACACTAAATATTTATTTTATAGATTAAAGGAAGCTAGTAATGAACTACTTGATACTTTACAGGTAAAGAAAATATATTAAGCAGGGTGAAAAGCACTAGAATTAACAAACAGAACACCCTGCAGTCAGGTTTTTTTTTTTTTCTATTGATGGCAGTACACAAATAATTTTAAACTCTTCTGCATTTTTAGAATACTAAGAAAAAAATCCCCAAGCACTGCCTTTGAATAGAACTTTCACTGAAAAATTGCTGTGTTACCCAATGGCACAGGAAACAAACATATTATTTAGTGGACATTCAGTTAGTTGCTGTTTGCTCTGTTGTTTATCATTATATTTTTTTGTGAAGACATTTTACTAATAATCCACTGGTAGCTGATAATATTCTCAGGGATGGTGGGATCTTTGTGAGTGTGTGATTTTTCTAGAATATAGTATAAAGTTGAATTTCATAGAATCATAGAACAGTTAGGATTGGAAAGGACCTTAAGATCATCTAGTTCCAACACCACTGCCATGGGCAGGGGCACCTCACACTAAATTTCCTACATGCAAGTATCCACAAAAGAGCCAAAAATAATGACCTACATAGGAAGTAGCCATATGCTTCTCCTAAGTTCTGTGAAAAGGTGTGAGTCGAATGATGTGGGATTCTGGGCTGACAGGAAAAGGAATAGCATGTGTGAGGGCCTGCAACCTTTCTGCCATCCTGTTCAGGAATGCAGGGTCGTTAGCTGGGGAGGCATCTCTGCTGTCCTCTTCAGCACTTGATGGAAACAACACATTTCTCAGAGTGGCTGACAGAAGCTGTGTCCTCTGTTGCCAATAAAAACCATTCTTTTAACTCTTGCTCTGCTTTTTCTCCCCCTGTGCTTATGCAAACACATGCATTTCTCTTTGTGTTTCATTCGTACCAGTTTTTTTATTTCAAGTCTCTGTAGCTGTTATCCATAGATGCTCCTCTTCTTCAGGGTGGAAATTGCCATTACATCTGTTTGAACAAGGAAAGTGTCATTTGAAAAGAAAAGCAAAACTATTGCCAAAAAAAGTGGAATGTGCATAAAAAAAAAAAAAATTCAAGAGATTTACTCGCATTATTGTGTTGATTTTGCCACTCAGCCCTGGAGCAGAGTAGAAAGCAGATGTTACTTTTAATTGCACTAGAGATTTGCAAATAAAACCCAAACTGTTTCTTCTTCATCAGTACCATCTCTAATGTCTTTACCAGATAGTCTTTTCTTCTGCACTGCTTGAGTGAGACTTGGTGATTAATGTGGTGGACTAGACTGACAACTGAGTGGAAATGTTAAATAATCACTTGTTTTTATACATGTAAAAAAAAAACTTCCTACTCATGTTTGAAATCCTTGCTTTTTGAAGGACATTCTTCCATCTTGCTTCCTTCTAATCTAAGGTCATTTAAGGAATAACTGCTTTAAATGTTCGTTGATTACAGTGATGTAAATGCCTCTGGCACAGATGCTGCAGTGAACAAGACTTTCCACACATGAATATGGTTAAGCCAAAGGCCGCAACTTTTATGAACTACATTGCCTAATAAAACAGGGAAGAACCGCTAGCCAGCTGTTCTCCACAAACTACCCAGTAAAACAGGACCAGTGAGGTTCACCAAACACAGGACTGTGGAAGCCAAGCTAAATGTTTAAGAGAAGGCTAACCGCATCCTCCCTCCCACAAAAGTGACCAAGGCTGGTGGTCCCAAGCAAAGTATCTCCTTCTACCTTGTCTGTGCTGGGAAGAGAAGAATAAAGTAAGTAGTAGCTTTTTCCTTTGTGTAAGGTGCTAAATTTTCCCTGCTAACTGACACCTGGCTAGTATTTAAGGCATGAACAGTAATTCTGGCCACAGCCAACATGTAAAACCCACACTGGAAACTTGCTCTCCAGTTGTGTGTACGCACAAACAAGTTCTCTGGTCTTTCCACTAGCCGAATTTACCAGTAAAGCCACACCACATCTTCAGTGTGGTAAACACTTTTTCTCACTGTGGAAGGAAAGCGCTAGCCAGCTCAGAGCAGAAAACCCAGCAACAGTCAGGGTAAATAACAACAGTTAAAGAAAGAGAAGGGGTCAAAGAAATCTTCAGAACAAGAACCAATCTGTAAGAAGGGGGAACTGAAATTCACACAGAATAGGTCTAACTTCTACTGAGAGCATCATGCAAATTTGAGATTTCCTGCCCAAACACAGATGATCACTGGGAACTCCTGTTCCTTGCCTCCAAACCATCATGCTTGCTAGAAGAATGGAGAAAGCTGTCTTTCTCACAGTGTTGACTTGTTACCAGTCCTTATGAAGTTCAACCATGACAAGTGCAAGGTCCTACACCTGGGTCGGAGCAATCCCAGGCACAACTACAGATTGAGCAAAGAAGAGATTCAGAGCGGCCCTGTGGAGGACTTGGGGGTGCTGGTCGATGAGAAAATGAACATGAGCCAGCTGCAGTGTGCGCTCACAGCCCAGAAAGCCAACCGTATCCTGGGCCGCATCAAAAGGAGCGTGACCAGCAGGTCGAAAGACATGATCCTGCCCCTCTACTCTGCTCTTGTGAGACCTCACCTGGAGTACTGTGTGCAGTTCTGGTGCCCTCAACATAAAAAGGACATGGAACTGTTGGAACAAGTGCAGAGGAGGGCCACAAGGATGATCAGGGGACTGGAGCACCTCCCATGTGAAGGTAGGTTGAGGAAGTTGGGGCTGTTCAGCCTGGAGAAGAGAAGGCTGCATGGAGACCTCATAGCAGCCTTCCAGTACCTGAAGGGGGCCTATAGGGATGCTGGGGAGAGTCTCTTCGTCAGGGACTGTAGTGACAGGACAAGGGGTAATGGGTTAAAACTTAAACAGGGGAAGTTTAGATTGGATATAAGGAGGAAATTCTTTCCTGTTAGGGTGGTGAGGCACTGGAATGGGTTGCCCAGGGGGGTTGTGAGTGCTCCATCTGTGGCAGTGTTCAAGGCCAGGTTGGATGAAGCCTTGGGTGGGATGGTTTAGTGTGAGGTGTCCCTGCCCATGGCAGGGGGGTTGGAACTAGATGATCTTTAGGTCCTTTCCAACCCTAACTATTCTATGGGGACAGGCTGAGAGGGTTGGGGTTGTTCAGCCTGGAGAAGGCTCTGGGGAGACCTTAGAGCAGCTTCCAGTATCTAAAAGAGGCTTGCAAGAAATCTGGAGAGGGGCTTTTTATAAGAGCAAGTAGTGATCAGACAAGGGGGAATGGCCTTAAATTGAAAGAAGAGAAATTTAGATTACACGTTAGGATAAATTCTTCACTAAGAGAGTGGTGATACACTAGAACAGGTTGTCCAGAGAACCTGTGGATGTCCTATCCCTGGAAGTGTTCAAAGCCAGGTTGGATGAGGCTTTGAGCAACCTAGTGAAAGGTGTCCCTGCACATGGAACTAGATGATCTTTAAAGTCCCTTCTAACTCAAACCATTCTATGATTCCATAAAATGTGTTATCCCAGAGGTGCTGCCGCCATCACTGATGGGCTCAGCCTTGCCCAGCGGCAGGTCCTTCTTGGAGCCAGCTGACATTGGCTTCATCCGACAAAGGGAAGCTTCTAGCAGCTTCTCACAGAAGCCACCCTGTATTTCCCCCACTACCAAAACCCTGACACACAAATCCAATATGCTACCATATAACCCTTGTCTAAAAATTCTTTCAGCAAAGAAAGCTGTCACGTTAATGACACATGAAGTAAACTTGTGTTGCAATGTGTCCTATTTTCAATTTGCCTGGAGGTAACCATTAATATTCTTTTTCACACTGAACTTTATGCCAAGAGAAGTCCTGTGGAAGAACATCAGTAAATACCTTTATATAATGTATCAGTCTGTGAAGATATCATTTACTTGTGAACAATTCACAAGAAGACAAACTGAATTTTCTGAATAAATTAGTAATTGCACATGATTTTTGAGGCTTCCATAATAGCAAATATATCCCTTTCAGCATTTTTATGATCAGACTCTCCAACAATAATCATTTGCTACTGATCTCCAACAAGGAAGAGCACATACATGAGTTGAATGAATCTTGACATGGGAAACCCACTAAAGTCCCCTTTCTGCTAAGTCTAACTGACCTGCTCATCAGGTGACATAGGTGTCACCTGACATCTGTGATGTCAGCCTCAAAGGTAAGATTAGAGCTCAGGGTTTCCTACCTCAAAAAATACATTTATCTTAAACACTAAACTGCAGATGTTATAGTCATGACTGTTATACCTAAACATGCCATTCTGTGTTCACTGCAGCACATACCAACCATGCTTTCAGTATGTTCAAACCTAATTAGTTCCCCAGACCTCTAAGCTTTATTTTAGTGGTCTCTGAATAGCATAAAGAAATATTCTGGGTTGTGATCCACTTGGCGAAACCTGCATCCCTGTTCCAGGAGCTTTTCTTCCAGAAAGAGATCTCTCTAGATCTTGAATTATTTCAGTTATGCATCTACATAGCTCTTCAAGAAGCTGCCATACTGTATGTGAAAAAAACGTTACCTGTCTGATTGCACAAGGACTCAGATGTGAAGAGACAAGAGACTACTCTACCCCTTCACTGCTCAACTTCATTGTCAGTGCTGGAAGATACTGATGATCCAGTACAGTTGTGTGTTGTACTGAATGAAATTGTCTCATTATTTCTTGGTTCTCCCCTGTGACTGTGACAAGTTTTTGTTTCTTTCTTTATCCCTAGATCGCAATTTGCCATTTTTAAGGAATAGATATGATATATTGACTATACCTGTGTACGTCACCTAGTGAGCTGAGATCCTCATGCTTGACTACAGCTTTTAGATGCTGTGGATATACAGGCAGTACAGTCAGGTGTACACCTCAGTATGGAATTACTCAGCTGGATGCACACTTCCCTGTGAAACTTTCACAGGAGAGATAGGTTTGTACTGACTGCAGACACCAAAGCATGATTTTCTTGAGTAGGCAACTCTTCTAGTCCGAAATGAATTTGAAATGGCTGTAAAGTTGTCATTCAGTAGCCTCCTACTTAGCTATATGCAGCTGTTTAAGTCTATGTAAGATACAGGGCAAGAGAGAAAGAAGCCTCGTTACCCCCACAAACCATCCAGCCATTAATCAGTGGTGCTATTTCAGTGCAGCATGTCAGCAAATGAAGGCAAAGATGACTGAAGCATGAACCACCCCAGTATACTTTGCCAGAAGATGATCCCCGTTTGGATAACTGAATGTAATATGTCATAATCAGCTTTGAGATGTCTAATGTGCCCGACAGGCATTTGTGTCACTACCCAGTGTGGCAGAGGGCTCTGACTCACGTTCAGAGAGCAAACAGCTGCAGCAGTTCAGGATGTTATCATTCCCACACCCTCCGTTGTTTGCTACCACACCTTTGCCTGCAGTTACCACTACAGCAAGAGATTTGGCAGCCACAAACGTGCACCCACACCTCACCCACACCACAGCCTCATGCCTTCATGTGAGCTTACCTTCATCAGTGACTTAAGCCATGACACAAGCAGCAAGGCCAGACACAAATCCCTGCTGCCACGTCAGCTGCTGTGACATCCAGCAAACTGGGGAGCAGATGTCCTGGCTGGTCAGTTGGGCATCACAATCTGATTCAGCAGCTGGCCTGAGATAGCTCTAATAAACATACTCTTTTGGATATTATTGGTATTATTTAGCACAGTAACACAGCTGGAATGACAAAGGGCTAAAATTTCATACTTTTCCCGTCTATCTTTCTTACTGCACATGACAAACTAAAATCAGAACTAACTGCCAACAATCCATAAGTGAATATGACCAGCAGAGTTACAGATCTGGGATAACGGATTTTCAACACCCTGCGTTATATTGATTTTTCTTTTGATGTGGTATCAGAAATTATGACGCACAAAATGCTTTCAGTCACCACTAGCCTATGTCCTCCTAGACTAATTTCCTCCCAGGAAATTTTACATCTTTGAGAGCAGTTCCTTTACCACTGCCAAAACTATAGGTGTTTGAGGGATCTGAAGTAGGTTTATGGCATGATTATCTCAGGTCTATGTTTAGCTAAACTATAGAGATAATAGCAACCCAGTAAATAAAGAAAATAGTAAGGAAGAAATAGTTAGGAGAAGCACACCAGGCAAAAATAAAAATAACACCTGTAACAGTTTATATGTCTAGTTCTGTACTCATGTAGATCAGGATGAAATCTTGCAGTTAAGGTTTTGAGAATAAGGAATATTCAACTATTACTAATCAGGGATTACCTAATAGTAAGGGTATACCACCACATACCCTTTTTAGCATGTAATACTGGATCAGATCCTGTTGGTTTTGCTTCACTCAGGCAAAATTTGTGCTGGTTAATAACAGGCTAAAATTCATGTTCAGTTTGGCAATACGTTAAATAAATTAAGATCTTAGCTTATTGCATGGACATGATGAAATGCTATAAAAAATACACATCTAGAGTACTATGAGAATAGAGATTCAGACTTAGAACCAGATGAATCAAGGTTCAGACTTAAAATTAGGTGTGCTAGCTCTGTAATATTTCTCACCATGCAACACAATTTGTAATGTTTGGAGTAAATTTCTATGGTTAATGCAACTAAAGTACACATTTTTAGAAGAAAACACAGTATTTGAGTAGTGTTCCTTTTAAATGGACAAATGTACACTCACACCCGCAGCCACCCACGCTGATGTATGTATCTGTGACTGCTGAAGCACATCAAGTGAAGGGCCTGGATTTTAGATCCCCACTGGCAAAACCAAGCCTGTTGGATGCTATGCAATTCTGTCACTTCACTGTGGTGCTTCAGTGACAGCTGTAATCTTCTGGAAAAGAAAATTTGGTCTCATAAATGTCTGAGCTGTTTGGCCAAGTTCCTGCGATCCTTTGCCTACACAAAACTGCCTTCTCCTCAGGCTCTGTTATCCATTAAAATGTTACCAGAGATCTCCACTGATCTCACTTTGTCACGCAAAAACTTTTCCAGAATATTTTCTGCTAGATTTCAGCCCTAACCGGTCGGTGTTAGTATGTTTTTGTTTGTCCTGAATCATTCAGTGTCTGTCTCAAATGCAAAACAAGGACCCTTGAACCAGACTCTTGCCATGCACAGGCATAAGAAATTTTTGGGAGATCAAAGGAGAAAGTCTGGCTGGTCTGAAGGGTGATATCACTGCTAACCCTGTTTCATTTTCTGCCTAGTGAGAATGAAGACAAGAAAGCTTTATACAATATACAATGTAAACACAACAGAAGGCATGAGTCTGTCAGCCTATCACTGACATGAGACATGCATACCTGAATCCTGACATGGACATTTTGTGAGCAAAGGCAGTAATGAGGCTTTGAAAAGCACACATTTAAGAATGGTGAATGCTTTAGAGCTGTGCTCCTACAAGTTGTGATTTAAAAGGCTGGAGGCTTCAATCTGAGCCTCTAAAATTTAAAATGACAGAAACTTACAAAATTTTATTGCTCTGCATTTAACAAAATTTACATTTACAAGCTGTCAGTTTGAAACACTGAATAACTCATAGTTTAGAACACTGAACCTGATTGCACCTGAAGTTCGCTGCTTCCTACTTGGAGTCTTTTTCAGATACTTTAGATAATACTTCAATTCACACACTTTTGTTGTCTCTCTTAATTCAGATTTGGCCCCAAAAACATATTGGCTTTGCCGGAAGGTCAGGGAAAGACATGTATCTTGTTACCCTTAAAAATAAAATAATAAATAGGCATAATTAAAAGTTCCATTTCTGCTTGTTTAATGTGCTAATATGAGAACATTAAGGCCAATGTACCATCTACAGCTTGGTTGCTTCAGCTGTCTGGATTTTTATGTTAATTTACAGACTCAATTATGCAGACTCTTAAATCCATAGCATTGGTGGGTGGTAACGTAGACGGTTAATGAAGAAACATGGAGTAGGAAACTCCTTTAATACCTGTTTTATATGTATCTTGGGTAACATTTTTAGGAGAACAAGGATCAAAGATTGTAACTTTAAGAAATTCTCAAGACAGGAATAAATGTACATGGTTTTAAGGCACCCCTAGAAATTATGAGATGGCTAATATCCCCACGATTCTGTGGTCTGTTCTGAAACAAAAATATTAAGCCAAATGTTTGGCTCTTACAATAAAAACAGATTATCTAATGGTTTCCAGTGGGAAATATAAGAAAGACCATTCATAAAGACTCTGTAATAGTTATGAATTATAAAGACTTCCTCATTTTCAGTATGAACTGAGACCCCAATAGAAACTGCTAGATATTTATTCACATGCCCTCAAAGGGACTGCACGTGGACATTTTTAATCAACATTATTTGCAACACCTTAGTCAAGTTGTTCATTATTAATTTGACATGTTTTGAAGTCCTGACCAGAAAGTTTTCATCACTTACTCTAATTACGCCATTCTTATATGACTTTAATACTTTTAAAAGGATACAGTAATTTGCAATCTATACTTATTTTAATTAAGAAAGAAAACCGTGTTTAAGAAATCTAGGTCATAACATGGGGAGGGGGGAAAGGAAACATTAGATAAACTTTGGGTCATTATCTTTAACATGCCACTAGGCCTTCTCTGAGGAAAAAAAAAATAGATCATAAAGACATGATTTGACAGCTATTCTGCATTTCCAGAGACACCTCCTTTGTCCCCATTTTACCCTTCCCTTTACAGCTCCCCAAAAGGTTTTTATGTTTATTAGTGGGTATAAAAGAGGCACAGCACCCTCAGTTCACCTCTGTCTGTCCTCGCTGTCCAGATGTGTGTGCCAGTCAGCTCAGACTGTTAAGCTAGGGTAAAACTTCCTTGTCTTGCCACATTTGAATTATTTTCCTCAGCTTTTTTTCTTTTCATGAAGTTTCACCTCTCATGAAGTTTGCCATTCACCAAAACTTCATGGTGAGTCTGCGGACATTTGTCTGAGGTTACGGTGGTGGCAGCAAAGGCAAATAATATGCAGGAAACTGTTGACAAACCTTCATATTTGTGTCTACAAAGGATAAATTAACTCTACTGGTTTCTTCCTAGCGAATGGTAACCATCACTAGGAGAAAAGTGCCACTGGAGAGACCTCAGAGATGAGCAAAACCTGAGTTGTACCTTGATAGACACAAAAAAACCCTGCTCATCCTTCAAGAAGATCCAGCAGGCTCAGTTAAACTTAAACTTTGCTCTTTAGCTAGAAGCTAAAATGTTGAAATTTAGCGTGTTACATAAAACGGGCACCTGGCACTTTGAAGGCATGTGTTAAACTCTGCAGGCCCAGCTACACCTTTTTCTGTGCAAATTA
Organism: Lathamus discolor; assembly: GCF_037157495.1. NCBI lineage: Eukaryota > Metazoa > Chordata > Aves > Psittaciformes > Psittacidae > Lathamus > Lathamus discolor. The sequence goes on along the minus strand of NC_088884.1, from coordinate 150,562,597 downwards.
AACCGGTTTTGTAAATAATAGCTGAAACTCTGGAACACAAGATGGCAGCGTCAGACACCGTGTACCAAGTCAGCGGGGGACTGCAGGCTGGTTCCGCTGGGTCTCTTGGCGGGGGAACAGAAGCAAACAGCACTGGGGGCTTCGTGCTTTCCTTGATACTCCCATGGAACTCTTGCTAGAAATCTAAGAGACCTTTCTGTTCCAAAAATACTTAGAAAATGTCCTGTAGAAGGAATACAGAAACGGTACTCCCTGCGAAGCAAGCATTGCTCCTATACAGATCTCTGAGATCTCCGGGTTTAAGATAGTGTTTTAAGACACAAAATAATTATGTCTTCAAAAGTTATAGCGGAAAATGGACCTTCTGGAACATTGTTTTTCTTCCCCTGGAGTTATCCTAGCAGAGAATGGAAACTTGGGGGGGGGGGGGGGGAGGGCGCGTGGCGGGGAATTGTGTTTGATCATGGTTTGGCAAGTTGTCATCCAAATTCGTGTATCACTAGTCTCTGTAGTGGCTAGAGTGATGCATATAGTAAAAACCTAATCTTTATCAAAGGCATACAGGAAAATGTATTTATTAGTTCTATTTAAGAATGGATTTGTCCTGTTGGTTGTTTTAGGAAGCTCACTGTAATCCGTGGGGGTGAGCATGTGAAGGTCAGAGTGGAGAAGTGTGAACGTGATCTAAAACATTGCAAAAGCTTCAGACCAAACCTGTCAGAAATTGAGCTATCTGCAGTCCAGACACCTGGCAGAGCCTCGGCGGGGAAATGCTCTTTAAAGACCCTTTAATCACACCAGTATGTCCAAACCCAGTGGAGGTCATTAACAATTATTGTTCTGCTGAGTTTGAGGGGTTCTTACTGGGGTGTCCTCGATGACTTTCAGAGAGCCTGAGCCCCGGCCCTGCTGCCTCAGAGGGACGTGGCTCTGTTCCCCTGCACGACGCAGCTCTGGACACCCAAACCTGCCAGGAGCAGCCAAGCAAAACTTCACTGGGTGTCCTTGGACGCTCAAGTCGAGCCCTTCTCCCTTTGACCTCAGACCGGGAAGATCACCTGGAGCGAGAGGAGGGAGGATAACAAGGCGTTTGAGGATCCAGGTGGTGCGGATACAGGTCCCAGAGCTCAGAGGTGCTGGTGGCCCTGCAGAAAGAAAAGGCCGGAGGGATAAAGCACCCGGGGAGGGGGATGGCAAAGACAAGGGGCTGGAGTCCCGTATGCAGGAAGAAAGCGAGGGTACAGGGGAAGGAGTCGGCTCCCAGACTCCCTGCCCATCCCTTCGCTGTCCCTTTTCCCCTGCGGTGTGCTTGGGTCCTCCTGAGGACCGGAGCATTTCGGACCAGTCCTCGCCCTGGTAGTCTGTACAAGGTGACTCGTAGTGCCCCCTCATTTGTAACGTGTGGTGGGCTGGTGTTCTCTTCCGTCGTCTTTACCTCGAACTAGAGGGCTGAGAAAGTAAGTTGTTTAGTTCTTGGGGAAACTGCAAATAACACCTCAAACATACCGTGAAACTTTAACTTGAAATAAACATCCTAATCAAAATACCTGCCAGGAACCGAGAAACCTCAGGCAGGCAATCCCTCTAGTCCTTATTTTAAATCACGTCGATAGAGAAATCCTTCTGCTTTCTCCGTTAGAAAGGCTAGGAGAGACACACGTCCTGCCTCCTAACTGCCCAAAGCGGGGTTCAGTGCCTTTTGCTCTTTACAGGGCCGTTTCACTGTGGTCACAGCAGGGCTGGGCCGGGCCGCGGTCGGTCCAAATTCAGCACTGGCCCGCCAGTGACAGTTCCCTCTCGCCTCCCCGAGCTAGGTCCGGTCCGGCCGCTCCCCCGCCTGCATCCCTGCAGCATCTTCCCTGCCGCGACACGGTATGCTTTCTCTCTGCCGCCAGCGGCAACTTTTTAGCAGGTGCCCAGGGAAGAAACAGCAAGGGAAAAAATGAAAATAAATTAAATTAAATTAAATTAAATTAAATTAAACAAAATTCTAACCGTAGCTGTCGGGTTTGAGTGCGTTTTAAGCATTTGAGATGAAGAGAAACGATATCCAAGGCAGCGGGGAAGGTCTGTGTGAGGAGATCATGAGTGCGTTTTGCAGAGGCTCTCAAGGAGCGCAGTAACGGGATGAGCGCGCTACGAATCCCCGCGTAATGCCGCGACACACTCGGACGTGTGACCCTCACCCTCACTGGTGGTCACCAGCCCAATCTGCCTTTCCCAGCGGAAACTTGCAGGTCTTCGCGTGAACCTGTGCTTGTCAGTCGCTCTCACTACGCCTTGGGCTGCGCCCTGCAGGGAGAGCAGCACGGCGGCAGGACCTTGTTTGCTGCCTGTCTGCCCTTCCTCCCAGCTCTGACTGGGATAGCCACAGTCAGTCATTCCTGCCGAAGGAAATGTTCCATGTAGCTCTTTAAACATTAGTACAGCAGAAATATCTGGGGGGGGGCTAAAAAGCAAGCGATGCCTGCCGGTCTGTGGAAACGGGGGATTTCTCGCCTTGCAGCACTTGGCAGGAACTTTGTGCCGTGGACGTTTCGGCGGCACTTCCGTCATGCGGGAGGTAAACCCAACCGCTGCGGCTTCGTTCCTTCATTCGCTCAAAATTTAAAAGGCATCACCGAGGGTAAATCCACACCCGGTTGCTTTGGCAAAGCGTGTCCCGGTGCGGAGGGGCCGGGGACAACGGGGCGCGTCTGCCCGTGCAGCGGGAGGGAGCCCCGAAGGCCGGGCCGGGTTGGACAAGTGGGGCTGGGGCTGGGACGGTCGGAAGGACTGGTCCTGTGTCTGTCGGATTCATTCAGAGACCTTCCATCGTGTGCACCGGATTTCCAGGGGAAACGCGGAGATAAACGCCCCAGGAAAAACGATGGATGCGATGGAAAGGCACTTTCAACAGCTGAACTTCCCCGCCACCCTTCTCTGTCTCTCCTGTACGGGGTAGTTCAAGGCCATGTGTCCCCACGTCGAGGGGGATCGGAACTTCTCGCCTGCGCTGAAAGCACGAATAAAGGCAGGGGTCCCTGGTCGCGCTGGCAATGAGGCAGCGGGCGGTTTACAGCCCGCAGGACGCCTCTGTCCACCGGCTCAGGCCGCTCTCCCGACCGGGAGAGGGGCTTTCTTCGAGTGTGGCCGCCCCGAGGCCGAGCACAGCGAGCCCGCAGGGCTCGCTTCTGTCCCCGACGGCTCGCCCCACGCGTGCCCGCGGACGCGGAGCTGCCAACTTGCGGTAGCAAACGGCGGCCTCGGGAAGAGCAAGGGCCCGGGGGGTGGTGGGCTGGGTGTCACCCCAGGTGCCCCGCTCTCCGGAGAGGGGCTTGCTGCAAATGTCATCAGGGCCTCGCCGCCGAGCCCGGCGCGTTTCAGCCACATATGGTGGGTGGATTTAGGTGTCAAAAGCCGGCGAATTAGAAATGGTAATTGTCCGTCATTATGGGTGAAACGCGATCTATCACAACAACTGGAACATGTCTGGGCACTAGCAAAAATAATTTGAATGATTAGCGATCATTATGGATGTCAAGCCGCGTCCATTAAGTTGTATGAAGAAATTATCCTTGACGTGCGAAATCAAACTACAAATACACAGGCCTGGCATTGAGGAGACCCTCCCCTCTGGGCCGCGGGAGGCCGGGAGCGGCCCGGGAGAGGCGCCGGAGCGACCGCGCTGCCGAGGCTGGGCTGGGGTGGCCCGGGGCGAGGGCTCTGCCCCGAGCCCGCGAGTCCTGCCCACGGCAGGGAGAGGGGCGAGGCGCTTGGGCGGTCGGAGAATGTGTCGCTGGTAGAGGGAGGCGAGGGACAGGGAGCCGGGCCGGATGCGGTTGTCCCGAGCAGCCAGCAGGCCCCTCGCGGAGGAGAGAAGTGGTGGGGAGTGGTTCTTCCGTAAGGGACAAGTCTGACCCTCCCGTATTGTCCCAGGCTTTGGCAGAAGGGGCCGTTCGGGGACCTGCTCCACCGTTGCTCCCGCGGGGGTGCAGAGCGCCCCGGCCCCGCCGCGCCCGCCTGGCGAACGGACCGTGCCATCGCCTTGAAAATGATGGTGTTCCCGGGGCGAGAGCAGCTCTCCAGCAATTCCCACTTTGGAAAGGTTGCGTATATTTTTTCTAAGATAAAATGTCGGGTTTTCCTCACAAAGTTTCCTCTTACGGTGAGGGCTTGTGGTACGGTTTCTTTTTTTTTTTTTTTCCTGCACCTTCGTTACTGATGCTTCTTCAGTGAAATTGTTCGCAAAAACGAAGCGGATATTTCGGTATCCTGCGGAGGTATTTTTAGTAAAGCTGTGCCATTGTGATACCCCGGGCCACAGCCTCACACGGACATCGAAGCACAGCTTCCCAGGGTCCGCGAATCCGCGGCGCAGACCGCAGGTTTTGAAGCAAAACGTAAAAGCTTTTCCCTGCAGGCGAGGAAAACCGATTGTTCCAGAGACTTTATTGGCTTGTTCCGATAAATTAGTAAAATTTCAGAAAACAAAAGGAGCCTTCAGAGTCATTTGACAAAACGACAGTCAGCACCCCTGCAGAGCGGTGTTTGCAACCAACGAATGAGTGCAGATGTGCTTTTCTTATTGCGCTCTCTGGCAAGGAGTTGTACGTCCGTAGGAGTTTCCCATTTGCGATTAATTTTTATTTTTAACTGAATAAAGGAACCGCGAATAGTTATTTTGTTTTATATATTTTTAATCAGCCAAATAAAAATCCCTTGTTGGCTGTGTTCATTTTGCAGTGCTGTGCCCCTATGCAGGATACAGCGGCCACTCTGCCACATCGATAAATCCGCTCACGGCACCCTAACTCCGCTCACGACACCTCCACGGGGGAAAACGGCTCCGCGGGTCCCAGGCGATGAATTTCCGGCTGTGCCCCCCGCCCGTCGCCCTTTGCCAGGGCACCCAGTGCCAAACAGGCTAAGCCCGGACCCGACCCGTCCCTCGTGTCCCTATTCGGAGCAGAAGAGCTGGCGCAAGCCCGAGCGCTGCCGGCAGCCGGCAGAACTGCCTCCCTCCCGTCCCAGCCAGCTCTGCTTTATGCCTACGGTTTGCAAATCTCTATTATTCCCTCACAAGCCAAAAATAATATTAGTCCTCTCCACGCGCATTTCATCCCTAATTATCACTCGAGTCCTTTGCGACACAAAGGCTTTCCCCGGCCGGTTTAAGCGCAACGCAGCGCAGATCCACGAGCAAAGTGCTTTACCCTTTCCCGGGAGAAAAGCCGGGGGTGGCTTTAACGGGGAACCGAGCCCTGTCACCGGCTCCGAACGGGGTCCTCAAGCCGCCTGAGCCGAAAGTCTGTGGCGGGCTCTGGAGCCCCGAGCAGCGTCCTTCAGAGCTATCCCGGCCGGCCGGCAGGACTTACTTTCCCCACAGAGCAATTTAGGAAACAAAGCAGCTACCAGCGACCTCCGAGCAACGTTCCCGTGTACCCCCCCGGTCCCTCCGCCCCTGCCGCCGGCTCCCCCGGGCTCTCGCCAGTGCCGTCCAGCCCCGGGAGGCAGAAAATGAGCCCCTCCTGTGCCTTTCCGCCCGGTTTATGGGTTTCTGGCCATTCTCTCTCGGAGTGGAAGCACTGTTTTGGTTGTCAGTCGGCCGTGCATGAAAAGGCTGCGTGTGGCCTTTTTGGCTCCCAGGCCTTCTTTTTTTTTTTTTTTTTATAAGAAAGGGGAAAAAAAAAAACCAAGGTTTGAAATACCTATGGGCACTATTACCTAGATTTGTATTTTTATTAACAGCTGTGTCCCTACTCTGGTGGGAGGGACATCAGTCACCAGTCCTGGTGGCACCCTTTTGCAGACAGCAGGTACTCCCTGCAGGTCGTCTTCCGCCGTGTCCAGCAGCCCCGCGGCCGCCCCTCTCCTGCGCTCCCCGAGCAGAGAGGAAGGAAGGAGAAGCCTTCCCCTGTTCACCAGCAGTTATGCCCCAGCGAAGGGTCCGTGCTGGCTGTCAGCAGCGTCTTTGAGGAGCCCGAGCGCTGGCCTGTTTTCTACCGAGTCAGATTTTAGGGAAAAAGCCCCTGTCGCACCTGAAAGCTCTGCAGCCACAGCTCCCCGCTGTTAGTTTTTTTAGCAATACTGGGAGCCAGCCGGTACAGAGCTGGGGAAACAGCCGGGGAAAGAGGTGTGGATTGCTCTTCAGCCGCTCCGAGGCAGAAGAGTCAAAACCCTCAGCCCGCGGCCGGGGCTGTCCCCTCTGGCCTACTGGAGCCGGTCGGGCTCCGGGCAGGCCGATGGCCTCGCTGCCGGGGTTGTGGCAGCATCCGTCGGCCTGCCCCGGGCACTGCGGCATCCCGCTCCAGGGCGGTCCCGGGAGTGAACTCGCCCTCCGGAGGGAGAGGGGTTTGCGTAAGGATTGCCGGGATTCTCTCCTCCTTTAAAGAAAATAACAATGAAAGAAATGAAATACTACTCATACAAACCATAAGTCACAAAAACGACAAGTCCCACCTGCGGGTGAGAGTCCACCCGCTCCCCGGTCCTTCGGCCAGACACCGGCACGGCCTCCGCGCGGGGGAACACCGCAGAGGGGTGCGCGGAGGCGAGCCGGGCCGGGGGTCTCTGGCATGAGCCTCTTCGCCTACCGGCGCCCCCGCTCGAGTCTGGCGTTGGGAGCGCGGCCCCGCCGCAGCTCTGTGCGGGGTGCCCGCGCTGATGGTGTGAGGCTTGGCTGGGACATGTTTCATTTGCTCCCTGGTGTACCTTGCCCCCCGGAAAATCATGTCATTCCCCGAGCAGAAGGAAGGGCCCGCTTTGGGAAGGCTTTCGGACAGGCTGGCAGCGGTGGCATCCCCGCTGGTGCGGCCGGGGCAGAAAGAAAGACCTGCCCTTTATTTTCCCCATCACCTCAGCAAGGGCATGGCCCCGGGCTGCTCGCTGGGGCCACCACTGCCACCGCCTTCAGGCTTCCCTTCAGGCCCCAGCTCTGGGGCTGCCCAGCTCCGGCAGATTCCCAGTGTTCCCCTATGCGCGGGGAGGACCATCCCAGCCGAGGGACGTCCCCGCTCCGGTTGGGTGCTGCAGACCCAGGGGAGCCGCCGGGTTCTCCGTGCCCCGGCCCGGGGGCCGCCCTCGCTCCGCGTCGGCCCCCCACTGACAGGAGAAGCGGAGCGGAAAACTGGTTGCCGAAGCCCCAGGCCTGCCGTGGAGAGGCCCTTAACCTCCGGGCCACCTTTGCCCCCTGCTCTCCGGAGCCCCTGGGAGGCCGGGCAGGTGCTGTGTGCCGGGGAGGGGAGGGGGGTTGCCTGCGCTCCGGCATCTTCTACCGCTTCTCCTCCCCTTCTCCCCGGGAAAGCGTTATGATTCCTACCTGACAAGTGTGTAGGGACGCACACACATCTCTAGCGGTTTCCTGTTTTATTACCCTGCGAGAGAGCGGGAGGTATCTAAATATAGGCAGCTTCCCTGTTGCAGAGTTCGTCTCCGCGCCTGTGCTAGTGTTTAATACACAAACATAAGCGCCTATGGAGACATATGCAAAGATATACACAATTTACATTACATTTCAACAACCGAATTGCTCGTAGCTGCGGCAGTTTCTCTCTCTCTCTCTCCCCCTTTCTACTTTCCTTTTTTAAGTTTTCCCTTTTTTAAGATTTGAGCTTGTCCATGTCCGGATGGAAAGTTATTCCCACGGCTTTTGTATAGATTTGGGTCTTGGGAGAGAGACAGAAATCGGAACATATCGTTAGGGGCATTATTTTCCACGTTGCATCCGTATGTGCCGATGAGCTGAATGCGTGTTCGGGGAGGGGAGTGAGTGAGCATGGGTGGAGAAGGGATTTTAGAGCCCAGGTTTTGCTGATGATTTAAACTTCGAAAATCCAGATTAATTCCTTTGGCCTCGGTACAGTTCCGCGCGGGTTGCGAGGGATTTCGTCATTGAGAAGAGACAAAAAGCCCCAGAGCGTTTGCTTTATATTTGAAATCGTAAAATTGTCAGTAAAAACAGCAATAGAAACGCCTCCAAATTCCGATAGAATCCCATTAAAATATCGATTGAATTTCCCCGATGTAAAATATTGCCGTTTCTCAAATATTGGATTTCGCCAACGGCAAATGAAGACACCCTCGATGCTTAAACATTCGATATTAAACACTCGATGTTAAACACAATCCTAAAATTCCAAGTAGCTTTACTCGGATCAACTTTTCCAGCGATTTCTATCTCGAGTAAAACGCATCATGGTTTTACCGGGTTCAAGGGAAGATAGTCCGAGGCTTTATTCTGCGCCTGTTCTCCTGTG